>NC_134688.1:306292833-306646060 GCF_050947455.1 Rhinoderma darwinii
TACACACACACACACTCCCGCGTGTGTCCGTCCGTACACACACACACACACACACGTGTGTGTCCGTCCGTCCGTACACACACACCCGCGTGTGTCCATGTATATATACACACACACACACACACACACACACACACACACACACACACACACACACGTGCATCCGTCCGCACACACTCAAAATATATATATATATATATATACACACATACACACACACATATATACATAGGTGATATTAACTTCCTGTTTGTGGCACAATAGTATATGGGAGGGGGGAAACTTTTCAAGCTGGGTGTTGACCATGGCGGCCATTTTGAAGTCAGCCATTTTGTATCCAACTTTAGTTTTTTCAATGGGAAGAGGGTCATGTGACACATCAAACTTATCGAGAATTTCACAAGAAAAACAATGGTGTGCTTGGTTTTAACGTTACTTTATTCTTTCATGAGTTATTTACAAGCTTCTCTGTTTACAGCCATTGACATGTCGCAGAGGTTAACACGTGAGGCGCGGATAGAAATTGTGTTGATGTCTGGTGAACGCAGTACCCGGGTCATTGCAGCAGATTTCAATGCAAGCCACCCTACGAGACCACCCATCTCCCATGCTACAGTTTGCAAACTGCTTGCCAAGTTTCGTGATACTGGTTCAGTGTTGGATTTGCCCAAATGTGGACGCATGAAAACTGTCACTAATGAAGAAACATCAGTGGCTGTCCTAGCTTCATTCAGCAAGAGCCCACAGCGTAGCCCTCGCCGCATGTCACTGAACAGTGGCATCAGTCGAACATCCCTTCAGCGGATATTAGCTACTCACAAATGGCACCCTTACAAACTCCAGCTGCTGCAGCATCTCAACGAGGATGACCCAGATCGGCGCACTGAATTTGCAGAATGGGCAAAACAAAAATTGGAACAGGACCCTCAGTTTACACAGAACATTTTGTTCAGTGATGAGGAAAACTTTTATGTGAATGGTGAAGTTAACAAACAAAACCACCGCTATTGGTCTGACACTAACCCACATTGGATAGATCCCTCCAAGACTGTTGGAACACAAAAATTGATGGTATGGTGTGGTATATGGGGTACAAAGATAGTGGGGCCATTCTTCATCAATGGAAACCTCAAGGTCACGGGATATCTGAAATTGCTACATGATGATGTGTTTCCCTCTTTATGCACTGAAGCTGGCACGTTCCCTGAGTTTTTCCAGCAAGATGGTGCACCACCACATTATGGGAGTCAGGTCCGAGCATTCCTAGATCAACAGTTTCCTGGAAAGTGGATTGGTCGTCGTGGGCCAGTTGTATGGCCCCCTAGGTCTCCCGATCTGACCCCCTTAGACTTTTATCTTTGGGGTCATCTGAAGGCAATTGTATATGCTGTGAAGATACGAGATGTGCAGCAACTGAAACTACGGATACTGGAAGCCTGTGCTAGCATTTCTTCTGTGGTGTTGCTATCAGTGTGTGAAGAGTGGGAGAAGAGGGTTGCATTGACAATCCAACACAATGGGCAGCACTTTGAACACATTTTATAAGTGGTCAGAAACTTGTAAATAACTCATGAAAGAATAAAGTAACATGAAAACCAAGCACACCATTGTTTTTCTTGTGAAATTCTCGATAAGTTTGATGTGTCACATGACCCTCTTCCCATTCAATAAACTAAAGTTGGATAAAAAATGGCTGACTTCAAAATGGCCGCCATGGTCAACACCCAGCTTGAAAAGTTTCTCCCCTCCCATATACTAATGTGCCACAAACAGGAAGTTAATATCACCAACCATTCCCATTTTATTTAGGTGTATCCATATGAATGGCCCACCCTATATCTATACACACAATATATATCTATCTACACACTAATATATATATATATATATACACATACACACACACACTACCATTCAAAAGTTTGGGGTCACCCAGACAATTTTGTGTTTTCCATGAAAACTCACACTTATATTTATCAAATGAGTTGCAAAATGACTGGAAAATATAGTCAAGACATTGACCAGGTTAGAAATAATGATTTTTATTTGAAATAATAATTTTCTCCTTCAAGCTTTGCTTTCGTCAAAGAATGCTCCATTTGCAGCAATTACAGCATTGCAGACCTTTGGCATTCTAGCTGTTAATTTGCTGAGGTAATCGGGAGAAATTTCACCCCATGCTTCCAGAAGGCCCTCCCACAAGTTGGATTGGCTTGATGGGCACTTCTTGCGTACCATACGGTCAAGCTGCTCCCACAACAGCTCTATGGGGTTGAGATCTGGTGACTGCGCTGGCCACTCCATTACAGATAGAATACCAGCTGCCTGCTTCTTCCCTAAATAGTTCTTGCATAATTTGGAGGTGTGCTTTGGGTCATTGTCCTGTAGGATGAAATTGGCTCCAATCAAGCGCTGTCCACAGGGTATGGCATTGCAAAATGGAGCGATAGCCTTCCTTATTCAAAATCCCTTTTACCTTGTACAAATCTCCCACTTTTCCAGCACCAAAGCAACCGCAGACCATGAGATTACCTCCACCATGCTTGACCGATGGCATCAGGCACTCTTCCAGCATCTTTTCATTTGTTCTGCGTCTCACAAATGTTCTTCTGTGTGATCCAAACACCTCAAACTTCGATTCGTCTGTCCATAACACTTTTTCCAATCTTCCTCTGTCCAATGTCTGTGTGCTTTTGCCCATATTAATCTTTTCCTTTTATTAGCCAGTCTCAGATATGGCTTTTTCTTTGCCACTCTGCCCTGAAGGCCAGCATCCCGGAGTCGCCTCTTCACTGTAGACGTTGACACTGGCGTTTTGCGGGTACTATTTAATGAAGCTGCCAGTTGAGGAACTGTGAGGCGTCTATTTCTCAAACTAGAGACTCTAATGTACTTGTCTTGTTGCTCAGTTGTGCAGCGGGGCCTCCCACTTCTCTTTCTACTCTGGTTAGAGCCTGTTTGTGCTGTCCTCTGAAGGGAGTTTTACACACAGTTGTAGGAAATCTTCAGTTTCATGGCAATTTCTCGCATGGAATAGCCTTCATTTCTAAGAACAAGAATAGACTGTCGAGTTTCACATGAAAGCTCACTTTTTCTAGCCATTTTGAGAGTTTAATCGAACCCACAAATGCAATGCTCCAGATTCTCAACTAGCTCAAAGGAAGGTCAGTTTTATAGCTCCTCTAAACAGCAAAACTGTTTACAGCAGTGCTAACATAATTGCACAAGGGTTTTCAAGTGTTTTCTAATCATCCATTAACCTTCTAACACAGTTAGCAAACACAATGTACCATTAGAACACTGGAGTGATGGTTGCTTGACATGGGCCTCTATACACCTATGTAGATATTGCATTAAAAACCAGACGTTTGCAGCTAGAATAGTCATTTAGCACATTAACAATGTATAGAGTGTATTTCTGATTAATTTAATGTTCTCTTCATTGAAAAAAAAACTGCTTTTCTTTCAAAAATAAGGAAATTTCTCTTAACTCCCTTCAGAGGACAGCACACACAGGCTCTAACCAGAGTAGAAAGCTAAGTGGGAGGCCCCGCTGCACAACTGAGCAACAAGACATTAGAGTCTCTAGTTTTTTTTTTTTTTTTTAATTCTTTATTTTGATGACCGAAAAGGTCCATTTTACAACATACGGGGTACAAGTGACAAAATACAGAAATCAATATAGAAAGTACAGTAAGCCTTCACATACATATTAGCTGAAATAATAAAAGCTATCATTCCCATATAGGGAAGTATACTGAATAAGAACAATCCTCCGACATGGAGGTCCGGATCATGAAGTCCACACCGAAGGACCACGGGGGGGGGGGGGGGAGGACCCTCCACTACATCCCATTGGAAAAGTGCGCTAGTCAGGTTGCCTAGGGGTATGCTGATCTCGTATAATGTCTTTATAGGAGTCGGAGTCCTGAAAAACAATCCATGGAGCCCATGTCTGACAGAACTTGGTGATTGCATAATGTTGTTAACCTGTGAAACCCAGAGGGACAATGTAGGAGGAGAAGGGTCTTTCCATCGCAATGGGATACAATGACGGGCTGCCATCACTAAAAAGTGAAGCAGGGAGCGCTTATATATATTCACGGGAACGTCACAGTGATGAAGAAGGAAGAGGGCCGCGTCCAAGGTTATATCCATGCCTGTGACCTCAGTTATCACTCGTTTTATGCCTTCCCAAAACGGGGAAAGAAGGGTTCATGACCAGAAGGTGTGGAGAAGGGTACCATTGTCCTGCCCACATCTCCAGCACAAAGGGGATGCTGTAGGAAAGATGTGGTGCAATCGAGCTGGGGTCCTGTACCAACGAGACAGCAGTTTAAAGCCCGCTTCTTGATATCGTTAACTAATCGAGGTCTTATGGGCCATAGTCAGTATACACTGGCTTTGTGTGGGGGAGAAGGAGATACCCAGATCAGTTTCCCATTTAGAAAGATAGACCGGAAGGGGGAGATACGGGGGGGGGGGGGTCTATGAGAAGCTTGTATATTGTGGACAGTGTGTGTCTAGCCAATTCAGAGCCAGTACAAAGGACCTCTAGGGGAGTTCTATCCCTTTGGTAGGAAGTAGGGGGTGAAATAGAAGAGCAAAAATGACGTAGTTGGAGGGAACGCCAATGCCCTAGCGGCGGGAGGTCAGGGACCTGGGCCATGTCTGCCATGGATAGCCAATCATTGCCGTTCAGAAATTGGGCTGCTCTAAACCATCCCGAGGTCTGCCATGAGCGGAAGACTGAGTCCGTCATACCGGTGGTAAAAGAGGGGTTGCCCAGCATGGGATACATTGAGGAGTGAACCGGGAGGAGGGATGTCCGAACTGAGGGAAGGGAGCAGCACAATAGTGTTGGGCCTATAGTGGGGTGATGACGGAGGTGTTTGAGTTGGTTACGGTGTAGCCAAGGGATAGCCTGTAGGGGTATAGATGAGAAACTCTGTTCCAGGCCCACCCATGGTTTAAAACCTTCGTGTTTACACCAATCCACCACTCGAGCAAGATGGGATGCAGTATAATAAGAGCGGTTGTCAGGGAGTGCTAGCCGTCCTGATTCCCTAGATCGACATAGGAGCGTGCGTGAAAGTCGAGGGGTTTTACCGTTCCAAATAAAAGAAAATCTGGAGAGAGTTGACCGCTTTAAAAATTTCTATAGGTATAGCAATGGGAAGGGTCTGAAAGAGATAGGAGGAGTCTTGGAAGTGCATTCATTTTGAAGATGGTGCACCGGCCCATCCATGTAAAAGTGCCTTTAGACCACCGGGCGCAATCCGCCTTAAGATCAGCAAGAAGTGGAGGAAAGTTCAAATGGAAAAGATCCTTCAAATCTGAGGGAACATGGACACCCAAGTATTTCAAGGCTACCGGAGCCCACTTAAAACTGAAAGATTGTTTCAGGGACAAGAAGAGGTGGGGAGGGAGAGAAATATTCAGTGCTTCGGATTTGGAAAAATTAATCTTGAAGTTGGATAAGCGCTGAAATTCCCGCATGAGATTTGGAAGGGAGACGGTTGGGTTAGTCAAGAAGAAAAGTAGGTCATCAGCATAGGCAGCTACCTTGCTGACTGAGTTATGCGTCTCCAAGCCCTTCACATCTGGATTAGCTCGAACATAGCATAGGAAAAGCTCCAATGTCAGTATAAAGAGGGGGACAAGGGGCAGCCCTGCCTGGTACCATTGTAAATGGAGAACCCTTCCGAAAGGATGCAATTCACGCGAACTCTAGCAGATGGGCACGAGTACAGGGACATTATCCATCCCAGCATATGAGATCTAAGGCCAAGATGTAAGAGGGTTTCCTCCATAAAAGTCCAGTTGACCCTGTCGAACGCCTTTTCAGCGTCCGTGGACAAGAGCATGAGAGGCGTATTAGATATCTTGGCTTTGTGAATAAGGTTGATGGCTTTAGTCGTGTTATCTCGTGCTTCTCTGCCTACCATAAAACCCGCCTGATCTGTAAGTCGGTGTTAAGGAGGGAAATTGGCCTGTGACTAGCACATTGTAATGGGTCTTTACCGGGCTTGGGAATCACCGCAATATGTGCTCTAAGAGCGTCGGGAGACGAGGTGGAGAAGGAAAGGAGGTTAAAAAAATGTGGTCCCAGTGCTGACAGAAATTTTTTATAATATGGGAGCGTAAATCCATCAGGGCCAGGGGCTTTGCCCCACCGGGAATGTTTTAGAACGTAGGAAAGTTCTTGCAGGGTGATCGGCTCTTCCAGGTCAGAGAGATTATCATCTGATGGTGAGGGGAGGCCAGACTCTGCGATATAAGCCGAAATATTTGACCTGAAGTCTCTGGCTGACGTGGAAGGGTTAGTTGAATCCGTATTATACAGGGAGGCGTAGAATTCCCGAAATGTGGAAGCTATATCCATAGGTAATCGGGCACGTGTTTGGGAAGAGGACATAATCTAGGGTATGTAGTTCTGGGCTTGTCGAATGCGTAATGCTCTGGCAAGCGATTTACTGCTTTTGTTGCCGTATTCATAATAGTGGCGTTTACATTTGGAAAGCGTGGCTTTGGCCCTGGACAATAGGAGAGTTCGAAGTTCCTCTTTTATGAAGGAGGGTAACCCGGATCACGGGAGTGTTTATGATTGATCTCCAGGATTTCAAATCTCCGATAGCAGACGGACCGTAGCTGCAGCACGTTCCCTCTTTAACCGGGCACCGCGTTTGATAAACGTACCCCTAATCACACATTTGTGTGCCTCCCAGACAATACGAGGATTAGTGGCCTCTGTGGCATTATTCGCGAAATAGACATCTATGGAGCGTTGAATATCTGCGTTAACTACCGAATCCGATAGAAGAGACGGATTCAATTTCCATTGTGATTGGCGGAGGAGGGGGGAGTGTAGAGAGAGGGTCAGGGTGACGAGGGCATGGTCCGCAAAGGAGATCGTATCAATGTCCGCAGAACGGATGGAGTGGAGAGAATGCTGTTTGGTAAAAAAAGAGGTTAATTCTGGAGTATGTGTCATGCACTGCGGAATAGGAGAAGTCCTTGTCAGCTGGGTGAAGGAGTCGCCAGGTGTCTACCAATTGGTGCTCGTGAAAGGACCTCAGAATACGGCAGAGTTGGGACATCGAAAAGGATGACAACCCACTTGACGTATCTATTGTGGGATCCAATGCTACATTAAAGTCCCCGCCCAGAACTATGGTACCCTCACCAAATTCCTCCAGAGCATTCAAAAAAACAATAAGGGCTGTGCCCTGACCAGAGTTGGGCAGGTAAAAAGAGGCAAAAGGTGTATACTTGAGTCAATAGTTCCCTTAAGTAAAAGCATCCTTCCCATATAATCACTGCGAGATCCCAGGAGTTCCCAGGGGAGGGATCTGGAGATCAAAATACTTGTCCCCCTTGATTTCGTATCAGGAGAGAAACTATGGTATGCATTGGGAAACCAAGTATTAGACAACTTAAAGGGCTTCTGTTGACACAGATGAGTTTCCTGAAGGAACACAACCTGTAGGTGTTTGCTTCTCAGCATATTGTAGAGTATGGTTCGCTTTCCAGGGCTATGTAAGCCCTTGACATTTAGTGATCCTATTTTCAGGTCCACTTGTATATGTTGCGCCATTTTCGCCATGGGGTGCAATGGAGGGAGGGAAAGGGGGGGGGGGAGAAGAAAGACGGGGGTAGAGTAAGTGGGAAAGAGAGATAAAGAGAAGATCGAGACTACACAAAAGAGGCCCAAGGGCCGGCTCCTCGTAGGTGCGAAACCTGTGGAGAAAGGGTGTTACATTTGTGGGGACCTGGAAAACCACAGGGGGGAGGGGGGGGGGGGGAGCCCCGCATAGCTAGCACAACCATCAAACAGTAAACCATTTCCTCCATCACTCGCCATAGGGAGAGCGACGGAGGCACATACATTTATAGAACCGAAATCAGCGACTCAGTCCCTATCGGACTATGGTGGTGTGCAGTCCAACAATCTGTTCCGAATATCAGTAAAGTAGTACCCAACCGAACACTAAAAAGAGGCTGTCATGACCGTATGTCGAACGCAAATCGGTACACATACTTGTCGTGGGAGCCTGCAGCATAACAAGCAATATACCTGGCAATATCAACAACATAAGCCTGTGAATGTGAGCTATATTAATAATGACTCCCCCAGTTTCTTAGGGATGATGTGAGTTGCGGGGGGTACTGTTATAAGTGGCATATAATGAGTAACAGGTACTATCAAACCCCAAAATCACCCACGGATGTCAATCATACATGTGCTGTTCTACTCGATGTAAGGAGACTAATACGTTGCAGCCGTTAGTCGGTCTGAAGTGAGTGGTTAAATAGCTAGAGCGGCCATAGTTCCTTAATAGGAATCATGGGCACTGATGGGTTTTACTGAGAGGAACATTAGCTGTAAGGAATCAAATAAGAGAACCAGAGAAATGCATAAACAGGACATAATATATTAAGTCCTTGGGAAGCCATAATTGCAGGCAACATCATACAAATTAAAGGATATCAGCGCGTGCGGTCACTCTTAGGCCTCAGGTGGTATCCTGTGGGATAGATCCACTAGCGGTAGATGTGGCGCCCCAGGGATAGATCTGTTGAGGGGAGGTTGGCTGGTTCTTCTGAGACGGCGTCTTTGAGGTTGGTCGACTCTCTCCAATGCTAACCAGTCGGGAACCGGAAAGGGGTCGATTTGAAGAAATCGAAAGAGGCCATCAAGATCCGAGAGGTGACGTAAAAGATAGAAGCCAGAGTTATTCTTGACAACATGGAACGGGTGGCCCCATCGGTATGTAGCGCCTGCCGCCTTGATTTTTTCCAGTAAGGGATGAAGAAGTCGTCTCATATAGAGAGTGTTCGTGGCGAGACATCAGGGTATATAGTGATCGTACTACCCTCCATGGCCATAGGACCATGTGACCATGCGCCCCAGATAATTGCATCTTTGTCAGTGTAGTAGTGTAGACGGCATAAAACGTCCCGTGGTGTGGACGGATCGAGCGGGCCTGGCCGAGAGACTCTGTGAATGTGGTCTATGAGGAAAGTCGCGTCTGGCGGCCTGTTGGTGAGCTTATTGAAAAGAATAGGGACCCTTATTGATAGCTCATCTCGTGGGCCCAGATCCGGGAGGCCTTTCAGGCGGACGTTGTTCCTGATCATCTAACTGAAGAGCCAGGGACTGTGTGTTCTAGTGTCAATGGCAGTCCGTTCCAGGGAGGCCACTCTGGAATCAATAGTAGATACAGTTTGCTCAGTAGAAAGAGCCCTAGAATCAATTCTGTCTACTTCCAGGCGTAGCTCTGCTATGTCTTGCTGGTGTGTTTGCTCAATCCTGGTAACCAGGGAATCAAGGTCCGGTCTAGTGGGGAGGGCCTGGATCATTTCCCTCAGCAGGTGTAAATCAGCGTGTAAGCCCAAGGGCCCATTTTGTAACTCAGAACCACGTGGAAGCGTTAGAATGGCAGGCGATTCCCTCATGGGAAGTGTGGAGAGTGGGGATGCAGGGCTTACCGCATTCTGTGCACTGCAGGAGAGAGGATCAGCGTCTGGGCTCATGTCTGCTGGTGCAGGCCGCGACCGAGGAGGAAGAAGGAGGGGAGCCGACATCTCAGTGGCCGGAAGCAGTAGCAGTGCGTCCGCCATTGCTGCTGGAGAGGCAGTGGCTGTTTGTGAGGAGGAGAGGAAGCGTTCCATGCTCTTGCAGCGGCCGGAGAAACGGGGTAAGGAACGAGAGGCTCCAGGGCAAGTTCCCCTTCGTTTACCTGGCATCGCCTGCCGGGTTTACACGGTGTTAATTGCTGTACTGTGCCTGCTTATCCGGAGCTCCCCAAGACGCGTGCTCACAGCTCCATAGCTAAGCCACGCCCCTCAGAGTCTCTAGTTTTAGGCCTCATTCACACGGCAGGGTTTCCCGGCCGGCACCCGGCTGCATTAGGAATAATAGACCCCTAATGGGGCTATTCACACGACCGATTTTTTGACGGCCGGGAAAACCGGCCGTCAAAAAATAGGACATGCTCTATCTTCGCCCGGGTACCCGGCCGCCCGGCTCCCATAGAAGTCTATGGGGCCGGGTATTACACGGCCATCACCGGAATGTGTTCCGAGTGATGGCCGGGTTTTCCGGCGCTTGCGCTCTATCTCCTCCTCACAGCGCAGAGTGCATGTGAGGAGGAGGAGTTGATGCCATTCTAACGAATGGCATCGCTGTACACTGTGTGGCAGGGCCGGGGTGTACAGCAGGTGGAAGGGAGCGCTGCGCTGGCTCTCTTCCCGCTTGAAAAGCACTCTGGCCCGGCGACACCTTCGATGGCGCCGCTAGCAGCTGCTGCTACTACTACTACTACTACTACTACTACTACTACTGTAGCGACGCCAATATAGCAGAGCGGGGAGGTATCTCCCCGCTCTGCTATGTGTTAGCCGCACTTTAGCTCCTGTGTTCGGGGATTCCGCTCCTGGACAGAGAGCTTGATGTCTCTGTCCATATCTGGGCAGTGACATCAGGAGAAACTCCTGAAGCGGAATCCCCGAACACATGGGGATTCCCCTTCAGGAGTTGCCGCTGATGTCACTGTCCGGATCTGCCCGGCCCGGCACGGATGGAAAACTTAATACAAACCGGCCGGGCAAAATGGCCGATTTTACCGGCCGACACTCGGGCTCGGGAACGACCCGGTCGTGTGAATCCCGCCTTAGAAACAGAGGCCTCACAGGTCCTCAACTGGCAGCTTCATTAAATAGTACCCGCAAACTGCCAGTGTCAATGTCTACAGTGACGAGGCGACTCCGGGATGCTGGCCTTCAGGGCAGAGTGGCAAAGAAAAAGCCATATCTGAGACTGGCTAATAAAAAGGAAAAGATTAATATGGGCAAAAGCACACAGACATTGGACAGAGGAAGATTGGAAAAAAGTGTTATGGACAGACGAATCGAAGTTTGAGGTGTTTGGATCACACAGAAGAACATTTGTGAGACGCAGAACTGAAAAGATGCTGGAAGAGTGCCTGACGCCATCTGTCAAGCATGGTGGAGGTAATGTGATGGTCTGGGGTTGCTTTGGTGCTGGTAAAGTGGGAGATTTGTACAAGGTAAAAGGGATTTTGAATAAGGAAGGCTATCACTCCATTTTGCAACGCCATGCCATACCCTGTGGTCAGCGCTTGATTGGAGCCAATGTCATCCTACAACAGGACAACGACCCAAAGCACACCTCCAAATTATGCAAGAACTATTTAGGGAAGAAGCAGGCAGCTGGTATTCTATCTGTAATGGAGTGGCCAGCGCAGTCACCAGATCTCAACCCCATAGAGCTGTTGTGGGAGCAGCTTGACCGTATGGTACGCAAGAAGTGCCCATCAAGCCAATCCAACTTGTGGGACGGCCTTACCTCAGCAAATTAACAGCTAGAATGCCAAAGGTCTGCAGTACTGTAATTGCTGCAAATGGAGTATTCTTTGACGAAAGCAAAGTTTGAAGGAGAAAATTATTATTTCAAATAAAAATCATTATTTCTAACCTGGTCAATGTCTTGACTATATTTTCTAGTCATTTTGCAACTCATTTGATAAATATAAGTGTGAGTTTTCATGGAAAACACAAAATTGTCTGGGTGACCCCAAACTTTTGAGCGGTAGTATACACACACACACACACACACGCACGCACACGCACGCACACGCACGCACGTTAAATCAGGACAGATACAAAATAGCTTTATTTTCAATTCTATATAGGTACATTTACCTTCTAAACAGCATATAAATCGGAACTATAGAGAAGGCTCTGTTCACATCTTGTTTTTTTTTTAATCCTGTTGGAAGTTACTCAAGATAATAAAATTGGTAATATTTTTACACAGGATGCATAAATATGGTGCGAACAGAGAATAGGATTGCTCAAACCCCAACACCAATTCATACATTCCTTTTACCATACAAAGGATTGCAGAAAAACTAAACTAAACTTACCCAGTCTTTGCTTTGAAATCCTCAATCAACTGTAGTTTCTCATCAGTTTCTTCAATCCAGTACTTATGTGGGATAAAGTAACTTGACTTTACACAGCACTGAGGACAACTCCTTAAATTAGAGTAGAGCATTTGTATGTAAATATATATTTATATTAAAAAAAAAAAAAACCCCTTACAAAAATAAGACTGTAGACACCATATAAACTAATTTATTGGGACACCTAAACATTGTAAATTCATAGGCATTAATATGGAGTTGGTCACTCCTTTGCAGCTAGAAACAACACACACTCTTCAGTCATGCTGAAACCCAAAAGGACCTTCTTTAAAATGCTCCCTCTAAGTTGGATGCATACTGTTGTCCAAAATGTCCTAGGATGTTGTAGTATGAGGGTATGTTCACACTCAGTTTTTTCAGGCGTATTTCGGGGCATTTACGCCTCGAAAAACGCCTGAAAAAAACCAGAAGCTGAACGGCTACAAACATCGGCCCAATGGGAAAAAAAACTGCATTTAGTTCATACGCCGCGGTTTTAAAAAACGGAACGTGAAAAGAAGTGCATGTCACTTCTTCAGGCATTTTTTGGAGCGGCTTTTCCATTGAACACTATGAAAACGCATCAAAAAAACACCTCAAAAGAAGCTCCAAATTAAAAGAAATTTCATTTTCTGCTTCAAAAACACCTGAAAATCAAAGGCTGTTTTCTCTGAAAACAGATCCGTATTTTCAGACATTTTTGGTTAAGCGTGTGAACAGACCCTTAAGATTTCCCTTCACTGGAACTAAGGGACCTAGGCCAAACCCTGAAAACAACCCCATAGAATTTTTCCTCCAAACTTCACAGTAGCCACCATGCAGTCTTGCAATGTTCTCATGGCATTTGCCAAACCCAGACACATCCATCAGACTGCCAGATAGAGAAGCAGGATTAGTCACTCCACAGAACATGTTTCCAATCCTCCAGTGGCAGCATGCTTTACACCATTCCATCCAACTCTTGGCATTTGGTAATATAAGGATTGCGTGCAGCTGCTCAGCCACGGAAGCCCATGCCATGAAGCTCCAGGCGCACAAGTTTTGTTCTGTTAATGTCAAAGGAGGTTTGGAATTCTGTAGTTATTGAGTAAGCAGGGCGTTGGCAACTTATGCACCTCAGAAGGCGTCAACCCTGGTCTGTAACTTTACGTGGTCTGCCACTTCATGGCCGAGAGGATGTGGCTCCTAAATGCTTCCACTTCACAATAATACCACTCACAGTTGATCGTGGAATATCTCAGGAGGGAAGACATTTCACAGACTGGATCGTTGCAATGGTGGCAGTCTATTACAGTAACACGCTGGAATTCAGTGAGCTCTTTAGAATGATCCATTCTTTTACAAATGTTTGTAAAGGCAGACTGTATGGCTAGGTGGGTTCTATTATACACCTGTGGCAATGGGACTGAATGACACACCTAAATTCAATGGTTAAGCGGTGAGTCCCAATACTTACTTTACAACCTCATTCTGGAAGTCCCGAGCCTGTCTCCAGCGTTTAATACAGCCAACACAATATGCATGACTGCAGTTTGGCAAAATTCCAAACACTCGGTCTTCTGCTGTTTGTTTATCGTATACTTTATTCATGCAGATCCCACAAACTACATCCTTGCTGCGTTCATACTGGAAGCTTAAATCCTCCTACAATGTAGAATTTAGTGAATAGTTATATATCCATAGATTACAATTGTGCAAGATAATAACTAACTATACTAACCTTTTTAGACGGGGGTATTTTTAAAGAGGTTTGATGATTAGTTTCATCCTGGCATTCGGTTTCCTTAGATTTATCCATTAGGATTGGGCTAGACGCAGATTTCACAAGACCTAAGAAGAAACATTTAAGTTAACAATACGACCAGCAATAAAACAGTTAGATTCATAAGATAGAAAATTGGAGATACATAAAAAAAGCCATTGAACTCATCTTTAACCCGTTAGTGACCTCCAAAACACGCCACTAACTGGCTTTATTCTGAAACTTACACCTTTTCACGGTGCTGCATCAGAATAAAGCAGCGCCGCCGGGAGCAGTAAAAGCACCCTGCTCTCAACTACCTCTCTCTGGTAGCTGAGGATTTGGAGCTATACTGCTCGAGCGAATGGATCAAAATCCGCCCGTTTAATCACTTAGGTGCAGCACTAAACAGCGATAAGCGATTTTGGACGGCTTCCTCTCTCACCCTACCAGCACCCTGCAATGCGACCGAAGGGTGCCGATGGCTTCTATGACAGCCTGGGGCCTAACAAAGGACCCCTGGTCTGCCTCTAGTTAATGCCAGAGCCATGACCTAACAGACGCCTGTTAGTTTTACACTGACAGACAATAATACACTGCAATACAGAAGTATTGCAGTGTATTATAAAACAAAATAAAAAAAAAAAGTTGTAAAAAGGAAGACTATATAAATTTGGCAGTCGCAATCGTAATGACCCGCAGAGTAGAGTTGTTATTATGTTATTTATATCACACGGTAAGCGGTGTGAATTAAAGGATGCAAAAACAGTGGCGAAAATGAATTTTTTTTCTATTCCCCCCCCCAAAAAATAAGTTAATCAATAAATCATATGTACCCCAAAATGGTGCTATTAAAAATACAACTTGTCCCGCAAAAAACAAGTCCGTATACAGCTATGTCGACGCAAAAATAAAAAAAAGTTATAGCTCTTTGAATGAGACTATGGAAATACGAAAAAAAAAAAAAAAAAAGCTTGGTCATTAAGGCCTAAAATAGGCTGGTCACTAAGGGGTTAAAACAATTCCTCAGTTAACTGGGTTCCAATTCCTTCACATTGAAATCAATGGGAGGCAGTTTGCAAGTAGATGAAAAATATTGTGAAAAAACTTTGGGAAAATACACAATAAGTGCCACACATACTTGATAACACCATGTGGTCATCACCAGAAATTGTCATAGCAATTTGAAGTAAATATGAAGGGATCAATGCGCAGTCAAAACAAAAATTCAGTAGTGTTAGAGAACCTTTCACCTGCCCATACACGTGCAGCATATAATCGGCAGGGCTGTACAAACCCTGTCTCACTATAAACATTTTTCCTTTAATCCTCCATTATTTAGATATTGGTGCCGTTATTTGGCGTCCGATATTTAAATAACCCCCCTGAACTGTCAATGGGCGTGTAACATCGCTGGGATACTGTCCAATCAGCTATGGACAGTATCACAGCAAGAGCTGGAGAGAGGAGAGCGCGTACACGTGCAGCTCAGAGTTGTGCGAGCATGCGCGGGAACACTCACCAGTTCTCGGCTTACAAGGACGACAAGACTGATCTCTCGCGAGAGGTCACAGTCTTATCGTCCTTGTCTGCTGAAAGCTGAAGAGTGACTCCGATGCCGAAAATACTCCCGCCACCATGGAACAGAAGAGGAATTCACATTCTTTTTGTCCTCTTACACGCCCAATTGACAGTTCAGGGGTTGTTCAAGTATCGGGCACCAAATACAACGGTACCGATATCTAAATAACCGAGAAAACTAGGAAAAATGTATTTATAGTGAGACAGGGTTTGTACAGCCCTGCCTATTACATGCTGCACATGTATGGGCAGGTGAAAGGTTCTCTTTAAACCTGAATATTTCATGGGAGCAGAACCAGTCAGTGACCAATAGGAAAGCTTTTCTTTTTTAGATGGGCCTGCTCCCGATTTTTTGCCAACAAGGGCTAAAAGTAAGGCCTTGTTCACATTGCGCTCAAGACACAACCGACATGTAACGTGTTTTTGTAAAGCACTTTAGGATATGGGCGTTTTTTGGCGTGTAATTAGGACTCCCATTGACTTTAGGAATTAGGCACATTTTTGCCAAATCTACATGCCCAGAACCGACCTGAAGTTTCCTTTTTTACACGACACGTTTTTTTAAACGCACGCGTAACAAAAACGTGTCGCATGCACTACATTGCTTTGTTAAAGCAGGCGTTCATGCATTTTTGGGCGCATAAAGTGCGTCAAATACATGCCGTGTGAACAAGGCCAAATAGTATAAAGGAAAGTTTGATTACCTGCATTCCGTGGCACAAATTCTGCTGCAAGCGCCCAGTTTTCTCTGGGAAATTTAACAGGCGCTCTCCAGTTTGCAGCTGACTGTAAGGGAGTAACAGATGGCTCAGAGACTCTACGACCAACTTGAGGAACAATGCCATGCTCGGAAACTCTACTGTTTGCAAGGTAGCGTGAAGGAGAATCTGAACACTGACGTGGTGGAAGGTGTAGGAAACTGGAGAGTAAAGAAAACGTTTAAGCATACTAACCTTTTAGGGTACGTTTACACTTGGCGGAATAGCTGCGGATTTTAGTGCAGAAAATCCACAGCGTATTACAGTAGCAGCCAAGTGGATGAGATATGAACAAATCGCATCCACACGTCTCAAAGAAAAAAACAAAAAAACAAAAAGGAGCTTTTAGAAAATTGACATGCAATGGGTTTTTTTTTTAATCCAAACCTTTTTTTTGGCGATTTTTCACCAAATGTATTCACTTAAACAAAACAGCAAATCTTGCAAAATTTGCAGCAGAAAAGCTGCAAATCCTCAACAAAAAGGCAAATAAAACTACTTACCCACCCCCTGACGTTATCGTAGTGTCATGTCCCTCTGTTCTTCACGCAGCTCTGCCAGCCCACATGACTGCTGCAGAAAAATCACATGAGGCGGCACTGCATGGAGAACAGAGGGACACATCGCTATGGCAACGCACACAGGGTATGTATTGGCTAATGAGTTTCAAAACACGAAAGAAAATATTGATGTCCAGTTAAAGAGGCTCTGGCACCAGATTTTGCAACCCTTATCTGCTATTGCAGCAGATCGGCGCTGCAATGTAGATAAGAGTAACGTTTTTATTTTTAAAAAACGAGCATTTTTGGCCAAGTTATGACCATTTTTGTATTTATGCAAATGAGGCTTGCTAAAGTCCAACTGGGCGTGTTTACAGTAAAAGTCCAACTGGGCGTGTATTATGTGTGTTACATCTGGGTGTGTTTACTTCTTTTACTAGCTGGGCGTTCTGACGAGAAGTATCATCCACTTCTCTTCACAACGCCCAGCTTCTGGCAGTGCAGACACAGCGTGTGCTCGAGAGATCACGCTGTGTCGTCACTCACTTCCTGCCCCAGGTCCTGCATCGTGTCGGACGAGCGAGGACACATCGGCACCAGAGGCTACAGTTGATTCTGCAGCAGCATCGGCATTTGCAGGTAAGTCGATGTAGCTACTTACCTGCAAACGCTGATGCTGCTGCAGAATCAACTGTAGCCTCTGGTGCCGATGTGGCCGACACGATGCAGGACCTGGGGCAGGAAGTGAGTGACGTCACAGCGTGATCTCTCGAGAACACGCTGTTTGTCTGCACTGCCAGAAGCTGGGTGTTAACGAACAGAAGTGGATGATGCTGATTCGTCAGCATCATACACTCCCATTCCTAACGCCCAGATTGTAAAAGAAGTAAAAACGCCCCGATGTACACACATAATACACGCCCAGTTGTACTTTTGCAAGCCTCATTTGCATAAATGCAAAAATGGTCATAACTTGGCAAAAAATGCTCGTTTTTTAAAAATAAAAACGTTACTCTTATCTACATTGCAGCGCCCATCTGCTGCAATAGCAGATAGGGGTTGCAAAATATGGTGACAGAGCCTCTTTAATGAAACATCGTAAAGATCTGGAGGAAACCAAGAGAACCATACGGTATTGTGATGTTGAGGTCTACACCAGTGGTAAGATTTATACATGGTAATCTTCACATGGGCCAGATGGAAGTGGTCGTCAACCGCAATGATGAAATAGGAAGAGGAGACAGAGACAAAAGTATGAGGGTTTACAGCAATTAATACTGAGTAGCACAGAACTGCTCTTTTTTAGAGGGGCAGTTGGACACCACACACAGAGAAGAGGTGGAAGGAAACACCGCAGAAGGTATCCGGACGCGACAATGAATTTACAACCGAACACCGAGGGGGCGGGAAACTCCCTAAAGGAGGACTTAGAGTTAGTGGTAAATATACCCACTTATATACAGTCTGATAGTGAATTAAGGATTCTGGAAAAAGGACTTTCATTCTGTCCAGCAAATAATGTGGATTGGTCTGAATTATATGTTTATCTGGAGCATTTTTTTTTTTTTTTAGAAGACTGCAGTTAAATGCATGATTCACAAACGAAGCGGTCGCCAATTCAACAAATGATGCTATAGTATCTAGTGAACTTAGCCTGAATGAGGTTGGTCTTTATAATAAAAGTTCATTTCAACCGCCTAGAAATAACCATGGGGTTGAGGCATTTGTTGACAGTGAAGAAACAAAATGGAGGAACTGATGAGTTGCTTAATGCCCAAGTGGGCGTATTTTTACTTTAGACCAAGTGGGCGTTGTACAGGGGAGTGTATGACGCTGACCAATCAGCATCATGCACTCCTCTCCATTCATTTACTCAGCGCATAGGGATCCTGCTAGATCCTTATGTGCTGTCTTATACTAACATTAACAATACTGAAGTGTTTAGACAGTGAATAGACATTCCACGGGATGTCTATTCACAATCTCTGCACTTTGTTACGGTTTCTGTGGTAGTTACAGCAGAGGAAGCGTAATCTCGTTGTAACCTGTCATTTACCGCGAGATCACGCTTCCTCTGCTGTAACTACCACAGAGAGTAACGAAGTGCAGAGATTGTGAATAGACATCCCGTGGAATGTCTAAACACTTCAGTATGGTTAGTGTGTTAGTATAAGACAGCACATAAGGATCTAGCAGGATCCCTATGCGCTGAGTAAATGAATGGAGAGGAGTGCATGACGCGGATTGGTCACTGATTGGTCAGCGCATTACACTCCCCTGTACAACGCCCACTTGGTCTAAAGTAAAAATACGCCCACTTGGGCATTAAGAAACTCATTAGCATAAATCTAAAATCGCTAATAAAGTGGTAAAAATAGATAGTTTTTTTAAATAAAAACACGGCTGTCACCTACATTATAGCGCCCATCTCCTTATGTAGGAGATAGGGCACTTACAATGTGGTGACAGAGCCTCTTTAATGCTCTACAGGGGTGAATGAAAAGATTACCATTAAGCAGGCAGACAAAGGGGGGGGGGGGGGGGGGAATGCAGTAGTTTGGATGCATACCTGAAAACAGAACTGAAATTCAGAGCCAAATTAAGGATACTGATGTGTATGAGAAAGTAAGGTTTGATCCTAAGTTTAAGAAAATTCAGAAAAATATGGTAGGAAAAGCAGTGCATGATAAGGTGATTGATATTAGTGCAGCAAAATTCTTAAAATTAATGAACACGGCAGAACTCCGATCCTGTATTGCTTACCAAAGATACATAAAAGCCTGCAGAAACCACCAGGTAGAATCATTTTC
The DNA here is from genome assembly GCF_050947455.1 of Rhinoderma darwinii. Lineage (NCBI taxonomy): Eukaryota > Metazoa > Chordata > Amphibia > Anura > Rhinodermatidae > Rhinoderma > Rhinoderma darwinii. The sequence goes on from NC_134688.1 coordinate 306,312,214, forward strand.
TCAGGGATGTATTCTGTGTTTTGTCCACGAGCGATTTGTGTGGATAAAATCTTGAGGGAACAGGCCACTAACTGTAGGTCTACCATCAAAGATAATTCTGAAACTAGGAGTGGGTTCTATTGAACGTCCTGAGGGTTGCTTTTTGGTTTCCTTAGATATTGTCAGTTTCTACACATCCATGGATCACAATAGGGGGCTGGAGGCTGTTGGGTCCCGCCTAAATAGAACTATCATGTCTGATGTTTTGAAGACCTTCCTCTGTGGATTATTGGAAGTCATCCTCGGTTATTTTGTGTTTGGGGGAAGAATTCTACATCCAGAGACGGGGTACAGCAATGGGGGCCAATATGGCACCTACGTACGCCAATATTTTTATGGCTGAATTGGAGTAGAAATTTGTTTATCTAAATTAATACATATTAGAAAAAGTTTAGATACATTGATGACACCTTTGTCATTTGGAGATGTGAAATTGCTGCCTTAAATCCGTTCGTCAATGAACTGAATGGGAGATATCTAGCGCTACAGTTTACCATGGTCTATTCTGACTCATCTATACAGTTCCTTGAGCTGTTTGTTCAGATTAATAGTGCTAAACTTGAGACGACATATGTAAAAAGCATGGTTCGAAATAATTTGTTGCCCTTTGATAGTCAACACCCCAGGGGTGGGCAAACTTTTTGACTCGCGGGCCACAATGGGTTCTAAAATTTGACAGAGGGGCCGGGCCAGGAGCATTTGGAGGGAGTGTTTGGGCCGGATATACTAAAGCATTAAATGTAGTGTGTGCAAACCTCATAGCACAGTAAGAACACTACAACCCAATTTATTAACTGTCTTTCAAATGTGAAAAATAGCCCTTATCAGTTAATAAATTTGTCTCAAGGAATATGCAAGATATGGCATTTACATACTATTTCGCAGATACTGGCTGATATTGTACTCTTTGAAAACCGCAACATCTTCTTGGCATATCAGACATACAGCCGTTGATCGGACTTCAGTGAAGAAGTATTTTGTTGTCCACTCCTTATTAAACACTCGGCATTCGCTGTCCACTTTCCTTCTCTTTGGTCCGCTCATTTTCACAGAAGGGCTTAATGGTGACGTGAAACGAAGTGAAAATTAAAGTGAAATAAAGAGAAATACGCGCCACATTAACAACGGTCAATGTGTTTTGAGTGCGCCATCTATTGGGAAAACGTGGGCATTGCAGGGAAAGGGGAAAAAAAAAAAAAGGAGGTTTTTACTATAATTTGGACAAGTTCGGCGGGCCGGATTAAAAAGCCTAACGGGCCGTATGTGGCCCGCGGGCTGTAGTTTGCCCATGTCTGCCCTAGACCCATGATAGAATCCTTACCCTGGAGTCAGATGCTCCGGGTTAAAAGGATAGTCTCTGATACCACTATGATTAATCTGAGAACATCTGAAATGCACAAGAAATTTAGGGATCGAGGATATCCATCTGAATTACTTGATAAACACAGAAACAAACTAACCAATATACTGTAGATAGAAACACTTAATTTTTCTCCCTAGTTGTTAGGAGTCATAAGCGCATTCCCTTTGTCTCTACCTAGACTAGGACTTAGAAAGAAGTTTTGGTAAAATCAGACATTGGTAGTACAAAAATACAGACATATTTAAACATGCCTAAAATGGGAACTTTCCTTGCCTGGAGTATAGCCACTGCAACAGTATTTTTAAAGGAAATAGCTTTATCCATCACCATACAAGAAAAAGGTACAGGATTAAGATGAGGTATACATGTAGATCCAGTTACGTTATCTATGTCATACAATGCCCCTGTGGGCTACTGTATGTAGGCGAGACAACTAACAAAAGCCGGGTTCGGTTGAGCGATCACAAATCCTCTATTAGATTAGGGAAAGCAGGATTGAAAAATCCCTAAACACTTTATTGCTTGTAAACATAACGCTAGTCAATTACATTTTAGAATGATTGATCATATACAACCCATGCGAAGGGGGGGGGGGGGTGACAAAGGTTGTTGAAACAGAGGGAACTTAAACGGATCTACGAATTATATACACATTAAGCCCTAGGGGACTCAATCTTTATTTCGGTTGTAAACCATTTAGGCCTAATTCACACGAACGTGTAATACGTCCGTTGACGGCCATTAAAACAGCTGTGTAATTCAATGTGGGCGATCACATGGCATTTTATTCAAAGGACCGAGCGAAGGGTCCGTGAGCAAATAGGACATGTCCTATTTTTTCACGCATCCCTCCATAAACTCTAGTTTTTTTAATTTTTCGCTTATATAAAACTTTTTGGCTTCTTTATAGCAACCCAACTATGTAAGCACGAACACAAAACCTACCAAAACAGCTAAAATTAATCTGAAAAATTAGATTGAATGTAGTCACTGAAAGTGTCTATATGGATTTTAGGATCTGACCAGTGTTTATATAGACCGCTGTTTCTATTTAATATCTCCTTTTTTCTATCCACTTGTTTGGCTCAAAAATCTGCCACATAAAAAAAAACCCACGTGTTATTATACACACTACCGTTGACTGTTCAGGGGTTATTTAAATATCGGGCGCCAAATATAACGGCACCGATAGCTAAAGAACGGAGGGAGGTAGAAAAAAAAAAAAAAGTTAAGTGCCCCAGGGTTTGTGCAGCCCTCCCCATTACATGCTGCACACGTATGGGGAGGTGAAAGGCTCAATTTAAAAACAGCCGCATAAAAAACCACCAGCGTAAAAGAAGTGCATGCCACTTCTTGAGACGTTTTTGAAGCAGTTTTTCATTAACTATAGAAAAACAGCTCCAAGATGGGTCAGAAAAACGCGAGTTGCTAAAAAAAAAAAAAAAAACGGCTGAAAATCAGGAGCTATTGTCCCTTGAAAACAGCTCTGTATTTTCAGACGTTTTTTTACTAAGCGTGTGAACATGCCCAATTTTCACCCATAGGCCAATATGACATCCATGTAACCAATTAAGGACCGAGCCATTTTTCATTTTTTTAGCTTTTCACTCCCCACGTTCCAAGAGCCATAACTTTTTCCGTTAGAGTTGCGAAGGGGCTCATTTTTTGCAGAAGGAGTTGTAGTTTCTAAGTACCATATAATGTACTGGGAAACTGAAAAAAAAAGGTTCTTTGCATGCTGAAATTGGAAAAAACTGATGCCTACATTGTTTTTTGGCTTTGGTTTTTACAGCTTTCACTGGGCAGTAAAAAAAGACAACTTAACTTATTCTGCGGCCTAATACGATTACTGTGATAGCAAAAGGTATCTAGATTTTACTACTTAAAAACAAGAACTTTGTTAAAAAAAAAAAATAATTATGTTTTGTTTCACCACATTCTGAGAGACACAACTTATTTATTTTTCCATGGATTGAGCGGTGAGAGGGCTTTTTTTTGCGGGACGAGCTGTAGTTTTTATTGGTGTAATTTTTTTTTTTGTATAAACTCTTTTTATTGAAACAGTTGCAGAGATTACATCAACATTTACATACAGCTCAGATGGCAGCATTTATGCCCTGTACATCAATACTTTTTGCTCGAGATCATACATTTCTCCACATTACATCTAAAATTGCGTACAGTAGCTTCAGTTTAATATGCGTGATCTGAGCCAACATTAGCTCAACTGTAAATTTACAGACAAACAAATGAACAAATAAACCAAACGTTGTGACCATTACCAAGCTCAGTTTGCTGTTTTACCATGTATCAACCTGCTTAACCTATCTCACCGAACCTCCCAATCTTCTGCTTCTATTTGTATCTCTCATATCGCTGCGTGTCCCTGGGCTATGTCTCTAAACGTCAGCCAAGGCTGCCAAATTTTAAGAAAGGCAATCCTATTTTTATTTTCCCACCCTGCAAGTTCTTCCAGCCTACAAAGTTGGTGAAGTTTAGTCACAAGTTGATCCATTGAAGGAGGTTTTGTGTCTCTCCATTTGGCAGGTATTAATAATTTAGCTGCTGAAATAATAAATGTAGTGAGATTTTTAGACGAAGGGGTGAAATCATTGGTGGGCAGCCACAGTAATATCAGTTCTCTAGTAAGAGAAACTGGTTTTCCACAAATTCTTGATATCAAATTCTCCACCTCTTTCCAAAAGGACTGAACCACCGAACAAGACCACCATATATGTGAAATACTGCCCACTTCCTTCCCACATCTCCAGCATTGATTCGAGGGTGAGATTCGAATCCTATGCAAGTAATCCGGTGTTCTGTACCACCTTGTAAGCACCTTATAAGAATTCTCCTGCATTCTAACACATCTAGAGAATCCTAGTGAATGCCGTAGAATGCAAGATCTATCTTCTTCATTAAATGTGAAATTCAATTCTCTTTCCCATGCTAAAATAAAACCCTGAGATTCATCATCCAAAATTGTTATCAATTGTTTGTATATCTTAGAAAGAGACTTTTTAGGGGTTGATGCAAATAAAGTATAATTTTCCAACCAGGTGGGATCAGCTTTACGCTCAGCTATTAATGTCAGAAATTTCTTGCACGTATTTGAGAAAAATCGATTACTTGTAAACTTGTGGGTTTGGGGATGTCCAACTCTTCATGTAGGGTTTGTAGGGTGGGTGGGCCCAAGGCGTCAAATATTTTATCCATGTGCAATGACTGCAGTTGAGACCAAGAGTCAGGAACCGTAGTGCATTTGGGGTTTACTAAACAAGGTAGTATAGAAAGTGGTGCCACCAGATAAAACTTATTATTATGCAGATGTAGTGCCGGAGATGTGTGGCATACCTTAAGCATTCCCCACGTCATATCACTTATTACCGATGATCTAGCCGGGAACGCAGTTCCTACCCAGAGTGCGGAAGTTAAATTAGCCTTCATCAATCCCTTCTCTATAGCAACATGTGGGAGCCCCTTGTCCAACCTTGCAAGTTGTGTCCATCTCCCCAATTGTATGGCATTATAATATGAGGTCAGGTCTGGTAACGCCAACCCTCCCTCTCCTTTCTTTTTTATCAGCTGTAAATATGCAATTCTAGGCCTCTGTTTGTTCCACAGAAAATCTGTGAAAAGTCGTCTGAATCTTGAGAAATAGAATTTGGGGATGTCAATTGGTAGAGTCTGAAACAAGTATAAGACCTGCGGTAGTACGAATGTAGTTAGTAGATTCTTACGGCCTATCCATGACATATATGGGATATGTAGCTTATCCAGAAAGTCCTTTATTTTAGAATACAATGGGTTATAATTACGTATAAAAAGCATTTTAGGAGCAGATGTAATTTTAAGGCCCAAAAATTGCAATTCGGACTTTTGCCACTTAAAAGGTGAATTGGAACTAACTGTCAAAAATGTACTTTGTGATAGGGTTATATTTAATGCCTCCGATTTTTCGTAGTTGATCTTAAAATTTGAGACCCATCCAAATTCTTCGAAAATCTGGATGAGATTCGGCAAAGATACCTTGGGGTTCGTTATAAATACTAACAAATCATCTGCATACGCAGCTGTTTTGTGTTCAAATCCTCCTACCCTGAGGCCCTTAATAGTGGGGGTCTGTCTAATTTTAAGTAGTAATGTTTCCATTATCAGTACAAACAACGTGGGGGACAAAGGGCAGCCTTGGCGTGTGCCATTATGAATGGGGAAAGGATCTGAAAAGGTGCCATTCATTTGAATTTTCGCAGTAGGATCTTTATATAAAGAGAAAACCATATCAATGAATGGTTGCGGAAAACCGAACTTGGCAAGAGCCGCTTTTAAAAAAAAACAATCAACCCTATCAAAGGCCTTTTCCGCATCAGTCCCTAATAATATCAGAGGTATATTGTGTTGTCTAGCGTGATATATAGCATGTATTGTTCTTATAGTATTAAATTTACCCTCCCTCCCTGGTACAAATCCCACTTGTTCCACTCCCACCAATTTAGAAAGGAAAGTATTTATACGTGCTGACAAGATCTTCGCCCACCATTTCAAATCCGAGTTTAAGAGGGAAATAGGCCTATAGCTACCACACCTTTCCAGATCCTTACCCTCCTTAGGAAGGATTATAATGTTAGCCTCCAAAGCTTGCTTGGGGAAGTTGGCTCCACTCAACATAGCATTACATAACGACAGGAAATACGGCATTAGTATATTTTTAAATTTTTTATAATAAATGATGGGCAGCCCATCGGGACCCGGGCTTTTCCCATTTGGAATTGACATCAATATTTTTTCCATTTCAGGCAAAGTGAATGCGGCCACTAATGAATGTCTTTCCTCTTCTGACAAGGAAGGCGCCTCAATAGATGCTAGATATTTTTGTATGGCATCAACATGTGACGTTTCCCTAGGCTGTTTGGGGTCTTTTGTAATATTATATAGGCCCAAGTAATATTTCCGAAACTCTCGAGCAATGTGATCTGTTGTGGACAGTGTTTGTCCTACCCCATCTTTTATGGAGGTGATAAACGTTTTCCCCCTTTGTTTTTTAATGAGATTTGCCATTATTTTATTCCCTTTGTCCCCATGAGCATATGTTTTGTATTTTAGTAGTTGAAGGGCTTTAGCCGATTGCACGTTGAGAATATTTTTAAGTTCCTGTCTGAGATGTCTTAATTCGATCTGAGCAGATGCCAACTGCGCACTTTTATGAATATTTTCTAGCGAAGCAATTTGACCCAGTACCCGGTTTATGTTTGTCGCCCTTTCCCTCTTGATTCTGGACCCTAGAGCAATAAATTCCCCCCTTACAAAGGCTTTATGCGTCTCCCATAGGATAGGTCTAGACACAAGAGGATCGTCATTAAATACAAAAAATTCTCTCATTCTATGTTCCAAGGCCTCGAACTCTTTAGTATTTTCTAGTAAAGTATCATTAAGCCTCCAATTCCACCCCCTTACTGGGAGTCCTGACAGTTTAAATTTAATGGAAATCGGAGCATGATCGGATATAGTGATGTTACCAATGGAGGAGGAGTTGACCACAGGCAAGTGTCTTTCGGAAATTAGTAAATGATCCAAACGCTGATATGATTTATGTGGCGCTGAATAAAAGGAGTAATCGCGTTCAGACGGGTGGTGTATTCTCCACACATCTACTAGTTTCAGTGTTGTTAACAATATTTTAAGTAGTCTGCGTGCTTTATGGGTGATATGTGACATGTTGGAGGTGGAATCCAAGTTCGGATCCAATACCAAGTTAAAGTCCCCTCCTACTATCACTAGCCCTTCAAAGAAGAATTTAAGAGAATGCAATACCTTTGTCAACCACTGCGCCTGTCTCACATTTGGTGCATACAGATTAACCAATGTTATTTTTGTGTTCAAGATCGTACCCTTGAGAAATACGTAACGACCATTTGGGTCAATTTGAGTGGCTTCATGCATAAAAGGTACAGTATCTCTTATCGCTATAGAAACTCCCCTCGAGGCGGTAGAATAGGTACTGTGATACCATTTGTCATAGGGTTTAGTGGGAAGCGTAGGAATCTTATTTGATTTGAAGTGCGTTTCTTGTAAGAAAATCAAATCAGCACTTTCTCGTCTTAACATATTAAAGACCTGACTCCTCTTCTGTGGGGTATTCAAGCCCTTGGTATTAAATGATATAACTTTAAGCGAGGCCATATTGTAGAGTTACAGTGAGACAGACGCAGTGATATCCAAGCACGGTCACATAATAAACATAAAAACAAAAACTATATACATATATCCTTGCGTTAATATCAACCCCGAAGCGAGGAGATCCATAAGGGAAATCTAGGGCTGCAATTGAGAACTCCCATCCGGGGAAAATACAGGGTAGAGGACGGGGGGAAGGGTAGAACGCCATGTAACCACGTTCCACCTCCAGAAACTTTATCATCTAATTAAACCGTTAGACACTATTATACCATATTCTAGGCTGTCCTGTTGTTCCACCTCTATATACTAGTGTAAGTTAGTCTATGTATACCTAGCGATTTTTAGAAAAGTTTACAGGAGTCATAATGATACACAAATCCACATTCTGAAAAACATACCATATTAACACCTAATATCTTGTTAGCGATAATAATATAGTAGATAACAGAATATACACTGTTTTAGAACAGATAAAAGAAACCGACTATATGTGCAATGCAAAATACATAGGGATATACTAATAGAGTACAACTTATCCAGAGAACACTCACGCGTACACCATGGCTCATATCAATTTTTGTTAAAGCAGTAGAAATCTCCTCAGCTTTGACGATCAATTCAATCAGCCAAATTAGGTACATGATGCTTCCGATGACGTGGGGATTTCATCCTGGTTGCCATCTCCCAACCTCGCGACTGCGGTAGATCTGGTAGCTCCGAGGCCGCCTGCACAGGCAACCACGACGGTATGTCAAGTGGAGGGGTGTCGAACTTTTCCCAAAGTTTAGGGAGGTCATCTGGAGAGCGGATGGTAAGTTGTCGTCCGCCTATCATGGTCGCCAATCCGAACGGGAACAGCCATCTCACCGGCAGCTTTTTGACTCGTAGCATGTCCGTCACCGGTTTCAGGATCCTTCGCTTGGCCAATGTACTAGGTGCTATGTCCTGAAAAAAAGAGTAGTTGTGTCCCTTCGTAGATAAATTCCTGTCGTTCCCTCGACGCTTTCAGCAAACTTGATGTGTCTATGAAGCTCAGCAGACCACATATCACATCCCTCGGTGGCTCATTCAACGCGGGTTTCGGCCTAAGTGCTCTGTGAACACGCTCCACCACCATATTGTCGGCCTTCTCCTGACCAACGAGCTCTGCGAAAATGTGGATGATCACCTGGGGTAAGGCATCGCCAGTTACCGATTCTGGCAGACCCCGCAATCTAATAATCCCGCGTCGGCTGCGATTTTCCTGATCTTCAATCATTAGATGCGCGTTGTTGATGTGATTTTGATGGGAAACGAGCAAGTCAGAAATAGCTGCGCTGTGTCCTAGAATGGAGGTTTGTGCTTCCTCCAGCGAGTCTACTCGGTGCCCAATCTGTTTGATATCTCCTTTTATATCCGCTAGCTCCTTCATTATCGGGGATATTGCTTGAGTCAGTACCTTTTTAAAATAGGAGCGCGATAGTGTGTCTCTTCCTCTTGCTGAGTCCGAGTATGCAGTAGAGCTGTCTCCCTCTGAATCGTCATCTGCAGCTTCTGCAGCATGCTGTGTCGGCGCCATTTTGTCCCGGCCCGCAGGAGAAGTTTTCTTTCTCAGAAATTTGTCCATTTCGGACTGATTTTTGCCTTGTTTTCCAGGGCAGGGCGAGTCTCTACCCTTATCCCTTGATGTTCTCACCATGTCGGATGTTTAAATTGCCTTAGAAGCTGTAGTTTCCAGAGGTGTAGTGAGGAGCTCAGAGATTAAGCTACCATCACGCTGCGCTGTAACTCCCGCCCCCTCTTTATTGGTGTAATTTTTTAATACCAATACGTACGTACTACTTTTTAATCATTTATTTGCTAACTAATGTGACCAAATAACAGAGATTTGGGCGTTTAAAATTTTAGTTTTTTACAGCATTTAGCGTGCGAGTTAAATAATGGTATATTGTAATCGTTCTGAATTCAACGGATGCAGCGACACCAATTTTGTTTATTTTTTCCATTACTTTAGAGGAAAAAATTAATTAAAAAAAAATGTGAAAAGGTTTGTTTTTTTCACTACTAATAACTTTATTAAACATTTTATTTTTTTTGTGTTTTTTTTTTCCTTCACACATTTTATTAGTCCCCCTATCGTTAGATCGCTGGTACAATATACTGCAATACTAATGTAGTAATTGCAGTATATTGTCATTTCAACATTCTTCTGTAAAGCCGTGCCAGAGACACGGCTTAACAGAAGCAGACAAAAGGCACACCTGGGGGCCTTCATTAGGCCCCTAGGATGCCATAATAACCACCGGCACCCCCCAATCGTGGCCTGAGGGCGCTGATGAGCTGTCGGAGGGGGTCGCTCCCCTCTTTTCAACTCTTCAGATACTGCGGTCACGATTGACCGCAGTATTTGAGGGGTTAAACGGCCAGGAACAGCGCGATTGTTGTTCTCGGCCGTTAGTCCCGGGTGTCAGCTGTAAAACACAGATGACACCCGCAGTGTATGGAACGCGCTCAACCCGTGAGTGCGCTCCATACTTTTCTATGACTCTTGTCACGTACATGTACGTGATAATGCAGCAAGGGGTTAAAGATAATAAAAACTCGTGGCACATACATTTAATAGATACCTGTAATGTATGAAATAAGGTCTATTAAGCTATTCCAAAACCATGATGTGAAGGGCCTTATAGCCCCTAAGCTCTGGTCCCAGCTATAAACCATGGTCTAGTACAGGGGTCTCAAGCACGCGGCCCGCGGGACACAGAGCCGCTTGTATAGGTTCTGCTCCGAGACTCTGGAATTCCCTGACATCGCTGTCCACATACGAACAGCAATGTCTGGGGCTTCCCCAGAGCCGGAGTCCCAGGCAGAGCGTTAGTACAGCTCTGCTCCGGGACTCTGTGGAATTCCCTGACATCACCGCCCATATATGGACAGTGTGTCAGGGTCTTTCCCAGAGCGGAGTCCCGGGCAGAGCGCTATTATCGGCTCTTCTCCGGGAATCTGGGGAAGCCTCTGACATCGCTGTCCATACATCGACAAGGATGTCAGGGGCTTCCCCAGAGCAGGAGTCCCAGTGATGTCAGGAGCACAGCTGGAGTCCCAGGAAGAGCCTACTAGCGCTCTGCCTGGGACTCCATCTCTGGGGTTGTCCCTGACATCTCTGTCCATATGCAGAGGGCACCGCTGTGGCAGCATCTACAGGGGGCACCTCCAGAGGACCCCGTGGCAGCATCTACAGAGGGCACCGTGGCAGCATCCACAGAGGCCACCCCGGCACTATCTAAAAAGGGGCTGCCCAATCTTGACATGTGTGCTAACTGAGCCGCTGAACTGCATTTAGCGACACTTGACCTGGAAAGCTGGATTGTTGAAATAAGAACGTGGAGAAATCTCTCAAATTTTAAACCTAGCGGTATTATTATAGTAATGTAGTATTATTATTATTATAGTAATATAGTATTATTCTAGTAATATAGTGTTATAGTAGTTCAAATAACTAATTGATTAACAATAATTTTGTATTGTATCAAATTTGAAAGTAATGCGGCCCGTCAACTTCCCATTTTTTCTATATGCGGCCCACTTACCCGGCCGAGATTGAGACCCCTGGTCTAGTAGATCCAGTGGAAAGTGCAATAACTATTTATTATTATGGCTTCACATTCATAAGTCACAACAAAATTACCTGCATTTGTCTCCATAGTGGCAGAATCCATTTTGATAGTATCGGCAAACTCGAACGGACTTCCTTTCATGGGAGAAGCGGCAATTTGTGCCCCATCTACAACTGCCTCGTAAAAACTCTCTACCAAACAAGAATTTAAGTAGCATTAAAGAAGTCGCTTATTATAGTGTGAAACGCAGAATGTTATGCGCATGTATTAAGACTACTTTGCTGGTCAGTAACTCATATTGCAGTTGGCTGGTACACTGGCATACAGGTAAATTGGTTTTACATGCAGATTTTATATTTTGATGCAGAAATAGGTGTGGTGCTGCCGATTTTGGTACGTTTCTTTTTTATTTAAAAAAAAAAAAAAAAAACAACTTGTCTGATACAATTCAGAGACGGAAATGGAAGATAAATGGATAAACTGTAGGTTTTAAAATCCGCACCTCAGGTCAATTTACCTGCAGAAATTTTTTAGCAATGTAGATGTGATCACTAAAACATCAATTACTTCACTGGTGCTGTGTTATGCTGCAGATTTGCAGCAGGAAAATCTGCACGGCAAACCCACACGTAATACGCATAGTGTGCATGTGGCCTGAACATTAGCACAAATTGCAGTAACCCTGTGAAGTCCTTAGGCCCCATGCACACGAACGTGCTTTTGCGGCCGCAATGCCCCCGAAAATCCACGGGAGAATTGCGGCCTTATTCATTTGTATGGGGCCATGTACACGACCGTAGTTTTTATGGTCCGAGCATGGCCCGGGAGCCCGCACCACAGAAAGAACAGACATGTCCTATTACGGCTGTCTTCTGCGGTCCGGGCTAATTAAAAATAATGACCGCGATTTTCAGGCGGCTCGCGCCCGTCAGTCTGCTGCCGGCCGACACGAAAATAACAGCTACAGTCGTGTGCATGAGGCCTTAGTCTAAGGCCCACAATATCATGTAAGGCAATGATCACACTTCAGGGTAGTAGAATACTGTGCGCTAATGGCACTAGGAGGAACCTATTAAGGCGAATATAATCGGATCCGTACATTTGGTTTCATGTGCCTGTGATTTCACAAACACAACAATCCAACTATGACAGGTTTACAATTTCAAAAAGTGGGCACGTGTAACCACATGTATACAGGAGATTCCCAAAGGCTAATATGGACACCACATAAGATCACATCATAAAAGCTGCATAAACAAAACCATAGATTGCACTCACATGCGATTTTCTGTAAATAGAAAAACTGAAAAACAGTTCAGAAAAAACAAAACATATACATATTATATTTTTATTAACCCCTTAATGACCGGGCCATTTTGCACGTTAATGACCAAGGATTATTTTTTGTTTTTTCACGGTCGCATTCCAAGAGTCGTAACTTTTTTTTTATTCTGTCGTCATAGCCGTTTAAGGGCTTGTTTTTTGCGGGACGAGTTGTATTTTGTAATTGTACCAGTTTTAGATGCTTATAATATATTGATTAACTTTTATTAACTTTATTTTAGGAGAGAATTGAAAATAAGCAGCTATTCCAGCATTAATTTTCACGTTATAAATTTACGCCGTTTACTATGCAGCGTAAATAAAATGTTAACTTTATTCTATGGGTCGGCACGATTACGGGGATACCAAATATGTAAAGGTTTTATATGTTTTTTCTACGTTTGCACAATAAAAACCCTTTTAGAAAAAATTTACTTGTTTTTGCATCGCCGCATTCCAAGAGCAGTAATTTTTTTATTTTTCCGTCGATGTGGCCGTATGTGGGCTTGATTTTTGCGGGACAATGTGTAGTTTTCATTAGTACTATTTTGGGGTACATGGGACTTATAGATCAACTTTTATTTTACTTTTTATGGGGGGAATGGGAGAAAAGAGAGAATTTTGCGGTTGTTTTTTGCGTTTTCTTTGGACGCCGTTCATCCGGCAGTTTAATTAATGTGTTCATTTTATTGGTCAAGTTGTTACGATCGCGGGGATACCATATATGTGTATGTGTGATTTGTTTTGACACTTTTACTAAATAAAACCACTTTTTGGGCAAAAAAAAGTAGTTTTATTTGACTTTGACTGTAATTATTATTATTTTTTTTTCACAAAACTTTATTTAACTAATTGACATTTTTTTTTTCAAGTCCCACCAGGGGACTTCACTATGCGATCTACTGATCGCATATATAATGCTTTGGTATACTTAGTATACGGAAGCATTATTGCCTGTCAGTGTAAAACTGACAGGCAATCTAATAGGTCATGCCTCCGGCATCGCCTAACAGGCAGATGCTGAAGACAGACCTGGGGGTCTTTGTTAGACCCCCGGCTGTCATGGAAACCCGACGGCGACCCGCGATTTGTTTGCGGGGGCACCGATCGGGTGACAGAGGGAGCTCCCTTCCTCTGTCAAACACATTAGATGCCGCTGTCACTATTGACAGCGGCATTTAATGGGTTAAACTGCCGGAATCGGAGCGCGCTTCGATTCCGGCAGTTGCAGCAGGAGCCAGGCTGTGTATAACAGCCGTGCTCCTGCCGCTGATCGCGTGGGTAGTCTCAGTACCCGCGCTATCACAGGACGGATATATCCGTCCTCCTGCGCGAACTAGCAGCTGCTGAGGACGGATATATCCGTCCTTCGGCGTTAAGGAGTTAATAAGAATACATGGAGCAAAGTTTATATAGGGAAAAGGCTTAGATCCAGGGACACAGAGTGGAACGTATTTTTTGGGGGGGCTAATAAATGTTCTTGTACAACAGCGCTCCTAAAGTAAAACGGTTCTTTAAATTTGCTACACATTTCTGATACATTAAATAAATTGTATTAAAAACAAAATAAAAATTATATATTATATATTTATTTTTTTTACACTTTATTTAATGTATCAGAAATGTGTAGCAAATTTAAAGAACCGTTTTACTTTAGGAGCGCTGTCGTACAAGAACATTTATTAGCCCCCCCCCCCCCCCCAAAAAAAAATTCCCTAGACAGAAGCCTTTTCCCTATATAAACCACACGTAAGTATAGATATAGAGGTGTGCGTGGAGAACATAACATCGCTAAACGTTGAAGCGCAGCTTTCCACATGGCCAGCACTGGGTGTGCGCTTATACACAGCAATGGTATTAACCAGCCCCCACCACCATAGCGGTTATATTCACACGTTCCTGTCATGTTACGGTTTTCTCGAAATAGCGGCATTTAATGAGAAAAATCAAAACACAAAATAAAGACATGGGGGGTGGGGGGGGTAATATTAAACGATTAGTAGAGCGCAAAACACGGCTCCATAGACCCGGCCACTACTAGTCAGAACTCCAGCACACATCGGTAGTAACGACATGTGCTGTGATACGCCATCCTATGCCGCACCATGGCCCTCACAACACACCTGCATGGCGCTCTGGAAGCCGCTCCTCTGCCGCTCGCTGAGGCCATTTTCTCCGAGTACCGAAATCAACTGGTGCTGAAACTTCTAGATCTTTCTACACAGCCCCTCTTAGGCGGCTCTGACCTCGTCTCGCCTCTAACCGTCCGTGCACGTTATAAGCTCGCTGACAAGCAACACGTATGGTCTGCTCGCATCACGTGCCTCACGTCAGGGGCGGGCTGCTCGTGTCAGTGCAACGTGAAGCAGCTACAAGACTCGTATTAACTCAGTACTAGGAAAGATGAATATATTAGGGTTATGTACTTCACAATATCTATCAGTTTAGTAAGGAAAGACTATTGTGGGGGAACTGATTAACCTTTCAAGTTGCAAAGGCCTAAAAGTTGCAATTTGCGGCGAAAATTGCAACCTTTGTGCATTTTACACCGCCCTCGCTATCTGTGAAAAAGGGACGGAGCTTAACAAAATGGGATGGGGCATATTTACTATCATTTACTTCAGAAAAAAGCAGGCCAAGGCTCAAACAAGGTACTGATGCCGGACAGCGTCAGGATGTTGTATGTGACACCGATGACGTTGAGCGCTGCGTCGCATATAAGGCCATACGCAATACCGTTGTTGCAGAAATGTCTCTGACTGAAAATCCAAACCAATCATCTGCAGGGGGTTTTTTCTGCATCAAGGACATGGATTTCTGCAAGTTCCATTCAGATGAATATAATTGATTTACAGTCCCAAACATTTTTTAAACAAATTCTGCCGCCTGTGAATTCACCCTTAAATTGCAATTTCTTTAATTAGAAAATTGTATTCGGTCACCTAAATAATGTGCCCTATGTAATGGCAGCCTACAGTATTAGGTTGGGTTCACACAACCTATTTTCAGACATAATGGAGGCGTTTTACGCCTCGAATTACGTCTGAAAAAACGGCTCCAATACGTCGGCAAACATCTGCTCATTACTTTCAATGGGCTTTACGATATACTGTGCCGACGACCTGTAATTTTACGCGTCGCTGTCAAAAGACAGCGCGTAAAATGACAGCCTCATCAAAAGTAGTGCAGGACACTTCTTGGGACGTAATTGGAGCCGTTTTTCATTGACTTCAATGAAGAACAGCTCCAAATTACGTCCGTAAAAGACGCCCCGCAAAACGCGAGTACGAGCAATTACGTCTGAAATTCAGGAGCTGTTTTCTCCTGAAAACAGCTCCGTAATATCAGACGTAATTGTAGTTATCGTGTGCACATACCCTTACAGGCACAGGTGCACGCTCATGTAAGGGCAGCACTCCCTTTATCAGGTAGCACTCTTCTCATACAGCTGAAGTACATGAGTCTGCTGTATTCTTTCATCTTTGCTATAACAAAAGAGCACCATTTTTTTTGCGCCGTTTTGGCTAATAGGAGAGTGGATTTGTTTATGTAATATTATATATAATATAATGCTGACCTTACATAGGGCATATTTACGTGACAGATAAGATTAAATTAAATATTATGAACAAATAACTGAAAATTACTGTCTGGTACTACCAGGGGCGTAGCTAGGGAGGGCAGGCGGGGCACGTGCCCCGGGCGCAACTTAGAAGGGGCGCCAGCGCCACCACCTCCTGCACTATAATTGTACCTGTGTCGCCTTTCCACGAGTGAAGCCACTGGTACCTTTTGTACCAGTGAAGCTTCCGTTGATGAAAGGCGCTGAGTGACAGGGAAAGTCATCCTGCCCAGCCCAATCAGCGCCTTTCATAGACGCTGCGTTCAAGCCCCAGGAGACCTGCGCAGAAGAGAGCAGGCCTCCGTGGGAGCGGGATTAAGGTGAGTTTGAATATTTTTTTTATTTTTTTTAATTGTAATAAAAGTGTGTGGCTGCATCTACAGGGGAGGCTTTATCTACGGGGGGGGACTTTGTCTACACGGGGGGCATTTATCTACGGAGGGGGGACTTTGTCTACACGGGGGGGACTTTATCTACGGGGGGACTTTAACTACGGGGGGCAATTTAACTACGGGGGGACTTTGTCTACATGGGGGGGGACTTTATCTACAAGGGGGACTTTATCTACGGGGGGGCTTTATCTACACGCGGGGGGCTTTATCTACGGGGGTGTCTCTACAGGGGGGGCTATATACTGGGATGGCCTATCTATGGAGCACTATATACAGGGGTGGGCTATATCTACAGGGGGGCTATATACAGGGGTGGGCGATCTATGGAGCACTATATACAGGGGTGGGCGATCTATGGAGCACTATATACAGGGGTGGGCTATATCTACAGGGGTGGGCTATATCTACAGGCGTGGGCTATATCTACAGGGGTGGGCTATATCTACAGGGGTGGGCTATATCTACAGGGGGGCTATATACAGGGGTGGGCGATCTATGGAGCACTATATACAGGGGTGGGCTATATCTACAGCGGGGGCTATATACAGGGGTGGCCTATCTATGGAGCACTATATACAGGGGTGGGCTATATCTACAGGGGGGGCTATATAGCCCCCCTGTAGATATAGCCCACCCCTGTATATAGTGCTCCATAGATAGGCCATCCCAGTATATAGCCCCCCCTGTAGAGACACCCCCGTAGATAAAGCTCCCCCTATAGTGCTCCACAGAAAGCCCACCCCTATATATAGCCCCCCTGTACATATTGTCCACCCCTGTATATAGTGCTCCACAGATAGCCCACCCCTGTATATAGTATATACAGGGGTGGGCTATCAGTGGAGCACTATATACAGGGGTGGACTATCTAGTGGAGCACTATATACAGGGGTGGACTATATGTACAGGGGGGCTATATACAGGGGTGGGCTATATGGGGGCACTATCTATAGGGGTCACGGTGTGTGTGGGACATGGTGTATGGTGCTATTATAATTAGAGGTGCAGTGTATGGCGCTATTATATTTAGGGGCGTAGTGTGTGGTATAATGAGAACTTTATCTTTATTTATAGGTGCAGAAATGTTGGAAAAGTGAGAAGCTGAAGACATGTGAGCGGCAAACTGCAGAAATGGGTTGTGACCGGGAGAAGTCATCATGGAGGTCTGGACCGGATGGAGAAAAAGAACTAGAATCTGAGACGTCACCGGTGAGTCACTTAATGCAAATGTTTATTCTGCCTCTAATCAGCACTGTAGTCACTGTGTGATCTGCAGTGAGATGATGGTATGATTATTATATGATTTATTTTTTGTGAAACAGCAACTCCCAGCATATCCTTATCATTGTTCGGGCCATGCTGGGAGCTGTAGTTTTACGCCGTACAAACCTATACGGCAGGGGTCGCACTAAATTGAGCTGTATTTGTGCTGGTGCTGTATATATGTACTGAGCTTGGTTCTGGTGTTGTGTATAGGACCATATTGCTTGTAAAATGTACAAATATTTTTATGCTCGCGTTACATAAAAAGAAATGACACGTCGATTGGTAGAGAAAACAAACACGGTGAGGTGGAAGGAGATGTCGGGAAAGAGGTTGGGGGGGGCGCCAAACTGAATCTTTGCCCCGGGTGCTGGAGAACCTAGCTACGCCTCTGGGTATTACAAATGTACAATGTGCAAAACAGAAAAAAAAATCAAGACTGTGATAAACATCAGTGTTCTAATCAATGACCAAAATGTCGTCGTCTTCAGCAGCAGCAGTAGTAGTTTGTGTACTACTAGGCACAGATGTGGGTTTTTTAGCAGCACGACCCTTCTCTGGTCCTGTTGTGGACTTTCCTTTTTGCTGCTTCGCTACAGGAACTCTAAGGCTGGATTCACACGAGCACATTACGTCCGTAATGGACGGAACGTATTTCGGCCACAAGTCCCGGACCGAACACACTGCAGGGAGCCGGGCTCCTAGCATCATAGTTATGTACGATGCTAGGAGTCCCTGCCTCTCTGTGGAACTACTGTCCCGTACTGAAAACATGATTACAGTACGGGACAGTTGTCCGGCAGCGAGGCAGGGACTCCTAGCATCGTACATAACTATGATGCCCGGCTCCCTGCAGTGTGTTCGGTCCGGGACTTGCGGCTGAAATACGTTCCGCCCATTACGGACGTAATGAGCTCACGTGAATCCAGCCTTAGAGACCCGTCTAAACAAAGATGCTGTTCTTTTGGCAGAAAAAGATCTTTGGTTCACTTGCAGGACTTCCTTCAATTCCTTGTATACCCATAGATTCCCTATTAGTAGTTTTAATAAAACTTTTATCTATGGACTCCATAACATTCTGGCTTTCTTCGGTACTAGGCCCAGATTCACTACTGCTAGCTCCTTCTTCTTGGCCTGCACCAGATTCTCTTCTGCTGGATAAAGCCACTGATGTAGCAGATTTAGCCTTCTTGAGCAGCTCTAGAGAAGGCGGCCACTTGTGACATGGGGTGGTAGAAAAAAATATTCATTTTGCTGGCCAGTATTGCACAGAGCGTGTTTCTGACTGAAGTTACAGTCTCATACACATTTGGGCCCGGCTGTTGCGTGAGAGGATTTTTTCCTAAGGTGCTCCGCTGATCTGTGAGAATGTTGCTAACGATGCTAAACAACCTCTCACATAAAGCATTGCTGTGGGGAATTAGAAGAAGACATTTTACAAGCTTGCAGAGCACACTGTATTGATACTGCCCAGTTACAGGTTTCTTTATTTGTGAAAACTGATGCCAAAATTCATCAATTCTGACGCATCCCATGAATGAAATATCACTGCTTTGATAGTCCCTGAATTCACTTAGCAGTTTGTCCATGTCTTGGGTACCAATTACATGAGGGAATCTACTGATTACAGTGTGGATGTCCTCAATACTTGATGACAACCGCAGATCGGGATTAACAAATGAAAGACTTTTAAGTACTGGGTCCCCTAAAGGCATCGCCTTTTTCATATAGTCCAGTGCTTTGCAATAAAAGGCAACAGTCTCCCTGGCAAATTTCTGGAACATTGTGGTATCTATTAGGTTCTCTCTCCTAGAATAGTTTTTTGTTTCAAATCCAATAAGAATATCCTCCTGGGGCAGCTGCACAGATGGGTCAGAATACTCAATGTCCAAGATGTTTCCAGCTCTAGCAATTACAGCTGGCTGGACAAATCTGACCAGCAGATCTCTGTACAGTTTTAACATTGCTGGGTACAAGTGGTGTACCATCGGCGCTTCTGTTTGCAAAAGTACATTCAAATAATTAAATACAGGCAGTACAGAGTGCAAAAATAAAAGATAGACTTTTGTCATTGGATTTTGGAAACTGGCAAGAATGCGCTTTTCCCTAACGCCAAGTGAATCGTTGTCTTCCTCAAATGTACTGGAAAAATAAGACTTGAGGGCATCGCAATGAAACAAGGTCCTTTCAACAGACTTTTCAAGTGATAGCCAACGGGTCTTCACAGGCTTCACTAGTTTTCTAACGCCAGTGTTGCAAAATGCCATGTACACCTGCAAGGTTTTCATCCTTTTTGCACTTTTTTGGAAATGAAAATAAAATGTCAACAATAAGGTCTTCCACACTTACGGACAAAAGCTTTGCTGCGTGTTCAGCCATTAGATGGACTAAGTGGCAGGGACAGTCCACTGCATCAATTTTTTGTACTGACCACTGAGCACTTCTTATTCTAAACACCACACTGTTATGTTTTCCCTGCATATTGGCTGCATTGTCAGCTGAATATGTAGCACACATATTCCAGTCTACATTATGCTTTTTTTAACATGGTGTCAACTGCATCAAAAAGGTCTTGGTCTGTACCAGATGAGCATGAGACCATGTCTAAAAATTCAGTCACATTTAGCCCTGTTCCCGGATGTTTGTATGTGACAAGTACAGGGAAGTACTTTTCAAATTGGTCAGAACTGGCATCCAATGAGATGCCAAAATATTTTCTGTGGCTTTGGATGACATCTCTAACATTATGGAGTGCCTCTGGAGCTATAGCACCCTGAATAATATGTGTAGTCTTAGTTGCTGCACATGCATATCTTTCAGCAATCTTGGAATCTGTAAACATCCTCTTGACTAAAGGCTGTACATGATCACTTGTGGGTATCGAGATGTTATGCTCAACCAGAAAACCAGTAAACAAGACTTCTGCTTTGATAGTATTTTCTGATAATTTTGAATCAGAAGCAGGAAAGAAGGTAGACCCTGGTATTGACTGTGCAACAGCTCTGGCTGATCCTACATGTTTATCTGCTTGGTTATATCATTATAACCACCATGGCTCACAGAAAAATCAGCTGTACAAAGTTCACAGAGAGCATATAAAAGTCCTCTCCGTGATATTTTTTAATAAATGGGTGCTCTTTCATCCAGGCATCTTTAAATTGGGAGAGCCCTTTTGTCTTTTTCTTATGCAATTCACAAGATTGTTCAGCCATGATACTTTTTAAATGCCTTTTGATAAATTGAAGCTATTTATTTTGGAGAGAGAAGCACATATACAATACATTAAACTTATGGCAGATGAAGTTTTACTGAAATAAGGAACTCTTTTAACTAGGCAAATACAACTCCAACAGATACATTTTAAAGGGAATGTGTCGCGAATTAAAACTTTTTTTTTAAGTGTCGTTACTTATTTCTATTATATTTTTTTACGTTTTTTGCTGTATTTATTTTTTTTCTTCCATATGGTGGAAAGTATTAAAATTCAAATAATAATTTGACATGTTTTCCTATGTTGGCCACCAGGGGGAGCACTTCCCATAATTACAGCAAGGTGAATAAGGAAAAGCAACCTGACTCACAGCTGCTGTAAATGTGGGAGGGAATCTCACCCCCCCCCTCCCACAAGCCAGGAAAAGGTGTCTTCAAATTGCTAAGCAGTGTCCGGCAATCATTTTGGGTGTGATTCTGCAGCTGGCAGAATTTATAGGACACACCAAAAGGCTAAGTGTATGTTCACACGCTTACTAAACAAAGGGAAAACAGCTCCTGATTTTCAGCCATTTTTTAATCAAACTCGCGTTTTTTAACGGCCGTTTTTGGAGCTGATTTTCTATAAAGTCAATGAAAAACGGCTCCAAAAACGTCCCAAGAAGTGATGTGCCCTTCATTTTGGTGGGCGTCTTTTTATGTGACAGTTTTGGAAAACGACCACGTAAAAAACGCCCTGTCTAAACAGAACGCCGTATTTCCCATTGAAACCAATTGGCAGATGCTTGTAGGCGTTCTGCTTCGGATTTTTCAACTGTAAACATTGTGTGTGTGGCCTTACCCTTAGGGCTTATTCAGACGAACGGGATATACGTCCGTGCAACGCGCGTGATTTTCACGCGCGTTGCACGGACCTATATTAGTCTATGGGGCCGTGCAGACAGTTGCGTGATTTTTACGCAGCGTTAATCCGCTGCGTAAAAGTCATGACATGTCCGTTCTCTGAGCGTTTTTCGCGCATCATGCACCCATTGAAGTCAATGGGTGCGTGAAAACCACGCATGTCACACGGAAGCACTTCCGTGGGACGCGCGTGATTCGCGCAACAGCAGTGAAAAGGATGAATGAAAACAGAAAAGCACCACGTGCTTTTCTGTTTACAAACATCCAAACGGAGTGTCATAATGATGGCGGCTGCGCGAAAAGCACGCAACCGCGCATTATACAGGGCTGACACACGGAGCAAGGGCAAAACACCACATTTTTTGCGTGCACTAAAAGCACACACTCGTGTGAATCCAGCCTTAGGCCGGGTTTACACGAGCGTGTGCGTTTTGCGCACGCAAAAAACGTGGCGTTTTGCGTGCGCAAAAGGCACTTAACAGCTCCGTGTGTCAGCAGCATATGATGCGCGGCTGCGTGATTTTCGCGCAGCCGCCATCATTATGACACTCCGTTTTGATGTTTGTAAACAGAAAAGCACGTGGTGCTTTTCTGTTTTCATTCATCCTTTTCACTGCTGTTGCGCGAATCACGCGCGTCCCACGGAAGTGCTTCCGTGCGACATGAGTGGTTTTCACGCACCAATTGACTTCAATGGGTGCGTGATGCGCGAAAGACGCTCAAAGAACGAACATGTCGTGACTTTTACGCAGTGGACATACGCTGCGTGAAAATTACGCACATAGACTAATACAGGTCCCTGCGACGCGCGTAAAAATCACGTGCGTCGCACGGACGTATAACACGCTCGTGTAAATGAGCCCTTAGAATGATGAAAGTGAATGACTTTTCAGTTGACCGGTTCACACGCCGTGTATTTGACCACATTAAAAAAACGCTTGATTACACTTGATTTTGCGTGTTTGGGGGGGATTTGGGTGTGTGGGGGGGGTGCTCGAAGCTGATTCTTCAAAACAGCTGATAAGCGGCTATGAAGTATCAGCGGCGCCCGTGCACACTCCGCTCTGCCACACACACACACGGGAAAAGTCTTAAAGGGGTCGTTCAGGAAAACATGGCGCCGCACCTGTCCTCAGGTCGTGTTCGGGGGGGGGGCCCTTCGGGGGTCACGAGAGCGGCGGTCTGTGAGAGAGAGAGGGACAGACGGAGAAACACACATCTTACCTGCAGTGCAGCTGGACTTCATGATGGAACCTGCTATCTCCCTGCAAACAGCTGCTCTGCTGTGTGACTCTGACCTGCGTCTGCGCAGTACAGAGCCAGAGAGCAGAATTAATGGAACGGCTCCCGTTCATTGACTCCTATGCACTATAGCTGCCGTATTCCATCTCTGTATGTGTCGTTAATCGACACATACAGAGATGAAAAACAAAATGGCAGCCCCCATAGAGAAGTAAAAGTTAGAAAAAAGAAAAAAGTAAAACACAAACAAATAAAATTTATTTTAATAACATACTAAAAGCAATATTATATAAAAAAAAAATTTAAGCGACACCCGTCCTTTAAGGCTGTATTCCCACACTGTGTGTGACTGCTACCTCTGCAGCCTTTTAATTACTGCCCTATATAATTGCTTCCTTAACTCCTTACCGCACCAGGACGCACCGGTACGTCCTGCATTGAAGTGCTTTAAGGCATCGGGACGTACCGGTGCGTTCTGGCTAATATCTCTCACCCTGTCAAAAGACAGGGTTACAGATCTGTGCCGTCAACTGTTTATGACAGTTGATCGGCACAGTAACATGGCAGGGGACCCATAATAGCGATCCCCTGACGACGATCACTGTGATTGGTCAGTCTTCTGTCACTGACCAATTACAGCGCATGACAACAGCAACTGGGCTGTCAGCGTCTGATCTCTTCAGTCCGAGAGTGAAGGTGAAGAGATCAGACGTGCCCAGCGACAGTGTGAATTCACCTGTCAGATCCAGCGAATATAACCCCACATTAACCCCTCCACTGCCGCTCAGTTTACCTGCTCCCTGCTTCTGCTTTTAGCAGAAGCTTGTGGGAACTTGTCTTTTTTTAAAAAAAAAATAATAATAGAGAGAGAGACACACAGGGATAGAATAGAGAGGATAGAGAGAGGAGAGAGAGGATAAGGAGAGAGAGAGAGAGAGAGAGAGAGATAGAGAAATCGAAATTTTACTGATAGTGAATTTAGGGATAACATACAGGTTTAGATTATTAGGGATTAGTTAGATATAATTATATAGGTAAATAGGGATAATTGGCTAGGAATAGTTAGGGAGGTTTTATAAAAAAAAATGTAAAAATAAATAAATATATATATATATATATATATATATATATATATATAGATATATATATATATATATTAAAAAGTTTTTTTTTTTATATATAGTTCACTGTTACAATACAGTTTATTGTAACAGATTAATTTTACTATAGAGAGAGAGAGATACACACACATTTTGCTGTATCAGTTTTGTACGTGTATATATATATATATATATATATATATATATATATATATACACTACCGTTCAAAAGTTTGGGGTCACCCAGACAATTTTGTGTTTTCCATGAAAACTCACACTTATATTTATCAAATGAGTTGCAAAATGACTAGAAAATATAGTCAAGACATTGACAAGGTTAGAAATAATGTTTTTTATTTGAAATAATAATTTTCTCCTTCAAACTTTGCTTTCGGCAAATAATGCTCCATTACAATTACAGCATTGCAGACCTTTGGCATTCTAGCTGTTAATTTGCTGAGATAATTGGGAGAAATTTCACCCCATGCTTCTAGAAGCCCCTCCCACAAGTTGGATTGGCTTGATGGGCACTTCTTGCATACCATACGGTCAAGCTGCTCCCACAACAGCTCTATGGGGTTGAGATCTGGTGACTGCGCTGGCCACTCCATTACAGATAGAATACCAGCTGCCTGCTTCTTCCCTAAATAGTTCTTGCATAATTGGAGGTGTGCTTTGGGTCATTGTCCTGTTGTAGGATGAAATTGGCTCCAATCAAGCGCTGTCCACAGGGTATGGCATGGCGTTGCAAAATGGAGTGATAGCCTTCCTTATTCAAAATCCCTTTTACCTTGTACAAATCTCCCACTTTACCAGCACCAAAGCAACCCCAGACCATCACATTACCTCCACCATGCTTGACAGATGGCGTCAGGCACTCTTCCAGCATCTTTTCAGTTGTTCTGCGTCTCACAAATGTTCTTCTGTGTGTTCCAAACACCTCAAACTTCGATTCGTCTGTCCATAACACTTTTTTCCAATCTTCCTCTGTCCAATGTCTGTGTGCTTTTGCCCATATTAATCTTTTCCTTTTATTAGCCAGTCTCAGATATGGCTTTTTCTTTGCCACTCTGCCCTGAAGGCCAGCATCCCGGAGTCGCCTCTTCACTGTAGACGTTGACACTGACGTTTTGCGGGTACTATTTAATGAAGCTGCCAGTTGAGGACCTGTGGGGCGTCTATTTCTCAAACTAGAGACTCTAATGTACTTGTCTTGTTACTCAGTTGTGCAGCGGGGCCTCCCATTTCTCTTTCTACTCTGGTTAGAGCCTGTTTGTGCTGTCCACTAAAGGGAGTAGTACACACCGTTGTAGGAAATCTTCAGTTTCTTGGCAATTTCTCGCATGGAATAGCCTTCATTTCTAAGAACAAGAATAGACTGTTAAGTTTCACATGAAAGCTCTCTTTTTCTAGCCATTTTGAGAGTTTAATCGAACCCACAAATGTAATGCTCCAGATTCTCAACTAGCTCAAAGGAAGGTCCGTTTTATAGCTCCTCTAAAAAGCAAAACGGTTTACAGCGGTGCTAACATAATTGCACAAGGGTTTTCAAGTATTTTCTAATCATTCATTAGCCTTCTAACACAGTTAGCAAACACAATGTACCATTAGAACACTGGAGTGATGGTTGCTGGAAATGGGCCTCTATACACCTAGGTAGATATTGCATTAAAAACCAGACGTTTGCAGCTAGAATAGTCATTTAGCACATTAACCATGTATAGAGTGTATTTCTGATTATTTTAATGTTATCTTCAATGAAAAAAACTGTGCTTTTCTTTCAAAAATAAGGAAATTTCTAAGTGACCCTAAACTTTTGAACGGTAGTGTATATATGTATGTATGTATGTGTATATATATATATATATATATATAAAAAGGGCAGTATGGCAAAGCGATCATATACAGCTGAAGAGATGTACGAAATGCTGTGCTCTGATACTGAATCAGCTAGTGACAGATCTGAATTTATTCTTTCCTCATCTTCCAGCGATGATGAGGAAATTCCTCAGAGTCACGAAGTGGGCCGCCATCAAGTCTTCCCTGATAATAGCGAACATTTCTGGGTTCCCCCGTTAATTATACCCCCCAAGTTACAGAATTCAACGCTACTTCAGGGATTCACGTATACACAGCGGGTCTTGATGATATAAGTTTTTTTAAACTCTTTTTTTCAAATGAGTTTGTTAATTTTATTGTTATGCAAACTAACTTATACGCGGAGCAATTTATTGCCGCTAATCCACAGTCACGTTATGCCAAGTCAAACAGGTGGTATCCTATTAATGCAGTGGAAACGCATACATTCTGGGAGTTGCTGTTAAATATGGGCATCACAAAAAAACCCTCTGTGAGATCATATTGGTCAACAGACGTGTTGCACCATACACCCATGTACCGCAATACAATGTCCAGGGGAAGGTTTGACGCAATAATAAATTTTTGCACTAAAATGATAACCTGCAGTGCCCACCCCCAAGTGACCCCAATTCTGACCGCCTTTATAAAACCGGCCTGTGATCACACATTTTACCAACAAATTCAGTGAAATATACACCCCTGGAAAAGAGATCGCAATTGACGAATCCCTCGTTCATTTTAAGGGCCGGCTAAAATTCAAGCAGTACCTCCCCAATAAAAGAGCCAGATACGGCATCAAAATTTACAAATTACGTGAGTCTGAAACTGGCTACACATACACATTCAGGATTTATGAGGGCAAAGACACAAAGATTCAGCCCCCAGACTGCCCTCCTGTCCTAGGTACAAGTGGTAAAATTGTCTGGGATCTCTTGCACCCCCTGCTAGACCACGGCTACCACTTGTACCTAGACAATTTTTACACCAGCATTTCACTTCTTAAATGCTTGACTGTAAAAAAAAAACGTAGCCTGTGGAACAGTACGTAAAAATCAGAGAGGCCTCCCAAAGACACTCCTAGGCCAAAGACTACAAATTGGCAAGAGCAGGGCAATGTGCAGTGATGGGGTGCTCTTCTTAAAATATAGGGACAAGAAAGACGTCCATATGCTCACAACTATACACAATGACGCAAGCACTCTCGTCCCTGTGCGAGGCAGATCTGATGAGACCCCAACGCCTATTTGTATACAGGCGTATAATAAATATATGGGGGGGGTCGATCTCGCCGACCAAATGATTAAGCCCTATGATGCGATGAGGAAATCCAGGACCTGGTATAAAAAAAATTGTCATGCATCTTGTCCAGGTAGTGATGTACAACTCGTACATTTTGTACAGATCTGCTGGCCATCGCGAAAAATACCTGGAATACCAGGAAAACATAATCAGAAAATACATTTTTGAAGGCAGTGAGGAGGAAGGAGAACCTTCAACATCAGCCAGTGAAGCCTCAACAGTAGTTCGAGGGGAACATTTTCCTTCAGAGGTGCCTCCCGCACAAAAAAAGTTACGGGCACAAAAAAAATGTTGCGTGTGCTACAAACGAGGAATCCGAAAAGATTCTCGCTATCAATGCGACACATGCCCCTCCAAACCTGGCCTTTGTATAATAGATTGCTTTAAAGAGGCTCTGTCACGAGATTTTGCAACCCCTATCTGCTATTGCAGCAGATAGGCGCTGCAATGTAGATTACAGTAACGTTTTTATTTTTAAAAAACGAGCATTTTTGGCCAAGTTATGACCATTTTCGTATTTATGCAAATGAGGCTTGCAAAAGTACAACTGGGCGTGTTGAAAAGTAAAAGTACAACTGGGCGTGTATTATGTGCGTACATCGGGGCGTGTTTACTACTTTTACTAGCTGGGCGTTGTGTATAGAAGTATCATCCACTTCTCTTCACAACGCCCAGCTTCTGGCAGTGCAGACACAGCCGTGTTCTCCAGAGATCACGCTGTGACGTCACTCACAGGTCCTGCATCGTGTCGGCACCAGAGGCTACAGATGATTCTGCAGCAGCATCAGCGTTTGCAGGTAAGTCGATGTAGCTACTTACCTGCAAATGCTGATGCTGCTGCAGAATCAACTGTAGCCTCTGGTGCCGACACGATGCAGGACCTGTGAGTGACGTCACAGATCTGCACTGCCAGAAGCTGGGCGTTCTGAAGAGAAGTGGATGATACTTCTCATCAGAAAGCCCAGCTAGTAAAAGTAGTAAACACGCCCCGATGTACGCACATAATACACGCCCACTTGGACTTTTACTTTTAAACACACCCACTTGGACTTTTGCAAGCCTCATTTGCATAAATACGAAAATGGTCATAACTTGGCCAAAAATGCTCGTTTTTTAAAAATAAAAACGTTACTGTAATCTACATTGCAGCGCCTATCTGCTGCAATAGCAGATAGGGGTTGCAAAATCTGGTGACAGAGCCTCTTTAAAACCTTCCACTCCTCTTTAGATTATTAACTTTGTTAATTTATTCAATTATTCTCATTATACCCCCAGATGAATAAAACATACGGAATATTTCTGTACTACAGAAAAAAGCAGAACAGACACTTGTTTCTCTATTGTTACCAACTGCAAAAAAATTTAACTAACTGACACATCTGAAAAAAATAACAATTGTTACTCTGTACAACCTCATACATTTCTGACAACCCCTTGTGCTTTAAAAATTCTTATTACATCACTAGATGAATACCTTGAGAAGTGAATAATTATAATATCTTTTGAAAGACTGAGTTTTTTTAATATTTTTGCTTGTCTGTTATTATGACCATATTCTGCCATATTCTGCCATATTCAGCTGTTATATTTATTCTCATAACTGGTGATATGGGCATCTTGCATTTTTTTTTTTTTGGAGGATATCAAGCTGTTCATGATCAATACAGTATGGACTCTAGACGGTTTTATTCTGTTTCTTCATTGACCTCTTAAAACCGACAAAACTTCTAGTAAAGCTCACAATACTTTGGGGACTGGTGGTCCTTTACTATCGATATATACGGAGTTGGACATTGCCCCTTAAATATGCTGCAGGAGGCAGTTTGTTTTGCGCACATTTCAGTTCCTATCTTGCTGGGCAGGGACCTGTTATGGTGTGCCAACGTCACTTGGCACATCTGTCTCTCATATATTGATTAATGGTGCTAAAGAGGCGTTGTACAACCAGTCCCTTTGAAAAAAGATGATGAATATATTTCCCTGCAACTGTTCTTTCATCCTGTGAACACGCTTTTGTTTCAACACGGTTGTATCTATTTTTTTCCTCCAATTTTTAGATAGATTACCCTTCACTACAGGACAATTTTTCCTTGCTTGCTAACTTACTATATATCAAATCCGGACTATGTTTGATGGTCAACAGCTTTGTTGGCATTATATGGTCATGCAGTAACTACAGGCAAAAATTCACTGTTAGGGACAAGCCTTTTTTACCAGTAAAAATGGGCGCTCCTTTATTGTTTGATCCCCCAGAAACACAGCATATGTCTAAACATAGGAGTAACAGAGTAAAGGAATAAATTGTGAGAATACATACCATTTATATATGCTGTACCAGAATGGCACATTTCCATTTTTTTTACATCTAACCCCAATTATTTTCCGCTTTAAAAACTTTTAATCAATACATCCCTAGATTAATAGTTTAGGAGGTATAGTTTACAAAACGGAGTAACTTCTGGGGATGATGTATATTTTCAGGCCCTGTCGTGTGGCTAGGCAGCAGAGTATGGCCAAAGTAGAGATATTAGTGAACACAGAAGAAACGGTGCAATAAATATTGGGGTGCATTCCTTCAGTATCATGAATGTTGCATGACAAAAATACCCTTAAAATGAAACTTTGCATAAGTTCTGGACCAAAACGTGGGCTCAAAATGCGCACTACAACCCCTAGATGAATACATTAGGGGGTTTAATTTTTAAAATGGAGACAATTCTGGAGGTGTTACATCATTCTGCAAACTGAAATCCCCTAAAGGCGTGGAATAGGGCCTATAATTTAGATTAAATTGTGTCCTGAAAGCCCCAGGGTGCACCCTTTTGTGGCCCACCATTTGATCGAGCAGCAAATGGGGATATTTATAAACTTAGAAGAACAGGCATAATCAATGTTGGGGTGCAATTATTCAGTTTAATGTACTTTGTAGGAAATGTGTAAGAAAAAAAATCAGATTTAAATTCTTCACATGTAAATGCATCATATCCTACAAAAAACTTGGGCTCGAAATACTCACCTAAATATATACTTTAGGGGGTGTCGTTTCCAAAACCTTTGGGGGCTACCCCTGTACTGGTACCTCAGGACCTCTGCAAATGCAACATGGCTCTCAAAAACCATTCCAGCAAAATCTGAGCTCCAAAATGTAAATGGCGCTCATTCTCTTCTGAGCCCTGCCGTGGGTCCAAACAGCAGTTTATTACCACATATGGGGTATTGGCGTAATCGGGAGACATTGCTTTACAAATGTTGGGATGGTTTTTCTCCTTTATTCCTTGTAAAAACTAAAACATTGTATGTTTTTTCAGAAAAAAGTAGATTTTCATAATCACAGACCAGTTCCAATAAATTTAGCAAAAAACCTGTGGGCTCAAAATGCTAACTATATCCCTAGAAAAATTCCTTGAGCGGTGTAGTTTCCAAAATGGGGTTACTTTTGGGAAGTTTCCACTCTTTTGACACCTTGAAACCTGACATGGTGCCTAAAATATAATCTAAAAAAAAAAGCTCACCCCAAAATCCACTAGGTGCTCCTTTGCTTCTGAGGCCTGTGTTTTAGTCCATTACCACACTAGGACCATATGTGGGATATTTCTAAAAATTGCAGAATCTGGGCAATAAGTATTGAGTTGCGTTTCTCTGGTAAAACCTTCTGTGTTACAGAATTTTGTTTATTACAAACAATTTCGGCAAAAAAAATAAAATTTGTAAATTTCACCTCTACTTTGCCTTAATTCCTGTGAAATGCCTAAAGGGTTAAAATACTTTCTGAATGTGGTTTTGAATACTTTGAGAGGTGCAGTTTTCAAAATGGGGTGATTTATGGGGACTTTCTAATATATAAGGCCCTCAAAGCCACTTCAAAACTGAACTGGTCCCTGAAAAAATAGCCTTTTAAAATTTTCTTGAAAATGTGAGAAATTGCAGCTAAATTTCTAAGCCTTGTAACGTCCTAGAAAAATAAAAGGACGTTCAAAAAATGATGCAAACATAAAGTAGACATATGGGAAATGTAAACTAGTAACTATTTTGTGTGGTATTACTATCTGTTTTACAAGCAGACACATTAAAATTTAGAAAACTGCAGATTTTTCAAAATTTTCTCTGAATTTTGGTGTTTTTTTACAAATAAATATTGAATTTAACGACCAAATTTTTCAGTATCATAAAGTACAACATGTCACGAGAAAACAAGCACAGAATCGCTTGGATAGGCAAAAGCATTCTGGAGTTATTACCACATAAAGTAACACGTCAGATTTGCAAAAATCGGCTGTGTCCACAAGGCCAAAATAGGCTTAGTCCTTACATGGTCCTTCACTATTTTTTGTATTTGTGTTGGGGTTATATTTAAACGCCATATTATAAACAAAGATTTCCGCTTCAGCAATAATTCCTGCTTTTGGATATCAAAAACACAAAGAATAAATACTGTTGAAGAAAATCTTGGTCTATAACAAAGAACAATAACAGACAGACAACATGAAAACTTTATTTAAGAGTAAACCAATCTTTCAGAAAAAACTATGTAGTCACTCACCAATCAAATTCCTTTAAGATTCACATACAATGGCAGACCATGTAAGCAACGCCTGTAAACATGTTTACAATTATTTAAATTCAATATTCATATACATTAATGACTTATATAAAAGGTTCACATGAATATAATTGGCCACCAGTTATTTCAGGTAGAAAGTAAAAGAATCCGTTATTGCAAAACATACTTAGAGCAGGTTTGCAGCATCAAAAGAAGGGTGCTATATTACAAGAATATGCTGATAATGCAGAAAAAGAGAGTCTTTTCTGCATTATCAGCATATCCTCTGCGGTTTTCCCTGGAACACCGGCGCTGAGTCCTGGCAGCAGCAGCAACTGTTCTCTCAATTGTCCGCCGTCCTCTTACCCTAGGAGAGCATCCATTTGGATATTTGGATATTGCACCTCATTTTCCTGGGTAATCTACACTATGTGGCGCTGTGTTTTCTATTTCCTATATTACAAGAAAATTTTTTACTGGAAGAGGAGAAAAAGGACACACACGGCGCCACATAGTGCAGATTAACCACGAATCATTGAGATAAAAGATAAGGTGAATTTTACTCACCTAGAGAAGTTGTGCTGAACAGGCACAACACTGTTACCAGGTATAAATCCGCCTACAAGTAAATCACCGCTGTTTGGGATGCGTTGGAAGCAGACACACCCAGGGTGTGTGTAGGCAGATCAAAGATACAGCTGCTGCTCAGGTCCAATCCAATCCAGTGAATCTAAGATGTAGTCCAGTCCAGCGGAACCTGCAAAACAAAAAAATAAAGTTATTAATATGAAGAATAAAAAATCTTATACTCACCTCCAGCAGTCTTCAGTCTTCTCCCCTATGCCGCAATATAAACTAGATGTCAATGAACTACTGAAACGTCATATATTACAAATTAAAGGGGTTTTCCCACAAACACATGCATCCCCTATCCACAGTGTGTGATTACTGGGGGTCCGACCACTCTGGTCCCCAGCGATAAGAACTGTGGACCGAAAGTCCCCTGAAGTGGCCAGCGCTCCATTCATTTGTATGGGATGGCACCTCCATAAACATGAATAGTGCAATGGTCGAGCGAGTGCATCAGTGCTTCATCATCATGGAGCACTTCGGGGGAATTTCGGTCCCCCGTTCTCAACGCTGGGGGTCCCAGTGGTCAGACCACTAGAGATCACATGTAGGGGCTACATGTGGTTGTGGGAAAACCCCTTTAAAGGGGTTTTCCAGTCCCTAAAAATTGATGGACTATCCTCAGGACAGGCCATCAATAGCTGATCGGTCGGGCTCCAACTCCCGGGACCCCAGCCGTACCAGTGCTGCTTCCCCTTCTTTTCTACTTGCTCACTGTGAATCGACACAGTATTGCAGCCTTCTACCATTCTCATGATGATGATAGATAGATAGATAGATAGATAGATAGATAGATAGATAGATAGATAGATAGATAGATAGATAGATAGATAGATAGATAGATAGATAGACAGATAGATAGATAGATAGATACAGACAGATGTTTAATGGAGAAATGTGTGGTTTTTTTTTTTATTACTACTATTCTCCCTCTCCTGCCAGAAGAGGGAGAAGTTACAGCAGTCTAGCAAGGGGGGAGCGAGAGGGGGGGGGGCGCTGTGAGGGGGGGGGGCACGAAGGAGGTGCGGGAGCCGCAAAAACCTTTTTGATTGCTTAATTGCCTTGGATCAGAGTTAGCTCCTGATCCCGGCCATTAAAGCGGTGTCGGCTGTACTACCTCTTTCTGACTATAATGTACGGTTACGTCAAATAACGGTAAAGGGTTAAATTAAATGTATGCTTTAATCATTGTCTGTCTATACGCTAAGCATCAGTGATGTTTAGGGTATGTTCACACGAGGTCATTACGTCCGTAATTGACGAACGTATTTCGGCCGCAAGTACCGGACCGAACACAGTGCAGAGAGCCGGGCTCCTAGCATCATAGTTATGTACAACGCTAGAAGTCCCTGCCTCGCTGCCGGACAACTGTCTCGTACTGAAAACATGATTACAGTACGGGACAGTTGTACGGCAGCAAGGCAGGGACTCCTAGCATTGTACATAACTATGATGCTAGGAGCCCGGCTCCCTGCACTGTGTTCGGTCCGGTACTTGCGGCCGAAATACGTCCGTCCATTATGGACGTAATGACCTCGTGTGAACATACCCTTAGGTTTGTCACCTTTTCCATCCAAAAATATTGGCTAGGTAAAAAGAAGTGTACTTTTCGGAGCGTTGTTTTACAGGGAATGCGACTTGTAACGTAGGCTGGTTTCACATAGCCATATATATATATATATATATATATATATATATATATATATATATATATATATATATATATATATATATATATATATATATATATAGCTGCATTGTATCTTCCATACTATGATCACAACCAGGGCCGGCCTTAGGCTACAGGGTGTCCTGTGCGGAATTGCCCTCTGGTGCCCCCCACTCCATTTATCATTGTTAAGTATTGTCGGCATTTGGTGCTTTTGTTTGTGCATTTGTCACGCCGAAATACGTGTAAAAAATGCTTGGTTTAAGAGTCCCATTGACACCAATGGTATATTGCGCCGTTAGTGCATACGACGTGTTTTGTATAAAAATGTGTCACGTAAAAAAAGAAGGGTCAGGTCAATTCTTTTGCACGTAAAACGAGGCGAAAATAAGCCAAAATAGCACCTAATTTCTATAGTCAATGGGAGTCCTGATTGAGCAGCAAAAAAACACGCCGAAGGCATGCAAAAAAAACGATGTAGCGCCTGTAGTTTAAAAAGAACTAGTGTTTCAAAGGAAAACAGCTCCTGATTTTCAGTCGTTTTTTATTCAAAGTCGCGTTTTTCGCTGCGTTTTTAACAGCCGTTTTTGGAGCTGTTTTTCTATAGCGTCTATGAAAAACGGCCCCAAAAACGGCTGAAGAAGTGACATGCACTTCCTTTTCCTGGCCTGTATTTTTCCACGGCTGTTTGCCCTGTCTGCTTCCGATTTTTCTGCTGTTTTTAGCACAGTGTGAACAAGGCCTATGTTTTGGTATACATCCTGCCTGTCCATTTATCATATGCGGTGGAAAAGCTCCTGGCGCATACATTAAATGGACAGAAAAAACATGCAGTATCATTTTTTTTTTACTGGACACCACTACATAAAATAGCGCAGTACCCCCCGAACTGAGGCTTTTTTAACCTCCATCAGGTGTATGGGACTGTTTACCATACTTCCTGGGAGCTTTCCCTTTGCATACATTACATGGATGGGCAGGATGTAATATGAAATTACCTTTAGGCTGAGTTCACACGAGGCACATACGCTGCGTAAAAGAATGCAGCGTATTCGCCCTGTGCGCCGCAGGCAATTTGGGGCGAAAAACCACACCAAACTGTGTGGCAGTTTCTCGCCTGGAATGTCTGCTGCGAAAAACTGCAGCACTTGCTAGCAGGCCGGCCTCCTAGGATGACGTTTCATCCCAGGAGGATAAAACACAGATTCCTAGGTAAGTATAATATATTGTTTGTTTTCTGAGTGACGTTTTTTGCGGCAGGATCGCTCCGAACCCGCCGCAAAAAAATGCAACAATTGCTATTTGTTGCGGAATTTACCTCCCATTGAATACAATGGGGAAAACCCGCAACAAATAAGGCGCGTTTATGCAAATGCAATTGACATTCTGCAAAATAAAACTCTGCAACGCAGGTCAGTGTTTTCCGCTCAGTGTTTACGCAGCGTGTGGAGGAGATTGTTTTATCTCATCCACTTTGCTGCTACTGTATTTGCTGCGGATTTTCTGCAACGAATTCCGTTGCGGAAAATCTGCAGTATTTACGCAACATGTGAACTGGCCCTTACTCAAAGGCTATCTTTTGTATAACAGAAAAAAATATTAAAACTGCTGTCCACGTGGGCAATGTTGGTACTTTCTTATTTAACTCACACTGTGCCAAAATCGCTGTTTTTTGTTCACATTAGCTCTAAAAAAAATGTCATAAAAAATTATCAAAAAGTTGCATGTACCAAAATATTGTACCAATAAAAGCTACAGCGCGTCCCGCAAAAAATAAACCCTCACACCGCTTAGACGAAAATATAAAAAAAGTTATGTCTCTCAGAATGTGGTGAAACAACATTTTTGTTTTTTTTTAACAAATAGTTTTCTTTGTAAAAGTAGTAAAATATAGAAATAACCTATATAAATTTGGTACCACCGTAATCGTATTGAGCTGCAGAATAAACTTAAGTTGTCATTTTTACCGCACGATGAAAGCTGTAAAATCGAAACCCAAAAAAATGATGGAGGAATCACAGTTTTTTTCTCATTTCAGCCCACAAATAATTTTTTTTAGTTTCCCAGTACATTATATGGTACTTTAAATGTTTAAATGGTGCCAATAGAAACTACAACTCATGCCGCAAAAAATAGCCACCACCCTATTGACGGAAAAATAAAAAAAGTTATGGCTCTAGGAAGGCGGTTAGTAAAAAACATAAATGAAAAAGCAAAAAATGTCTCAGTCCTGAAAGGGTTAAAATAAGAAAGCAGCCCAAATTTACCTCTCTCTTCCCAGACATTCCTGCGCTGGGGGCTCCCGTCACCTCTGTTCTCGGTTTGTATACAGAGCGGTTGCAGTGGTGACATCATGTTGACAGTACATCACCGCTACAGCTGCTCTGTATACAAACAGTAAACAGAGGTGACGGTAGCCCCCAGCGCAGGAACGTTTGGGAGGAGAGATAAGTATAAGTTCTTTTTTATTTTAACTTCTCCTCTACTGCTTCAACAGAATTTCTTTTTAACCCCTTTAACGTAATGTGCACAGGGTCTAAAAAAGCAACAAATGGTAAATGTGCACTATGGAGCAACTGAACAATGTGCCCATCTGCCATTTACTAACAGTGCCATTCATTGCCACCTTGGTGCCCATTTTCCACTTATTTCCCCTTTGATGTCCTTATGTTCAGTGCTCCCTTAATGCATATTTGCCATTTACTGCCCCTTTAGCACCCTCTGTCACAGGAGAACAATGAATGGGCAATAAATGGCAAATGGGCATCGAAGGGGCACTAAACAGGACACTAAAGGGGCAATAAGTGGCAAATGGGCACCAAGGTGGCACTGAATCCACTGCCCATTTGCCATTTTTAGACCCCCATCAGTGCCCCCATACAACCAAAGCCTATAGTCTGACTGACCTGCTGGGCTTCTTACAGTGCACTGTGCCCGCTGATTACTACTGGAACGGAGCCCTGAGGAAATAGCCAGACCAGGAACGCATGGTAAGATAGTCTCCTCCCTGTCTTGCGTTCTGGGTGATGTCATAACGCCTGATCATCACTCAAGACGTAAGACGAGGAGGGGGAGCGGAAGTCGCGGCGTGGGGAAGCCAGTAGTGAGGTCAGTGAGTGACACCTGACCCGCTGGTGCCCCGAGTAGTAGCTGCAGAGTGCAAAAAATTCACCCGCTGGCACCCGCACTACAGCATGGTGACCGACGCCCTGTGCGACCAAACGTATTGCACATATCGAAGGCCGGCCATGATTACAACACACAAATCTAGAGTGGTTCTATTGGACCGAACTTAGATGACCAAACTTATGGTTTCCAGGTGCTGTCATTGTAATACAAACATTAAAATGCAGCTATATTATGGCTGTGTAAAACCAGCCTAAGTTGTGTAAACAGTTTAAATAGCACATACAACATAGTTGCCCACATTTCAAAATGTTTTCCTGGGACACTTAGGGTGTAGCGTCTTTGGTGGGTGTGTCTTATGGGGCGTGGTTTATCTGGTGAGGCGTGGCTTTCCAGAATTTCTACAAACAAATAAACAAACAAAAATGTCTGCTCTAGTTTGGCTGACAACTACTGTGGTGGCCAGTATGTCTCTGGTTGTTTACAGGCAGGTGATGTGTCACTTTATCACTAGGGCTAGGCGATATGTGCTGACCACTACTGGTGGTGTAAAAACCAGCATATATAGTGCCACACTCAGTGCCACTTGTAGATGGTGCTCCACACTGCCCCAGTAGATAGTGCCATGAACTGCTCACCGTAGATAATGCCACATGGCCCCCCTGTAGATAATGCCACAGTGCCCTCTGTAGATATTGCCACACACTGCTTCCTGTAGATAATTCAATGTGCCCCCTGTAGATAATGCCACATGGCCCTCCTGTAGATAATGCCAGAGTGCCCTCTGTAGATAGTGGCGCACATCTCTTTTTTAGATAGGGTCACAGTGCCCTCTGTAGATAATAGCACAGTGCCCTCTGTGGATAGTGCCACACAGCACCCTGTAGATAATGCCACACAGCACCGTTGTAGATAGTGCCACACCACCCACTTGTAGATAGTGCCACACAGTCCTCTGTAGATAGTGCCACACAGTCCCCTGTAGATAGTGCCACACAGTCCCCTGTAGATAGTGCCACACAGTCCCCTGTAGATAGTGCCACACAGCCCCCTGTAGATAGTGCCACACAGCCCCCTGTAGCTAGAGCCACACAGCCTTCTATTGATAGAGCCACACAGCTTCCCCTGTAGATGATGCCAGACAGCCCCCTGTAGATGATGCCAGACAGCCCTCCTGTAGATAGTGCCACACAGCCCTCCTGTAGATAGAGCCACACAGCGCCACTGTAGATAGAGCCACACAGCGCCCCTGTAGATAGAGCCACGCAGCGCCCCTGTAGATAGAGCCACACCATCCCCCGTAGGCCGTAGATGATGCCACACAGCCCCCCGTAGATGCCACACAGTCCCCCTGTACTTAATGCCTTTCTTCCTCCCTGTACCTAATGCCACACAGCCCCCCTGTACTTGATGCCGCACAGTCCCCTGTAGATTATGCAACACAGCCCCCCCTGTAGATTATGCCACACAGCCCCTCTGTAGATGATGCCACACAGCCCCTTTGTAGATGCTACGTTTTGGCCAGGCATTCGTCTACTAGAGGAGCCCCTGACGTCAATGTCCATAAACAGTGACATAAGGGGATCCTCCTGGACCATAATGTGTTGTCAGGGGCAACCAGAGAGCAGGAGTCCCGGACAGAGCGCTACTAACACTCTGCCTGGGACTCCAGCTCTGCTCCTGACATCACTGTCCATATACATAGGTAGTGCAATGTGTTAGAACATAAATCAGACAGTTAGACCTTCAAGTCCAATAGAGGGACAAAAAAAAAAATGTGAAAAAAAAATTTGTAAAAAATAAAATAAAAGTTTCAAGTAATAAAATAAACAACAATCGCCCTTTTCCTTTATCAAGACCTTTATTATTGAAAAATATATATAAACCATATACTGTATATTTGGTATTTCCGCGTCCATAACAGCCTGACCTATAAAAATGTGTTATTTATCCCGTGAGGTGAAAGCCGTAAAAAAAACAACCCAA
Organism: Rhinoderma darwinii; assembly: GCF_050947455.1. Lineage (NCBI taxonomy): Eukaryota > Metazoa > Chordata > Amphibia > Anura > Rhinodermatidae > Rhinoderma > Rhinoderma darwinii. The sequence goes on from NC_134688.1 coordinate 306,351,554, forward strand.
TAAAACAATACCAGCTGTAATGATAGGGGTAGGGAAACGGACAAGTGAGCCCTAATCTACCCGCCACTCTGTCCCTGCCTACTTGCAATGACCTGCCCTAGGCGACGGGGTACAACTGGGCGGCGGTCCCTACGCTCAGTAAGTGCACGAGACAAACAGACAAGGGTACACAAAGCTAAGGGAAATGGGGAAGTTGCCCACGGCAACACCGTGAGCAACAAGAGAGGTGAACCAGGAGTGTACGAGGTACCAAACGCAGAGCAGGAGAGTAGTCAGTAAGCCGGGGTCAATATGGAGCAGGATCAAATAGTCAGAAGCTGTAGCTGGGCCAGGAAACCACAAGAGAAGAATCACAAGCAAAGGAGGAACAGGAAAGGCAGGTATAAATAGACAGAGGGCGGGAGCTAGCTCCGTCTGGCCAGGCTGCGATAGGCTCTCCCACTCCTAAGCCTGCCAGCCTGAGTGGTGGAAGCTGGAGTCAGTCTCAGAGACATAGACTCAGGTGAAGACTGATTACCTATGGGCGTTAACCCCGAAGCTGTGCCTGGCAGATCCTTTATAGTACCCCCCCTTTTATGAGGGGCCACCGGACCCTTTCTAAGTGGACCTGGTTTATTGGGGAAATGAAGGTGGAACTTCCTGAACAATACCCCAGGGCGGGTACCCAAGTCCTCTCCTCAGGCCCGTATCCTCTCCAATGGACCAGGTACTGGAGGGAGCCTTGGACCATCTTGCTGTCCACAATCTTGGCCACCTCGAATTCCACCCCCTCAGGGGTGAGAACGGGAACAGGAGGTTTCCTCGAGGGAGCCAAGGACGGGGAGCAGCGTTTAAGGAGGGAGGCATGAAACACGTCGTGTATTCGAAAAGATGGGGGCAACTCCAGTCGGAAGGAGACAGGATAGAGGACTTCAATGACCTTATATGGCCCAATAAACCGGGGAGCAAATTTCTTGGACGGGACCTTAAGGCGCAAGTTCCTAGACGATAACCACACCAGATCCCCGACCATAAACAAGGGGTTAGCAGAACGTCTTCTATCAGCCTGAGTTTTTTGTACGCTCTGGGACGCCTCTAGGTTCTTCTGAACCTGGGCCCAGACTGTGCACAGTTCCCGATGAACGACCTCTACCTCGGGATTGTTGGAACTACCAGGTGAAACGGAGGAGAACCGTGGATTAAACCCAAAATTACAGAAAAAGGGGGAGACCCGGTTATTAAGGGAAAATTCGGCGAGGGGAATGAATGAGACCCAATCATATTGACAGTCAGAGATAAAACACCTTAAATATTGTTCTAGAGATTGATTAGTCCTCTCGGTTTGGCCATTAGTTTCAGGATGGAAGGCAGAGGAGAAGGACAGATCAATCTCCAACTTTTTACAGAAGGCTCTCCAAAACAATGAAACAAATTGTACCCCTCTGTCCGAAACAATATTGACAGGGACCCCATGGAGACGCAGGATGTGTTTGACAAACAAGGTAGCTAACGTCTTGGCATTGGGTAGTTTCTTGAGGGGCACAAAGTGGCACATCTTACTGAAGCGGTCTACTACAACCCACACCACCGACTTGCCTTGAGATGGAGGCAAATCGGTGATAAAATCCATGGAGATATGGGTCCAAGGTCTCTGGGGAATGGGCAAAGAACGTAGTAAGCCCGCTGGTCGGGACCTGGGAGTCTTGGACCTAGCACAAACCTCACAAGCGGCGACGTAGGCCTTAACGTCTTTAGGCAACCCAGGCCACCAATAGTTTCTAGCAATGAGGTGTTTGGTACCCAGGATGCCTGGATGACCAGATAGTGTGGAGTCATGATTTTCCCTAAGTACCCTTAGCCGGAATTGCAGGGGAACAAACAGCTTGTCCTCAGGAAGGTTCCCGGGAGCTGAACCTTGATCAGCCGCAATTTCTGAGACTAAATCAGAATCAATAGAAGAAATGATTATACCAGGAGGCAGAATACAAGCAGGATCTTCCTCCGAAGGAGGGCTGGCCATGAAGCTACGCGACAGTGCATCGGCCTTAATATTTTTAGACCCAGCCCTATAGGTAACCAAAAAGTTGAATCTGGTAAAAAATAGCGCCCATCGAGCTTGTCTCGGGTTAAGCCTCCGGGCAGATTCTAGGAAAACCAGATTCTTGTGGTCGGTAAGGACCGTTAACTGGTGCCTAGCCCCCTCCAGGAAGTGGCGCCACTCTTCAAATGCCCATTTAATGGCTAAGAGTTCGCGGTTGCCAATATCATAGTTACTCTCAGTGGGCGAAAACTTCCTGGAGAAGTAGGCACAGGGACGGAGATGGGTGAGGGACCTGGTACCCTGGGACAAGACAGCCCCCACTCCCACCTCGGATGCGTCAACTTCCACGATAAATGGCTCCATTTTGTTGGGCTGAACCAGCACCGGGGCCGAGATAAAGCACTTCTTAAGGACCTCAAAAGCCTGGACAGCCTCAGGAGGCCAGTGGAGGAGATCAGCACCTTTGCGAGTGAGGTCCGTAAGAGGCTTAGCGATAACCGAGAAGTTAGCAATAAATCTCCTGTAATAATTAGCGAACCCCAAGAAACACTGTAACGCCTTCAGGGAGGCAGGTTGGACCCATTCCGCCACAGCCTGGACCTTGGCGGGGTCCATGCGGAATTCATGAGGAGTGAGGATTTGACCCAAAAATTGTATCTCCTGTACCCCAAACACACATTTTTCGGTTTTCGCAAACAGTTTGTTTTCCCGAAGGACCTGGAGCACCTTCCTGACATGCTCAATGTGGGAGGACAAGTCCTTGGAAAACACCAGTATGTCATCAAGGTACACTACAAGAAATACCCCCAGGTAATCCCTTAAAATCTCATTTATGAAATTCTGGAAGACCGCAGGAGCATTACACAACCCAAAGGGCATGACGAGGTATTCGAAATGACCTTCGGGCGTGTTAAACGCAGTCTTCCACTCATCCCCCTCTTTGATGCGGATAAGGTTATACGCCCCCCGTAGATCAAACTTAGAGAACCATTGGGCCCCCTGAACCTGATTAAAGAGATCAGGAATCAAAGGAAGGGGATACTGGTTCCTTACAGTGACCTTATTCAAGTTACGGTAGTCAATGCATGGCCTAAGACCACCATCCTTCTTCCCTACGAAGAAGAAGCCAGCACCTACCGGAGAAGTAGAGGGGCGAATGTAACCCTTGGCCAGGCATTCCTAGATATACTCTCTCATGGCTTCACGTTCGGGACAAGAAAGATTAAATATCCTACCCTTAGGGAGCTTAGCTCCTGGTACCAATTCGATAGCGCAATCGTATTCTCTATGAGGAGGTAACACTTCGGAGGCCTCCTTAGAGAAAACATCAGCGAAGTCCTGCACAAACTCAGGTAGCGTGTTCACTTCCTCAGGGGGAGAAATAGAATTAACAGCAAAACATGACGTCAAGCATTCATTACCCCATTTGGTAAGCTCCCCAGTATTCCAGTCAAACGTGGGATTATTCAACTGCAACCAGGGAAGGCCTAAAACCAAATCGAACGATAATCCCTGCATCAACAGTACAGAGCACTGCTCCAAATGCATGGAGCCAACAAGGAGTTCAAAAACAGGGGTATGCTGTGTAAAATAACCATTAGCAAGAGGAGTGGAATCGATACCCACTACCGGGACAGGTTTAGGCAAATCAATCAAAGGCATAGCTAGAGACATAGCAAATTCCACAGACATGATATTAGCAGAAGACCCTGAATCCACGAAGGCACTGCCGGTAGCAAACCTACCACCAAAAGAGACCTGAAAGGGAAGCAAGATTTTATTATGTTTCATATTTACGGGAAATACCTGTGCGCCCAAGTGACCTCCCCGATGATGACTTAGGCGCGGAAGTTTTCCGGCTGCTTATTCTTAAGCCTAGGACAGGTGTTCACTTGATGCTTGTCATCCCCACAATAGAAGCAGAGACCATTCTTCCTGCGGAACTCTCTACGTTGTCGGGGGGACACGGAGTCCCCGAGTTGCATAGGTACCTCCGAGTCTTCCGTGGAAGAGCGAAGCAACGGGACCTCGGGAGGCATCATGGGCGAGTCAGAGGGGAAAACACATAAACGTTCACGTTGTCGTTCCCTGAGACGTCGGTCAAGTCGTACCGCTAAAGCCATAACCTGGTCTAGGGAGTCAGAAGAGGGATAGCTAACTAGCAGGTCTTTCAGGGCGTTCGACAGACCCAACCTAAACTTGCACCTTAAGGCAGGGTCATTCCACCGAGAAGCTACGCACCACTTCCTAAAGTCAGAACAATACTCCTCAACAGGTCTCTTACCCTGACGTAAGGTCACCAGCTGACTCTCGGCAAAGGCAGTCCTGTCAGTCTCGTCATAAATGAGTCCGAGAGCAGAAAAGAAACGATCAACGGAGGAAAGTTCAGGGGCGTCAGGAGCCAAGGAGAAGGCCCACTCTTGGGGACCCACCCGCTGGCTCTCAGAACTTGAGGAGTGAGGCTTTAAGCGAAAGTAGAGCCTACAACTCTCCCGAAAGGAGAGAAAAGTCCTCCGGTCCCCTGAGAACCGGTCAGGCAACTTGTGGTGGGGTTCAAGAGGTGAGGTGAGGGGCACTACCATGGTAGCGTCAGGCTGGTTGACCCTCTGAGCCAGGGCCTGGACCGGTAGGGAGAGACCCTGCATTTGCTGGGCCAGGGTCTCAAGGGGGTCCATAGTAGAGACAGGGACCAGGGTAGACTAGGTAATGGGCTTGTGATTATGTAATGATAGGGGTAGGGAAACGGACAAGTGAGCCCTAATCTACCCGCCACTCTGTCCCTGCCTACTTGCAACAACTCGCCCTAGGCGACGGGGTACAACTGGGCGGCGGTCCCTACGCTCAGTAAGTGCACGAGACAAACAGACAAGGGTACACAAAGCTAAGGGAAATGGGGCAGTTGCCCACGGCAACACCGTGAGCAACAAGAGAGGTGAACGAGCCGAGTCAAACCAGGAGTGTACGAGGTACCAAACGCAGAGCAGGAGAGTAGTCAGTAAGCCGGGGTCAATATGGAGCAGGATCAAATAGTCAGAAGCTGTAGCTGGGCCAGGAAACCACACGAGAAGAATCACAAGCAAAGGAGGAACAGGAAAGGCAGCTATAAATAGACAGAGGGCGGGAGCTAGCTCCGTCTGGCCAGGCTGCGATAGGCTCTCCCACTCCTAAGCCTGCCAGCCTGAGTGGTGGAAGCTGGAGTCAGTTTCAGAGACATAGACTCAGGTGAAGACTGATTACCTATGGGCGTTAACCCCGAAGCTGTGCCTGGCAGATCCTTTACACCAGCATTTCTGTGTTTTGGTCACTTTGCCTTCCAAAAATTGGAATAAAAAGTGATAAAAATGTTGCATATATCCAAAAATGCTACCTATAAAAACAATAGCTCGCCTCGAAAAAAACATGCCCTCATACAGCTCCGTCAACAAAAAATTGCAAATGTCAGAACATGGCGACAGAAAAAATACATTCTTTTTACTGAAATAATTTTATTGTGCAAAGTGTTATAAAACTTAAAAAAGTGCTATAAATTTGGTATCACCGGAATCATACTGACCCGCAGAATAAAGTTAACATGTAATTTATAACGCATGGTGAACGCTGTATAAAAAAAAACCATGCGAGAATTGCTGTTTTTTGTCACCTTGCCTCCCAAAAAAAGAGATAAAAAGTCATTAAAAAGTTGCATGTACCCCAAAATGGTACCAATAAAAACTACAGCTCGTTACACACAAAAACAGCCCTCATACCACTACGTCTAAGAAAAAATAAAATAACTTAAGGCTCCAATAAGTCAGGAAAGAAAAAAAATGCAGTTCTGCAGGAACATTTCTTCTGTTTCAAGAGGCGATTAATCAAGGCCCTAAAATTAGGGAACCAGGAATGGGAGGGTCCAAACATATCTGCTGGAAGCAAGAGGCCCGCATTACACCAGGACAACACTTTCTCAGCAAAATTCTCCAAACACACATCTAAGGATTATTTTTTACCCCATTAGTATATTAGCTGATTATGCCCTGATGTACTCTGTCCAGCTTACATATGCCCCCACATTATAAACTGAAATACCAGCAATACTCAAACAGAACAACTACCAAGCAAAATCTGCGCTTCAATATCCAAATGGCACTGCCTCCCTTTTGGGCCATACACTGTGCCCAAACAGCAGTTTACTTCCACATATATGGCATCGCTATACCCGGGAAAAGCATTTAAAAAATGTTTTGGGTGTGTGTCTCCAATGGCACAAGCTGGGTACGACATATTTGCCACTGAAATGGCATATCTAGGGAAAAATTTAATATTTGCACCATCCACTGCGCATTAATTTATGGAAAAGTCCTGTAGGGTGAAAATGCTCACTACACCCCTTAATAAATGCCTGAAGGGTGTAGTTTCCAAAATGGGGTCACTTCTCTGGGGTTTCCTTTATTTTTTCACATCAGAGCCCTGCAATTAGAACCAATACTTTGTCAAATTAGGCCTCAATTTTGCATGGTACTCTTTCACTCCTGAGCCCTGTCGAATGTCTGGGCAAAAGATTAGGGCCACATGTAGGGTTTTTCTAAAACCGGGAATAACAGATAATAATTAGAGAGCTGTATTTTCATGGTGGCACAAGCTGGGCACCAAATATTGGCATATCTATGGAAAAATTGCCTTTTTCGCTCTGCAATATTGAGTGTGAACTAATTTATGGAAAACACCTGCGGTGTTAACATGCTCACTACACCCCTAAATGAATACCTTGAGGGGTGTAGTCTCAAAAATTAGGTCACTTCTGGGGGTTTCCACTGTTTTGGTCCCACAGGGGCTTTGCAAATGCAAAATAGCGCCCAGAAACCAATCCAGCAAAATCTGTACTCCAAAAGCCAAATGGCGCTTCTTCCCTTCTGAGCCCAAACAGCAGTTTATGACCACAGATTGGCTATTGCCATACTCGGGAGATTTATATTTTTTCTCCTTTATTTGTTGAGAAAATGAAAAATTTTGCGCTAAAGCTAGATCTTATTGGAAAAAAATTAAATTTTTACTGCCCAATTCTAATAAAATCTATGAAACACCTGTGGGGTCAAAATGCTCACTATACCCCTAGATTAATTCCTTGTGGGTGTAGTTTACAAAATGGGGTCTTTTTGGTGTGTTACCTTTGTTTTTGCATCACAAGACCTCTTCAAACCTGACATGATGCCTAAAATATAATCTAATAAAAAAGAAGGCCCCAAAATCCTCTGGGTGCTCCATTGCTTCTGAGGCCTGTGCTTCAGTAAATTAGCACACTAGGGCCACATGTGGGATATTTCTAAAAAAAACTGCAGAATCTGGGCCATAAATATTGAGTTGCGTTTCTCTGGTAAAACCTTCTGTGTTACAGAAAAAAAAAATTTGAAATGAATTTCTGCAAAAAAAATGAAATTTGTAAATGTCACCCCTTCTTTGCTTTAATTCTTGTGAAACACCTAAATGGTTAAGAAACTTTCTAAATGCTGTTTTGAATACTTTGAGGGGTGCAGATTTTAAATTGGGGTGATTTAAGGGGGGTTTGTATTGTATGGGCCCCTCAAAGCCACTTCACAACTGAACTGTAAAAAAAGCCTTTTGAAATTTTCTTGAAAATATGAGACATTTCTGCTAAAGTTCTAAGCTTTCTAACATCCTAGAAAAATAAAAGAATGTTCATAAAACAATGCCAAAACAAAGTATACATATGGGAAATGTTAATTAGGAGATATTTTGTGTCATATAACTGCCTGTCTTACAAGCAGATACATTAAAATTGTTAAAAATGCAACTTTTTGTGTTTTTCATAATTAAATTTTACCAGCAACATAAAGTCCAATGTGTCACGAGAAAAGAAGCTCAGAATCGCTTGGATAGGTAAAAGCATTACAAAGTTATTACCACATAAAGTGAGGTATTTCAGATTTGAAAAATGAGGCTCTGTCAGGAATGTTAAAAGTGACTGCATCGGGAAGGAGTTAATGCAATTTTGATATTGTTTATTTTAAATGTTAAAAATCTGCTTCAAAATTAGGCGTATTTTAACGCAGCGTTTTTTACGCCTCGTATGAACTACACTTGGTTTTTTTACCATTAAAATCAATGGAAAGATGTTTGAACGGAGTTTTGAGGTGTATTTCGAAGTGTAATGCAATTGTTTTATGTTCCGAAATATGCTGGAAAATAAGCCGTGTAAACATTCCCCAATGGCGTATTCACACTGTGCAGTCAAATAACGCCTGTTTTTGTCGTGACTTTAGCAAAATGGATGCAAAAAATTAGATTTCACTGCACTGTGTAATTAGCATCAGTATACATGTACCTTGTTAGTTCCTGTAGTGTATAGACAGCGCACAGAAGCCGTGGACAACTGGGCATCTTCATATGTGCTCCTATCAATATATGATGAAGCTCCCAGTGGTTCCCGGCCCCTTCTCACTGTCTGTACACTACAGGAGCTAAGAAAGGACATGTATACTGATGCTAATATAAAAGCATCACTAGCAGCACAGTCAATAATTTGATGAAACTAGTTATGTATAATAAAGATGCACAGCAGATCCTAGATCTTGCACACTTTTGGTCACTACAGGAGCTAAGTGTCTCAGCAGCCAGGCAGTCACTGATTTATAGTTTATGACCTCTCCCAACAATAGATCATAGAACATTGTGGTGGGAAAACCACTTTAGATTGACTTTAAGGGACCCTCTAGTCCCCAAAAAATGTTTTCATAAAGATTACAAAATGATAGTTAACTTACCTAGTGTCCATCTCTTTCTTTCTTCTTGCTCCATTGCCTCGTTCTGTTCCCCGTTATCCTGGATCCAAGATGGCCACCGCTGTCTCAGACTTGCATATGGAGCGTTGCATGCAAGTCTGAGACACACCCCCTCCTCGTCCTCTGATGGACACTTCTGACACTTCTCTGCTGGTTACCTTACAGGGGTTTCGGCTAGAGAATCGTCCTCACTGACAACACAAAAGTAAAGAGCGCTGGTAGACAGCGCCAGGGACGTCAGCTCTCAGTTTCTGGATGAAAGTATATCACGGTATGTTTGTAACTGTCTTATGTCTTTTATTATATCTGTTAGTATTTTTACAGGGTTCCTTATGTTGGACTTTGTCGGATCGTCGTGGGATTAATTTTTTACAAATAAAATGGTCAAAGAGGGCTGTAGTGGGGGTGTCTTTATCTAAAAAAAAGTGTGTTTTTTTTATTGCTGTAAAGCAGAGTTAGTAGTGGAGGTGTCTAGCTTGGTGTCCACCTTTGGCTGAAACTAACCCCTCCATACTATTTGCCTAGTACCCAACGCAGACAGAGGCGTAGCTAAGTTCTCGTTTGGCGTCCCCCCCCACCCCGAACCTCTTTCCCAACATCTCCTTCCCACTCGCCATGTTTGTTTTCTCTACCAATCAATGAGGTGTATTTTTTTTCCACATTTTGTTTTATGTAACTCGAGCATAAAGCCATTTGTACATTTTACAAGCAATATAGTTCTATATACAACACCGGAACCAACCTCAGTATATATATATATATATATATATATACAAGATCAGAACCAAGCTCAATGTCACGATCCATGAGTATGTGGACCCACCAGGCCACACCGCCGTAGCAGAGTAGCGGCTGGCCAAACAAAAGGACTAGTACAATATTACCTTTAACCCCTTAACGCTCCATGACCTAACTGTAGCGTTCGCGCTCAGTGACCTAATAGTAGGTCATGGAGTAAACACGGCACCGTTCGCGCGGGGCGCGTTCATGAGCTGTGATAGCTGCTGTTTCCGACAGCAGGCTATCACTGCTCAATGTGCCGGGACCGATCGCGGAGCTCCCCCGCCGATTAACCCCTCAGAAGCCGCGTTCAATAGCGATCGCGGCTTCTTAGGGGTTAATCCGCCATCGCCGGCCTGCTACACGATAGCGGCCGGCGATGGTGACTATGGCAACCGGACACCAAACAATGGTGTCCGGCTATGCCATAGACGGAAGCCTAGTGGGTCCTACCCTAGAGTCTTTGCCCGAGACGGAGGCCATGTCTCGGTATACAGTGGAGGAAATAAGTATTTGATCCCTTGCTGATTTTGTACGTTTGCCCACTGTCAAAGTCATGAACAGTCTAGAATTTTTAGGCTAGGTTACTTTTACCAGTGAGAAATAGATTATATATATATAAAAAAAAAAAACAGGAGATCACATAGTCAAAATTATATATATTTATTTGCATTTTGCACAGAGAAATAAGTATTTGATCCCCTACCAACCATTAAGAGTTCAGCCTCCTCCAGACCAGTTACACGCTCCAAATCAACTTGGTGCCTGCATTAAAGACAGCTGTCTTACATGGTCACCTGTATAAAAGACTCCTGTCCACAGACTAAATTAATCAGTCTGACTCTAACCTCTACAACATGGGCAAGACCAAAGAGCTTTCTAAGGATGTCAGGGACAAGATCATAGACCTGCACAAGGCTGGAATGGGCTACAAAACCATAAGTAAGACGCTGGGTGAGAAGGAGACAACTGTTGGTGCAATAGTAAGAAAATGGAAGACATACAAAATGACTGTCAATCGACATCGATCTGGGGCTCCATGCAAAATCTCACCTCGTGGGGTATCCTTGATCCTGAGGAAGGTGAGAGCTCAGCCGAAAACTACACGGGGGGAACTTGTTAATGATCTCAAGGCAGCTGGGACCACAGTCACCAAGAAAGCAATTGGTAACACATTACGCCGTAATGGATTAAAATCCTGCAGTGCCCGCAAGGTCCCCCTGCTCAAGAAGGCACATGTACAGGCCCATCTGAAGTTTGCAAATGAACATCTGGATGATTCTGAGAGTGATTGGGAGAAGGTGCTGTGGTCAGATGAGACTAAAATTGAGCTCTTTGGCATTAACTCAACTCGCCGTGTTTGGAGGAAGAGAAATGCTGCCTATGACCCAAAGAACACCGTCCCCACTGTCAAGCATGGAGGTGGAAACATTATGTTTTGGGGGTGTTTCCCTGCTAAGGGCACAGGACTACTTCACCGCATCAATGGGAGAATGGATGGAGCCATGTACCGTCAAATCCTGAGTGACAACCTCCTTCCCTCCACCAGGACATTAAAAATGGCTCGTGGCTGGGTCTTCCAGCACGACAATGACCCGAAACATACAGCCAAGGCAACAAAGGAGTGGCTCAAAAAGAAGCACATTAAGGTCATGGAGTGGCCTAGCCAGTCTCCAGGCCTAAATCCCATCGAAAACTTATGGAGGGAGCTGAAGATCCGAGTTGCCAAGCGACAGCCTCGAAATCTTAATGATTTACAGATGATCTGCAAAGAGGAGTGGGCCAAAATTCCATCTAACATGTGTGCAAACCTCATCATCAACTACAAAAAAAGTCTGACTGCTGTGCTTGCCAACAAGGGTTTTGCCATCAAGTATTAAGTCTTGTTTGCCAAAGGGATCAAATACTTATTTCTCTGTGCACAATGCAAATAAATATATATAATTTTGACAATGTGATTTTCTGTTTTTTTTTTTAAATATAATCTAACTCTCACTGGTAAAATTAACCTAGCCTAAAAATTCTAGACTGTTCAAGTCTTTGACAGTGGGCAAACTTACAAAATCAGCAAGGGATCAAATACTTATTTCCTTCACTGTATAGATAGCACCAGAACCAAGCTCATTACATGTATACAGCACCAGAACCAAGCTCAGTACATATATACAGCACCAGAACCAAGACCAGCAGAGAGAGAGACAGCAGCACTCGGTTTCCAAGCAAAAATAGTCCAAAAGTAAAGCGTGCCAGCTGATAGTCTTGGTCCAAAGACCATACAGATATCCCAGAAATAAATTCAGCAGCACTCCGGTAATCAAAGTGAAAAGAATGTGGTTTATTATGGCAACATGGCAAGTGCAATGTTTCCGTCCCACCTTGGGACTTTTTTCAAGCATGAAAAAGTTCCCAAGGTGGGACGGAAACGCTGCACTTGCCATATTGGCACAATAAACCACATTCTTTTCACTTTGATTACCGGAGTGCTGCTGGATTTATTTCTGAGATATATATATATATATATATATATATATATATATATATATATATATACACACACACTACCGTTCAAAAGTTTAGGGTCACTTTGAAATTTCCTTGTTTTTGAAAGAAAAGCACACAGTTTTTTTCAATGAAGATAACATTAAATTAATCAGAAATACACTCTATACATTGTTAACGTGCTAAACGACTATTCTAGATGCAAACGTCTGGTTTTTAATGCAATATCTACATATGTGTATAGAGGCCCATTTCCAGCAACCATCACTCCAGTGTTCTAATGGTACATTGTGTTTGCTAACTGTCTTAGAAGGCTAATGGATGATTAGAAAACACTTGAAACCCCTTGTGCAATTATGTTAGCACCGCTGTAAACAGTTTTGCTGTTTAGAGGAGCTATAAAACTGACCTTCCTTTGATCTAGTTGAGAATCTGGAGCATTACATTTGTGGGTTCGATTAAACTCCCAAAATGGCTAGAAAAAGAGAGCTTTCATGTGAAACTCGACAGTCTATTCTTGTTCTTAGAAATGAAGGCTATCGTAAAGGATCTGCCAGGCACAGCTTCGGGGTTAACTCCCATAGGTAATCAGTCTGCACCTGAATCTACATCTCTGAGACTGACTCCATCTTCCACCACTCAGGATGGCAGGCTTAGGAGTGGGAGAGCCTATCACAGCCTGGCCAGACGGAGCTAGCTCCCGCCCTCTGTCTATTTATACCTGCCTTTCCTGTTCCTCCTTTGCTTGTGATTCTTCTCGTGTGGTTTCCTGGCCCAGCTACAGCTCCTAACTATTTGATCCTGCTCCATACTGACCCTGGCTTACTGACTACTCTCCTGCTCTGCGTTTGGTACCTCGTGCTCTCCTGGTTTGACTTGGCTCGTTCACCACTCTGGTTGCTCACGGTGTTGCCGTGGGCAACTGCCCCTTTCCCTTTTCTTTGTATTCCCTTGTATGTTTGTCTCGTGCACTTACTGAGCGTAGGGACCGCCGCCCAGTTGTACCCCGTCGCCTAGGGTGGGTCGTTGCAAGTAGGCAGGGACAGAGTGGCGGGTAGATTAGGGCTCACTTGTTCGTTTCCCTACCCCCGTCGTTACAGCTATTAAATGCGAGAAATTGCCAAGAAACTGAAGATTTCCTACAACGGTGTGTACTACTCCCTTCATAGGACAGCACAAACAGGCTCTAACCAGAGTAGAAAGAGAAGTGGGAGGCCCTGCCGCACAACTGAGCAACAAGACAAGTACATTAGAGTCTCTAGTTTGAGAAATAGACACCTCACAGGTCCTCAACTGGCAGCTTCATTAAATAGTACCCGCAAAACGCCAGTGTCAACGTCTACAGTGAAGAGGCGACTCCGGGATGCTGGCCTTCAGGGCAGAGTGGCAAAGAAAAAGCCATATCTGAGACTGGCTAATAAAAGGAAAAGATTAATATGGGCAAAAGCACACAGATATTGGACAGAGGAAGATTGGAAAAAAGTGTTATGGACAGACGAATCGAAGTTTGAGGTGTTTGGATCACACAGAAGAACATTTGTGAGATGCAGAACAACTGAAAAGATGTTGGAAGAGTGCCTGACGCCATTTGTCAAGCATGGTGGAGGTAATGTGATGGTCTGGGGTTGCTTTGGTGCTGGTAAAGAGGGAGATTTGTACAAGGTAAAAGGGATTTTGAATAAGGAGGCTATCACTCCATTTTGCAACGCCATGCCATACCCTGTGGACAGCGCTTGATTGGACCCAATTTCATCCTACAACAGGACAATAACCCAGAGCACACCTCCAAATTATGCAAGAACTATTTAGGGAGTGGCCTATTTAATGGAGTGGCCAGCGCAGTCACCAGATCTCAACCCCATAGAGCTGTTGTGGGAGCAGCTTGACCGTATTGTACGCAAGAAGTGCCCATCAAGCCAATCCAACTTGTGGGAGGGCCTTCTGGAAGCATGGGGTGAAATTTCTCCCGATTACCTCAGCAAATTAACAGCTAGAATGCCAAAGGTCTGCAATGCTGTAATTGCTGCAAATGGAGCATTCTTTGACGAAAGCAAAGCTTGAAGGAGAAAATTATTATTTCAAATAATAATCATTATTTCTAACCTTGTCAATGTCTTGACTATATTTTCTAGTCATTTTGCAACTCATTTGATAAATATAAGTGTGAGTTTTCATGGAAAACACAAAATTGTCTGGGTAACCCCAAACTTTTGAACGGTAGTGCATATATATATATATATATATATATATATATATATATATATATATAGACACACATACATTATATATATATATATATATATATATATATATATATATACATACATATGCACATATACATATAGGGACACTTCCCTTTACAATCCCCCTGTTGTCGGGGACTCGACAATGCAATTTGGGGAAGTGTTTGTGGGGTTCTATTTACCCCCCTCAACCTCCCTGATTACTGGTAATGGTCTGAGATGGAAGGAAGTATACTATTGGACCTAGATACTCGACATCAGCTATCTCCTCAAGGACACCTTCCCGCCAGTCCTCAGACTCTGGAGTCTAGTGTCCAAAGAAACAAAACCTCAAAGTTCACAGAATGAAGATGAAATTAAATCTCCTAGTCCATAGAACAAAGCATCAAAGTCCATAGAACGAAGTTGAAATAAAACTCACAGTCCATAGAACGAAGCATCGAAGCTCATCAAACGAAGTTGAAATGAAACCTTCATAGTCCATAGAACGAGGTTGAAATAAAACTCACAGTCCATAGAACGAAGCCTCATAGTCTATGAACCGCAGATTTCTTTTTCTTTCTTGCTTGGAATTTCTTCTTCTTGAGAGGCGTCAGCAGGTCTTTCCAGTGGCCGATCCAATTTTAGCATGCCGACCCGTGTAAGGCTACTTGTTCCCTCACACGGTCAGCCTTGGAATGGCTTAGCCCGCCTTTCAACAACCTTTTCTACGTGATCCATTACTTTTCCAACTTTTCCCAGCATCTTGATTGAAGACTAAACAATCTTTGTGAGCCGATATCCAGGTCTCTATCATGGCAGGTTATCATCCCCGAGGAGGAGGTGATGTCTTGGTACCCAGGAATCTACTGTGGGGCGGAGCATCGCCTTCCATTTCCCCTCTGACATTCAATCTATCATCATATTGACCATACCAGTTCTCAAGTTGAGGTGGCAAATACCTACAAGGGTGTGTGAATACCTTACCTGTCCCTAAGGGTTCCTACACACTTCCCAATCATACAAACAAAGTGAAAAATAACCAAACATACAAAAATATTCCCCCACAAACTATAGGTATATGTATATACAGAGATTCATGCTCAAACAGCATCTCTCACTACTCCTCCATAAAGACGTGAGAGGTACACATGCAAATGGGGTGACTACAGGCTGTAAATATATGCCCGCCTACACGTACACACTCACTCGCTGTGGGACGGGCAAGTCCTCACTGAGTACGCCTATGTTGCGGACACCTATCAACACCTAGAAAGTCTATATGTACACCTTGAAAATTTTTGTACGACCCATTGATTCAGATTTACACTTTATAAATATATATATACACATACAATAATAAACAATTCTGGGTCGCAGGACTATATCATTATGTCCTTAGACCCTGTCTACGAATGTATTCGTGGCTTTCTTCTTGACCTCGTTGTATTTGGTCAACCACTCCTTTTATTTGTCGGTACACGCAGAACAGTTGTAATGGCAGGAAGGAGGTGAAGGGAAAGTGAGCCCTAATCTTCCCACCGCCCTGTCCCTGCCTACTTGCAACGACCCGCCCTAGGCGACGAGGTACAACTGGGCGGCGGTCCCTACGCTGTCTAAGTGCACAGGAAAACAAACAGGGAACACGCAAGGGAAGGGGCAGTAGCCACGGAACGCCACGAGGAAACGGAGCGGCGAACGAACAGTCAGGACCAGGACGAAGTGAGTACACCCGAGCGGGCACGGAGACAGAAGCAAGCCAGGGGCAAAGCAAAGCAGGTCAAGCAGAACTGCAGCAAGGCAGAAGCACGGCAGAAGCAGGCTGGAGCAAGCAGCAGTGGGGCCAGGAATCCAAAAGAATTACAAGCACTGAGGGAGAGAACAGGGCAGGTAATAAAGGACAGGGGGCGGAGCTAACTCCGACAGACCAGGCCGCGATAGGCTCTCCCACTCCTGAGCCTGCCACCCTGGTTGGTGGGAGATGGTGTCAGTCGAACAGGTCTGGCCTCAGGTGTGGATTGATTAATCCCAGGAGTATACCTAGATGAAGTACCTGGCAGATCCCTAACAACAGTCCAATGTACATAATCGCCACAAGAGTGAGAAGGATTATCACTGGGTGGATGAACAAGTTGAAGAAGGAAGTGGCCTTGGGACTATATCTGAACAAGCTCTCCCACCAAGACACTTCTGAGTCCGCCTCAAGGTTGTTCACAATTCCTGTGATCTTTTTAGTGTCATGTTCCAACTGAATAGTAGCTTGGTGTTGGGAATCTTTCAGTTTCTCCACGACATCCTCTTCCTCATTGAAGTCTAGCAGGAGATTTCTTAGTTCGATGCCAAACCCAAGAGGAATCGTCTGGAGTCTCACAGGGGTGTCTGGACGGATGTCGAGCCTTTTTTCAGGGGTCACAGAAGTTCTGTATTTGATACTAGTACCACTATCCTTAACCCATGACTTGAGGACGGCATTGGATTAGCCTTCATATCACAGCACCCCTCGGTATCCCAACACTGGTGTAGGTCAGGATATCCGAGGGGAGCTGTGGATGAAGCACTGTTTTTGTGGTTCCTCACAATTCTCAGGTTTGTGGAACTATACCCCTGTCTACCAAACCCATTATCTTAAAATCAAGATATGGGTGTAATGCCAGGGATATCTCCCCCTGTCCAAACTTTCCTAAGTTTCCTAACTCCAGTTAAACACAAAAGAATCAGCCATACTGTTATTCGCTGTATTTAATTGCACTCGCATTAGGCCTCAGATGAAGTTGTGTTACCTGTCTGAACCCCCCAGGTCTAGGTGCACAGAATAACATAAAACACTACACCGTGAACTTATGTTATCTGTTCGCACTGCTCAACCTGAGTTCACAGTATAATAACAACTTCAACGTTATCCCAATAGAGAGCAATTAAAACATTGGGTGCAAATACACCACTATCCAATGGTTGATTCTCCAGTTGTTTTCCTGGAGTGGTTTTCTAATTATGCATTATAAATACAGGCAACACCTATATAGTATAAATACATATTATTGATAACCAGGGATATAACACAATAGAATCTGTGGACGAGCCACAAAATGAAACACAAATGAAAACAAACGGACAACTGGGGACAAACACAACAGACCATAAACACATTACAGACATAACACCTGACTGAAAATGCAATTTATGGCCAACTTCCTAAACTCCTCCCCAGTTGTGGTTGGTCATTTAGACCCTTGAGTACGTGGCGGAGCACATAAGGCTGTAAGGAGACTCTTATGCGGCCATTTTGTCTAAATCCACCGTTTGTTGTAACATGGCCATTTTCTATTGCCATTTCGCTGGGCTTTCCATGGTTGCTTATGCCGTGGCAGTTCCTAGCAGTTCCTGACCACATTTAAAGCATTTAACAGGACCACATTTCTTAGTACTCAAAGACTCGCAGTACTTCGCAATGTGGCCTGATCTTGCACATGCAAAACATTTAACAGTACATGCTCTGCTGGACTTAAAGAGGCTCTGTCACCAGATTTTACAACCCCTATCTGCTATTGCAGCAGATAGGCGCTGCAATGTAGATTACAGTAACGTTTTTATTTTTAAAAAACTAACATTTTTGGCCAAGTTATGACCATTTTTGTATTTATGCAAATGAGGCTTGCAAAAGTCCAAGTGGGCGTGTTTAAAGTAAAAGTCCAAGTGGGCGTGTATTATGTGCGTACATCGGGGCGTTTTTACTACTTTTACTAGCTGGGCGTTCTGACGAGAAGTATCATCCACTTCTCTTCAGAACGCCCTGCTTCTGGCAGTGCAGACACAGCCGTGTTCTCGAGAGATTACGCTGTGTCGTCACTCACAGGTCCTGCATTGTGTCGGCCATATCGGCACCAGAGGCTACAGTTGATTCTGCAGCAGCATCAGCGTTTGCAGGTAAGTCGATGTAGCTACTTACCTGCAAACACTGATGCTGCTGCAGAATCAACTGTAGCCTCTGGTGCCGATGTGGCCGACACGATGCAGGACCTGTGAGTGACGACACAGCGTGATTTCTCGAGAACACGGCTGTGTCTGCACTGCCAGAAGCAGGGCGTTCTGAAGAGAAGTGGATGATACTTCTCGTCAGAACGCCCAGCTAGTAAAAGTAGTAAAAAAGGCCCGATGTACGCACATAATACACGCCCACTTGGACTTTTACTTTAAACACGCCCACTTGGACTTTTGCAAGCCTCATTTGCATAAATACAAAAATGGTCATAACTTGGCCAAAAATGCTCGTTTTTTAAAAATAAAAACGTTACTGTAATCTACATTGCAGCGTCGATCTGCTGCAATAGCAGATAGGGGTTGCAAAATCTGGTGACAGAGCCTCTTTAAGGCAGCCAACAGTTCATTATCTCTTAAAGTTCTGCATGGCTAGAGACGCACTTCTAAATATAGTACGCTTACATCTGCGTAACACTTTCGTAACAATGTTACCTTCAGGTTTCTGGATGGGATCACGATTTGGGACATCTGATCCATCACTCTAACTACTCCCCCCTTTTTGCCCTGTATAGGGCAAACTTACAGCAGAATCGGGCCTTGAGAAAGACAAGGCCGGTAAAATTTTTGAGAAATCTTTTATGATGTTTTGCATACCGGCAACCAATTGTGACCTAGTAGCAAGCTCATCATTCAACTTGGCAATGATCTCATCTGTAGATGCCGCCTTATCCTTAAATGTATTGATCACAGCATAACACCCAGTCATCTGCACAACAATATCATCACCACGATTTCTCAAATCTATCACCTGCGATTCCAGCATGCAAATTTGCTTATCTCTACATTGGGCATTCCCTGCTAGTTGTGTCTGCAAAGCACAAACCCGCTTCACATTGTTGACACAACACTGGTAGTGAAGATTTGGGGAATCACTCTTTATTTCTGAGTGATCAGGCTTCCACGTCTCCTCATACACACAGATTAATTTAGCGAGCATGTGGAGACGTTTGGAGGTTATGTTAAAGGGAATGTGTCGCTTTTTTTTTTTTTAGTTAAACAGTTAGTATATACATGATTAGACATTGTTCTAATTTTTTTAATTTTTTCACAAGTCAGGAAATATTATAAATTAGATTCTAATTTATAACATTTCCATGTGCTGGTCACTAGAGGGAGCAATTCCCAAACTTGCAGCTTTGGCATGTGGTAAAGCAACCTCATTGCTTTATGCTGTAAAATTGGAGAAGGCACACTCGCTCTAGTGTGCTCAATTAATCCCCCTCCTTTATCCTGGCTAGTGCCAGGATAAAGGAGGGGGTTGAATGTTCAAACCTCCTACACTGTGTGCCGCCATTTTTGGAGTGAATGCACAGTGTAGTAGGCTTACATACAGTGGTAATCACACAGTAAAACACGAACATACACAAACATAACTTACCTGCTCCTGCCGCCACCGCTGCCGCCGCTCCCTCCGCTCCCTCTGCGCCTAGTCCTTGCTTCTTAACACATGTCCGGATGCCACGACCGGAAGTAGTCATCTTACTGTCCGGCCGCGGCTTCCGGTCCACATGAAAATGGCACCGGATGTCGCTCGGCCGAAGACCTTCCTTTTGGACTGTGTGGGAGCAGCGCATGCGGCGTTCCCACACAGACGGCGTACACCATAGTGAATGGAACGGCTCCCGTTCGCATTCTCTATGGGGATGTATGTGCCGTATTCCATCTTTGTATGTGTCGTTAAAAATGGCAGCCCCCATAGTGAAGTAAAAGTTAGAAAAAAGTAAAACGCAAACACACAAATAAATAAAATTTATTTTAATAACACACTAAAATCACATTTATATAAAAAAATTGTTTTTTCGCGACACCTGTCCTTTAAGAACTCTCCTCTTGCTAATACACAACTTATCATGCGCATAAGCCTCGTCCAGCAGAGTGGACCACAGCATTCCTGCTGACTTGTATGTTGTAGGTATTACTGGATTAAATTTACTGTTTTTGGCGAGGTGTTAAAGTGTGGAGAAGTCCATACTCACTGTTCCAGAAGTCATCTCCTTCTGCGTTGTCCTCCTTGTCCGTTACCTGTCCACGCCTCTCTGCCTATCTGCAGTTCATGTTTTAACACAATTTTATTGTACAAATGACAGAAATAAATTGAAATCAATTTGGGCTGGCTCACCAATGTTAAAGGGCTAGTGTATATACATACATATATATTGCTCCTACACACACACACACACACACACACACACACACACACACGCACACACGCACACACACACACACACACACACACACACACACTCACACTCTCTTGGCTGGCTCACCAATGTTAAAGGGGGTGGGGTAATAGAGGGATTCACTGGTTAGTGTCACCCACTATTACTACCTCCTTTATAATCAGGGTCACTAGGGTTATGCCTAGTTCCCCTACCTTTTCCTTATACTAACGTCGATCTAATTGCTTTTGCTGCTACTCAAGGGAATAAGACCATATAGTAAATAAAGGTAATATTTATTAACATACAGTAATCACTCTCATATATAAAATACAGTAACTAATCACAGTACAGTATAAGCACGGTATCACAATCCTAATTATAACGCCACCCACTTACCTAAACATACATATGAATACAGTTATGTTACAATACTATAACGGTTCTCACCGGTTTGTTCGTGGATCCTCGGTGTCGTCTGGGAGATGGTGCTTGGAACACAGGCAACGCTTGGCACAGAGGGTAGAGGCGGTCGGATGGATAGGCAGAAGTCAGGACAGGCAGCAGACGTCGTAACGGGTATGGAAGCAATAGGTCAAGGCAGGCGCCGTAACGGGTATGGAAGCAATAGGTCAAGGCAGGTGGCAGGCAAGGATAGTCAAGTTCAGGCAGAGGTCAGCAACGGGAAATCCAGACAAGGCAGAAGGAAAGGAAACAGAGAACCAGGGCATAGGGAAACTCACAGGGAAATTGGTTGAACAAGCATGGATGTAGGGAAGGAGGAACCTTAAATAGGAAGTCTTCGGAATTAAGGCGCGCGCTGGCCCTTTAAGACAGAATGAGTCAGCGCGCCCTCTAGTGACTGCAACCGCACATCGAGGATGATGGCCGCGGAGGGAGGTAAGGGATGCACTTACCGGACGCCGTCCAGGACTAGCAGAGCGTCCGGATCGGGTAAGTGGAGCTCGGGATGAGCATGTGGTAATGGAGGACACAGGAACTGGAGCAGAGGCCGTGGGGAAGGCGGGGAATGGCGCGGCAGCCGTTACAAATACACATAAGTTACTTGTAATTCTCACACGCTCACTATCTCGGTCCTACTCCCTCCTAATATAACTCTCCCTATACACTAAGGGTTAATACGGCATAAGGAGGAACAAGGGGAATGGGTTTCTGTGTTCCTGAGGTCAAGGGTCACTGCAGGGTACTTAGGGCAGCAAGGGCTCACAGGGACTGCAAGGGTTCACAGGGACTGCAAGGGTTCAGAAAGGGGTTAACTCAGGGACTGCAAGGGGTAGTAAGGGTTAACTCAGGGCAGTAATGGGTTAACTTCAGGGACTGCAAGGGTTAACTTCAGGGACAGCAAGGGTTAACTTCAGGGACAGCAAGGGTTAACCTCAGGGACAGCAAGGGTTACTCAGGGAAGCAAGGGTTAACTTAGGGACAGTACTCAGGGAGAGCAAGGGTTAACTTCAGGGATGCAAGGGTTACAGTACTCAGGCAGAGCAAGGGTTAACTTCAGGGGCAGCAGGAGGAGACAGGGAGAGAGAAGGTTAAGTGTAGCTTTTGCTACACTTGATACTTAGCGTATCGTTGGTGGAGCAGAAGCAGGAGAGTAGCAGGAGCAGGAGCCGTCGATGGAGGAGAGGCAGGACAGTAGAGGTGAGCCGGTCTCTGGTGGTGTGGGAGGCAGGCAGGTCCCAGCTGCTCCTCGTTGGTGGAGTGGTCTTCAGCTGCTGAGCGTACCGACGCAGGGCTATTTAACCCTGCCGGTACGCTCGCAGCGGGGGACGAGTGGTGCTTGCCCCCGGCTAGCATAGGTCGGTATGGTGATAATGTATCCACAGCCGTCTCATGAGCTATCCAAAACTATCCCATCTCCATGGTTTCCAAACAAAGCAGGGCAACGCTAATCATCCTGCTTTGTTTACCACCGTACGCCTGACCAGGGCTGTGTTTCTACAGCCCTGGCTCATGAGACATTATATGTATTATACATACATATCATATATATATATATATATATATATATATATATATATATATATGTATACACACATATATATATATATATATATATATATATACACATATACATACATACATATACATATAGGGACACTTCCCTTTACATCTAGTAATATAGATTTAGTCTAAAACAGACCTTTTCTTTGTGATCGTCATTGTCTTCCGTAAATTTTGATATATTACACGTCTATTTTAGGGTAATTGAGTCATATTTGAGCGTTTTTATTATTTCGTTTATTGCACTTTCATTTACTTTTATTTTTTATTCCTATGGTCTGTCCCTCAAAGGTCGGAGAATACTTTTGGGGGACTTTATTTATTTTCTATATCTTTTACACATTGTTTTTCCACTGCAACAGGGGAAATCAGCCCTCTTATAGTGCCTGTTGTCACTAGGGCTGTGCTGGGTCTAGACCCAGCAGCAGCCTCACACAAATGGCAGCAGAGGCAGGGTTTCAAAGGAGTACAAAAATGGCAGACTTGGGGGCGTTCATTAGGCCCCCACACGGCCATGACTACCATCGTCAAGGCAGACCCCCTGATTCTAATGATTTAAATGCCACGGTTGATATTGACTGTGGCACTTCATCGGTTAAACGAGCAGATTCAAAGTGATCTTTGGTTCTGCCCACTGCAATGAGTTGTCGGCTGCATTACACAGCTGTCACCCGCTAAGTATAGAGCGAGCCCAGCCCGTGAGACCACTCCATACTTCCCCTTAACGGCTGCCGCGTACATGTATGTGGCATGTTGTTAAGGGGTTATAAATCCAAATTGATATAGTCAAATTAAATAGCATCTGTCACATATTTAAGGCTCTGTTTACATCGGCGTCAGAGGCTCCATCTGGGGACTCCGTCGTAGATCCAGCGGAGATTACTGGAAACAATAGTGCAATATTCTGCACTCTTGTTTCTGGTAAAACCACGGACACCCCACCTGAATGTCGACGGTATCCATTAAAGTCAGTGAGTTCTGTCGTCCGACGGTTGTGTCCGTGGAGCAACGGAACCGTTGCTTTTCTCTGACGGAGCAGAACAAACTAGGGTGGCCTAATCTATTTATAGACACAAAGTATATATGTATATAAAAATTTTTTTTTTTTTATTCTAGAATGCCTGTGTGTATTGTGAAGGAGTGCCACTCATCAACTCATCATCCAGTAAAAGGCATCAGGACATGTTATTGCATGCCTTTCCTGCTGATTTCAAGACAATAAAAAAATGGATACAACAAATGGGACAACATTTTAGGGACAAGGATGCACTATTTCAGAAAATACTCCAAGAGGACACTACAGGATGTATTCATTACACTTTGAAAGTTCTTGTTTTGAGTTTGGTGGTTTTTAAAATTTTCTAAAGAAGTGTGCCTTACTTTATATTTTTGACTATCTTGAAGGACATGCTTAGTGGCATAGCTATAGGGGTCGCAGCGGTCGCAATTGCCCACGGCCCCCCACCACATTTTCGTGAGGTTACTAATGTAAAAACGCTGCATAAGCAGCATTAAAGCTGGACAGATGCTGTTTGCTAAAGGACCTTTAATGATGCCATGCCCATGTGACCTGATTCGCCTTTGAGGAACAGAAGCCACGCTCACCGATCAGGTCCTTCTACCACAGTATAGCAGCAGAGTCGGCAGAAGAGATGGCACATCCACCTCTCAGGTCCTGCTGAGTGCTTCCTTAACCCCCTCTCTCCCTGCATCCCCCATTGTCTCTTCTTTACTTGTCTCTCCTGACCCCAACTCCTGTAGGGTTTGTTAAGTTTTTAAATTCACCATTCGTTTTGCCGCGATTTTCGTAATCGTGGCAAAAATGGAGCGGTTTTGCCGCGATTTACGTAATCACTGCAAAAATGGCGCGATTTTGCCGCGATTTTCGTAATCGCGGCAAAAATGGCGTGGTTTTGCAGCGATTATGAATCTTGCAGCAAACCACACCATTCATATCACAAATGCCAAGATTGCTTAAAAGTAGTATAAGACGCATAAAAACATTAGGCTTAATTGACACAGTGCTGTCAAATCACATCATGTGCTGCGATTTTGTGAAAACAGTTGCAAAAAACGCAATGTGACCGCACTGTGAACACGGTACATCCGAATATCACAAGTAGCAAGAAAACATAGGTATGATGAACGCTGCAGAATGAAGCCAGTAGTTCTTTAAATGATTACTTGATTAATAACTACCAAGTGGTGCCTCTATCACTTACATGATTACGGTTCAGTGCCGTAATGCTTAAAAGGAGTTTACACAGTCTTTTGGCGCTGTTTTTGACGCGGAAACCGCCTTGCAAATTGGGCCAAAAAACGTCCAAAATCGCCTCCCATTGATTTCAATGGGGGGCAAAGGTGTTTTTTTTCCCCGCGAGCGGAAAAAAAGCATTATGTCCCTTCTTCAGGCATCATAGTTTCTGACCTCCCTTCGACCTCAATGGGAGTCAGAGAAAGTGTTTTCCGCTGCGGTTTTTGCCTGCGGCTCTCAATGGCTGCGGCCAAAAAATACGGCAAGTGTTCTGCCGGCAAGTCAAGATCTGCCTCAAAATTCCTGAAGGAATTTTGAGGCAGATTTTTCTGCCTGCAAAAAACTCTGTGTGAACTAGGCCTTAGTATTTAACAATAAAGTAATTATTTAAATTAATCCACAAACTACTGGCTTCCTTCTGTAGCGCTCATCATACCTGTGTTTTCTTCTTTTCTTCTTCTTGTGATATTACGATTTGGGCAGTGGCATAGCTATTGGGGTCGCAGCGGTCGCAATTGAGACTGGGCCCTGAAGCCAGGTGAAGAAGGATACCGGGGTAATAATGGGGGTTAGTGTTGACCTTTTCACCAGCTAACATTAAGCCCCGCCTTAGTAATGGACACTGTCAATCAGCCAGCGGCCATTACTATGGCGGTAGTAATAAAGTTGAAAAAAATACAGACAGAAAAATTATTTTATTGAAACCCTTGTTAACCATTTTATTCAGAGTAAAAAACTGCCGTCCTCGAAGTACTCCTCGAAGCCGATATAGTCCAACAACCGATATCTAATCCTATCATGTGTGATACTGTCTGCTGAGCTGCTGTATCTAATCCTATCATGTGTGATACTTTCTGCTGAGCCACTGTATAAAATCTTATCGATAGCTACAGGGTCATAGTGCTACAGATATGCTGTCTCTGATATAGAATTATATAGTTGTGTATATATATATATATATATATATATATATATATATAAAAATAGAGGTCTTGCAGCACTCAAAGTGGTGAAAACAAAGTGGTTTATTCAGCCAACAAACAGCGACGTTTCTGTCCAACAATAAGACCTTTATCAAGCATGGTAACATACTGAGTGAGCATGGTATATAAAGAGTGAAAGAGCATTTGCATAATTAACCTCAATAACATACATGTGACGTGCAAAGTGCAAGAAAAAAACAAACACAATGTGTTTAAATAGTATCAAGACTGATCAAAGCATTGACACATAAGAAGAACAAGTGTGAATACATACATAGAATACAAATATTGCATGCAAAAACATATAAATATAAAATTACGGCATAAACATATATGCAACAGTTGTGTTGAAACAGATCACATTGCTTTTCCTCACCAATCAGAGCTTCAGGACCTTCGTAATGCAAACACATACAGGTTATCCAAATAGCAATAATAAATGAACCAAATGCGGTCTTGCAACATGTGTGAGTGTGTGTGTATATATTGCCAACTTCCGGTTGATAAAACCGGAAGTATTACCGTGGCCTAGCAACAGGACGCTGTAGGAACATAGCGGCAGATACGTAATCTCGCCGAAGGCATCCCTCTCGCAGCGCGTCCATCGTTGCCAGGTAACATCCAATCACACGACTCCATGTGATTGGAAAGGTAAATATAGTGACGCAATCACCGTTGTTGTCAAGTGTAGTCCATATAGAAAAAGGATCAAAACTTGATCACAAATATGCTCGTAGGTGTAGTCAGTAATGATGCAGCAGTATTTCTAATAGTACGTATATATCGAAAGGACAAGATACACCACAAAGTCCACACCTGGGTATACCCGATCCCTGGCCACACTTCCGTGGTCAGGAGGGAACGGCTCCCCAGAAACTCCAGAATCACTCCAACCACAACTTAATGTATATGGGGGATCCAAAGAGATCGTGAACGTGTAACGGACCTATATTGTCGATGTAATATCAAGTCTGCAGAAACAATGTCTGTAATAAGAGAATATGAATCTGGGTAATCAGCCCAGTATTGTTTACTGACAATCCACATACGAGACAAGAAAAAAATATAGTAAAAGCTATCTTTATATGGAATAGATTGGGACTAAACAAAACAGCAAGAGTACATTATTTTGGCAAGTGCATACAATACAATAGGACTGAACATGGAAGAAGATGGTCCCGAAGTTCTGTTGGGATCTAGAGTGATACAAAACAGAGTACATTAGTAACAGAAAAAACATATCCATATAGTATAATATTTTAAAATCATGTCACCAATAGAGGGCTAGAGGCAGTGAGACGCAAGTTATCTGGTTCTGACTATGATGGCACATCTTGTGAATTCATTATGACACTTGTTGAGCTTATTTTGACATCTAATTATTTCTTGTTTAATGAGAGGTATTATATTCAGCTTAAAGGAACAGCTATGGGGTCTAATATGGCTCCGACATACGCCAATATTTTTATGGATATGATGGAGGAGATGTCTATCTATGTGTCCCACCACTTCCAACGGGTCCTGAAGTGGTGGCGATACATAGATGACATCTTCCTCATCTGGACAGATACTGAAGACTCACTAAAAGAATTTCATCTTTTTCTTAACTCCTTAGATGACTACACCTACGAGCATATTTGTGATCAAGTTTTGATCCTTTTTCTATATGGACTACACTTGACAACAACGGTGATTGCGTCACTATATTTACCTTTCCAATCACATGGAGTTGTGTGATTGGATGTTACCTGGCAACGATGGACGCGCTGCGAGAGGGATGCCTTCGGCGAGATTACGTATCTGCCGCTATGTTCCTACAGCGTCCTGTTGCTAGGCCACGGTAATACTTCCGGTTGTATCAACCGGAAGTTGGCAATATATACACACACACTCACACATGTTGCAAGACCGCATTTGGTGCATTTATTATTGCTATTTGGATAACCTGTATGTGTTTGCATTACGAAGGTCCTGAAGCTCTGATTGGTGAGGAAAAGCAATGTGATCTGTTTCAACACAACTGTTGCATATATGTTTATGCTGTAATTTTATATTTATATGTTTTTGCATGCGATATTTGTATTCTATGTATGTATTCACACTTGTGCTTCTTATGTGTCAATGCTTTGATCAGTCTTGATACTATTTAAACACATTGTGTTTGTTTTTTCTTGCACTTTGCACGTCACATGTATGTTATTGAGATTAATTATGCAAATGCTCTTTCACTCTTTATATACCATGCTCACTCAGTATGTTACCATGCTTGATAAAGGTCCTATTGTTGGACAGAAACGTCGCTGTTTGTTGGCTGAATAAACCACTTTGTTTTCACCACTTTGAGTGCTGCAAGATCTCTATTTTTTATACTACCTAGTCCTTGGATCTGGATAGCTTGCTTGGCACCTGTGCATCTTCTCTAGTGAGTGCTGCTGTTTTCTTTTGTTGCTACATATTTGGATCCCACCAGCTGGCACCGCGTGGATTATCTTTCACATTTCTACATGGGGCAGGCCAAATTACCTGTAGGTTTATCTACAGCCAACACTGCAATTTTTTCCGACGAGGACATTGTGAGAATTTTGAATGGGGCAGAGGGAGACATTTCGCTCCTCAGTATTCCTTCCACACCGGATATCAAGCGCAATTTGGAATTTGAATCTAAACGTCTGATTAATGTCGAGCTCCACTTACTCACCCTGGGTCAATACTATAGGAACAAGATGGTTCCCCGCGGCATGAGGTCTCAACTGAAACCAACTATGCACATGCAGCATGAGGAGTTTCGCAATAAATATGAACAACTGGCAAGTAAATATGCACTTGACACTATATTACTTAATATGGATTTTCTACAAAGAGATTTGGCTACACTTAAGGTCAAAATCAACAGCTTAGAAGAAACATTAAAGACCCTCATCTCTTCTGATGGTTATAATATGCACATGGAGAAATTATATACAACCCTGGGTAAAGTAAGAATTGAGATTGAAGAAACAAAAAAGAGAAAATGGCACCGTGATCAATCGGATTACCAATCGGGTCGTGTATATACGTGGGATAACACCTACGATCACAATTATATATCGTCCAGACACGATAAACAACCTCGATGTGAAGGATCTGCCAGGCACAGCTTCGGGGTTAACTCCCAGAACTAATCAGTCAGCACCTGAGAATACATCCCTGAGACTGACTCCTGCTTCCACCATTCAGGCTGGCAGGCTTAGGAGTGGGAGAGCCTATCGTAACCTGGCCAGACTCAGCTAGCTCCCGCCCTCGGTCTATTTAAGCCTGCACTTCCTGTCCCTCGGTGCTTGTGATTCTTTCTCCCCCTGGTCCCTGACACCACTATGGATCCCCGTGAGACCCTGGCTCAGCAAATGCAGGGTCTCTCCCTACAGGTCCAGGCCCTGGCTCAGAGGGTCAACCAGCCTGATGCTACCCTGGTAGTTCCCCTCACCGCACCTCTTGAACCCCACCTCAAGTTGCCCGACCGGTTCTCAGGGGACCGGAGGGCTTTTCTCTCCTTTCGGGAGAGTTGTAGGCTTTACTTTCGTTTAAAGCCTCATTCCTCAGGTTCTGAGAGCCAGCGGGTGGGTATAATTATGTCCCGGCTCCAGGAAGGGCCCCAAGAGTGGGCCTTCTCCTTGGCTCCTGACGCCCCTGAACTTTCCTCCGTTGATTGTTTCTTTTCTGCTTTCGGACTTATTTATGACGAGACTGACAGGACTGCCTTTGCCGAGAGTCAGCTGGTGACCTTAAGTCAGGGTAAGAGACCTGTTGAGGAGTATTGCTCTGACTTTCGGAAGTGGTGCGTAGCTTCTCGGTGGAATGACCCTGCCTTAAGGTGCCAGTTTAGGTTGGGTCTGTCGAATGCCCTGAAAGACCTGCTAGTTAGCTATCCGTCTTCTGACTCCCTAGACCAGGTTATGGCTTTAGCGGTACGACTTGACCGACGTCTTAGGGAACGACAACGTGAACGTTTATGTGTTTTCTCCTCCGACTCCCCCATGATGCCTCCCGAAGCTCCGTTGCTTCGTTCCTCCCCGAAAGATTCAGAGATACCTATGCAACTCGGGGCCTCCGTGTCCCCCCAACAACGTAGAGAATTCCGCAGGAAGAATGGTCTCTGCTTCTACTGTGGGGACGACAAGCATCAAGTGAACAACTGTCCTAAGCATAAGATTGCAGCCAGAGAACTTCCGCGTCTAAGTGATCATCGGGGAGGTCACTTGGGCGCACAGGTATTTCCCGTAAATATGAAACGTACTAAGATCTTGATTCCCTTTCAGGTCTCTTTTGGTGGTAGGTCTGCTACCGGCAGTGCCTTCGTGGATTCAGGGTCATCTGCTAATATCATGTCTGTGGAATTTGCTATGTCTCTAGCTATGCCTTTGATTGATTTGCTTAAACCTGTCCCGGTAGTGGGTATCGACTCCACTCCTCTTGCTAATGGTTATTTTACACAGCATACCCCTGTTTTTGAACTCCTTGTTGGCTCCATGCATTTGGAGCAATGCTCTGTACTGTTGATGCAGGGATTATCGTACGATTTGGTTCTAGGTCTTCCCTGGTTGCAGTTGCATAATCCTACGTTTGACTGGAATACTGGGGAGCTAACCAAATGGGGTAATGAATGTTGCACGTCATGTTTTTCTGTTAATTGTATTTCTCCCCCTAAGGAGGCGAATACGCTATCCGAGTTTGTTCAGGACTTCGCTGATGTTTTCTCTAGGGAGGCCTCCGAAGTGTTACCTCCTCATAGAGAATACGATTGCGCTATCGAATTGGTACCAGGAGCTAAGCTTCCTAAGGGTAGGATATTTAATCTTTCTTGTCCCGAACGTGAAGCTATGAGAGTGTATATCCAGGAATCCCTGGCCAAGGGTTACATTTGTCCCTCTTCTTCTCCGGTAGGTGCTGGCTTCTTCTTCATGGGGAAGAAGGATGGTGGTCTTAGGCCATGTATTGACTACCGTAGCCTGAATAAGGTCACGGTAAGGAACCAGTATCCCCTTCCTTTGATTCCTGATTTCTTTAATCAGGTTCAGGGGGCCCAATGGTTTTCTAAATTGGATCTACGGGGGGCGTATAACCTTATTCGCATCAAAGAGGGGGATGAGTGGAAGACTGCGTTTAACACGCCCGAAGGCCATTTCGAATACCTCGTCATGCCCTTTGGGTTGTGTAATGCCCCTGCGGTCTTCCAGAATTTCATAAATGAGATTTTGAGAAATTACCTGGGGATTTTTCTGGTAGTGTACCTTGATGACATACTGGTGTTTTCCAAGGACTGGTCCTCCCACATTGAGCATGTCAGGAAGGTGCTCCAGGTCCTTCGGGAAAACAAACTGTTTGCCAAAACCGAAAAATGTGTGTTTGAGGTACAGGAGATTCCATTTTTGGGTCAAATCCTCACTCCTCATGAATTCCGCATGGACCCTGCCAAGGTTCAGGCTGTGGCGGAATGGGTCCAACCTGCCTCCCTGAAGGCGTTACAGTGTTTTTTGGGGTTCACTAATTATTACAGGAGATTTATTGCTAACTTCTCGGTCATCGCTAAGCCCCTTACGGACCTCACTCGCAAAGGTGCTGATCTCCTCCACTGGCCTCCTGAGGCTGTCCAGGCTTTTGAGGTCCTTAAGAAGTGCTTTGTCTCGGCCCCGGTGCTGGTTCAGCCCAACCAAATGGAGCCATTTATCGTGGAAGTTGACGCATCTGAGGTGGGAGTGGGGGCTGTCTTGTCCCAGGGTACCAGGTCCCTCACCCATCTCCGCCCCTGTGCCTACTTCTCCAGGAAGTTTTCGCCAACTGAAAGTAACTATGATATTGGCAACTGCGAACTCTTAGCCATTAAATGGGCATTTGAAGAGTGGCGCCACTTCCTGGAGGGGGCTAGGCACCAGGTAACGGTCCTTACCGACCACAAGAATCTGGTTTTCCTAGAATCTGCCCAGAGGCTAAACCCGAGACAAGCTCGATGGGCGTTATTTTTTACCAGATTCAATTTTTTGGTTACCTATAGGGCTGGGTCTAAAAATATTAAGGCTGATGCACTGTCGCGTAGCTTCATGGCCAGCCCTCCTTCGGAGGAAGATCCTGCTTGTATTTTGCCTCCAGGTATAATCATTTCCTCGATCGATTCTGATTTAGTCTCTGATATTGCTGCTGATCAAGGTGCAGCTCCCGGGAACCTTCCTGAGAACAAGCTGTTTGTTCCCCTGCAATTCCGGCTAAGGGTACTTAGGGAAAATCATGACTCCGCACTATCTGGCCATCCAGGCATCCTGGGTACCAAACACCTCATTACCAGAAATTATTGGTGGCCTGGGTTGTCTAAAGACGTTAAGGCCTACGTCGCCGCTTGTGAGGTTTGTGCTAGATCCAAGACTCCCAGGTCCCCACCAGCGGGCTTACTACGTTCCTTGCCCCAGAGACCTTGGACCCATATCTCCATGGATTTTATCACCGATTTGCCTCCATCTCAACGGCCCCTTTTCCTTGCTTGTGTTCCTTTGTATGTTTGTCGTGTTTGTCGTGCACTTACTGAGCGCAGGGACCGCCGCCCAGTTGTACCCGTCGCCTAGGGCGGGTCGTTGCAAGTAGGCAGGGACAGAGTGGCGGGTAGATTAGGGCTCACTTGTCCGTCTCCCTACCCCCTGCCATTACACTCGAGCTCAGATATTCAATAGGGACACTCGCACGCAGGTATTGGTCCGGAAAAATGAACAACGAAGTGGACGGGAAGATTTTTTAGAGTTGAACACATTGGACATTACAAAAGGAAAATCACCAGACGAGCAGGACGTAGGAGGAACAGAGGGAGGAAGAACCCGCCTCCAGAAACAAGTACAACACAGAGGACAAAGACCACCGAATCACAGCAACAAGATAGAACTATCCAAACAGTGGTAAATATTTCTACCCATGATTTGTCTGATATACAGTTACAGACCCTGTCAAAAGGTCTGTCTTTTTGTCCCAATCAACATATTGATTGGTTTCAATTGGAGTTAGATCTGCACAAGTTTATTAGAACTATTAAATTAAAAGTCTGGTTTGATATGCAGTCTAAGGTAGTGATGGAACATGACATACCGTCTAAATTATCTTTGAAGAAAGTAGGACTGTTCAATAAAAGTTCGTTCCAACCCACCGATTATGTCACATGCTATCGAGACATTTCGAGAGTTGGTTCAAAAAGATTTGAACACATTAAAAATGCAGACGAATAATTATTTGTTTAAACATCCCAATATGACTTCCTCTGAGATCACAGCTCTTGACGAACTTATCCATAACCACGATCTCACGATCAAACCCGCTGACAAAGGGGGTGCGATCGTGGTTATGGATACTACTATGTACATTAATGAATGTAATAGGCAGCTACTTGATACTAATGTTTACAGGGTACTAAGGGGAGATCCTAGATTCGACATTGAGAATAAAATTGAATCACTATTGACTCATGCAGTTGACGAGGGTATTATAGATCAACATCTAAAAAAAATTCTTATCATGGAACATCCAACTATTTCTTGTTTATATTTGTTACCCAAGATACATAAAAATTTGTCAAATCCACCCGGCCGTCCCATAGTGTCGGGTAGAGGGTCATTGTTGAATAATATATCCATTTTTGTCAATAAAGTCTTGAGGGATTTTGCGATTAGTGCTAAATCATATGTGAGGGATACCTCAGATTTCTTGCAAAAACTGAGGTCAATCTCTTTACCTACAGGCTCAATACTGGTTTCGTTTGACGTAACAGCACTATACACATCAATTGATCACAATAAAGGGCTAGAGGCAGTGAGACGCAAGTTATCTGGTTCTGACTATGATGGCACATCTTGTGAATTCATTATGACACTTGTTGAGCTTATTTTGACATCTAATTATTTCTTGTTTAATGAGAGGTATTATATTCAGCTTAAAGGAACAGCTATGGGGTCTAATATGGCTCCGACATACGCCAATATTTTTATGGATATGATGGAGGAGATGTCTATCTATGTGTCCCACCACTTCCAACGGGTCCTGAAGTGGTGGCGATACATAGATGACATCTTCCTCATCTGGACAGATACTGAAGACTCACTAAAAGAATTTCATCTTTTTCTTAACTCCTTAGATGCCGATATTCAATTCACCATTGTATATTCTACTGAATCCATCCAATTTTTGGATGTTACAGTGATGGTCATTGATAATGTTTTGAAGACCAAACTACATGTGAAAGACACTGATCGGAATACACTCTTAAGATATGAAAGCTGCCACCCAAAAAATATGATCAAGTCACTGCCTTACAGTCAAATGGTCAGGATTAAGAGGATTACAGATGATCATGATGATCTGACTAAGTCTTTGGATATTTTGACCTCCAATTTTTTGGAGAGAGGATACCCTAGATCATTGATTTCAATGCATAGAGACAAAATTTGTGATATATCAAGAGAGAAATTATTCAAAACTTCAAAAGCACACAGACCCAAAAGAATTCCTTTTATCTCCACATATAGTGAAGCTAGTGGAGATATCTCCAAAATAATGAATAAACACTGGCCCATTTTGAGAGATAGTTTTGGACATATTCATGAATTAAACAACAGACCACTTATGTCATATAGACGTACACAAAATTTTAGAGATAGACTTGTTAAAACAAAAGTTAAAGAAGGTAAAAATATTACACAATCTTTATTACAACCACTAAAAGTGGGCAATTTTCCTTGCCATCATTGTGTAAATTGTACTTACATGTGCAGAGGTAATGTCTTTGTACATCCCCAAACTGGTAGAAACTACAATATTAGACATACACTTACCTGTGATTCTGACTGGGTTGTTTATGCGCTATGGTGCCCGTGCCAATTAATATACGTGGGCGAAACTACTTGTACGTTCAAAACTCGTTTTAATAACCACAGATTTTCAATTAGGAAGAAAAAACTAGATCTACCCGTTGCAAAACATTTCGTTGAGGAGGGACATACCGAGAGAGATCTAAAATTTATGATCTTGGACCATGTTCCCCCATTACCCAATGGTGGTGATAGACACATGGTTCTGCACAAGAAAGAATTGAAATGGATTTTTTCACTTAACACATTGAGACCTAATGGGCTCAATGTAGAATTTAATGTGGATAGAATCACTGTGTAGCGCTTTGCCTCCCTTTCCCCCTTTTTTAAGTTTTTTGTATATGTCTCTCATCGGACACTAAATTTGGTGACATGATTTTAGAATATTATACTATATGGATATGTTTTTTCTGTTACTAATGTACTCTGTTTTGTATCACTCTAGATCCCAACAGAACTTCGGGACCATCTTCTTCCGTGTTCAGTCCTATTGTATTGTATGCACTTGCCAAAATAATGTACTCTTGCTGTTTTGTTTAGTCCCAATCTATTCCATATAAAGATAGCTTTTACTATATTTTTTTCTTGTCTCGTATGTGGATTGTCAGTAAACAATACTGGGCTGATTACCCAGATTCATATTCTCTTATTACAGACATTGTTTCTGCGGACTTGATATTACATCGACAATATAGGTCCGTTACACGTTCACGATCTCTTTGGATCCCCCAAATACATTAAGTTGTGGTTGGAGTGATTCTGGAGTTTCTGGGGAGCTGTTCCCTCCTGACCACGGAAGTGTGGCCAGGGATCGGGTATACCCGCGTGTGGACTTTGTGGTGTATCTTGTCCTTTCGATATATACGTACTATTAGAAATACTGCTGCACCATTACTGACTACACCTACGAGCATATTTGTGATCAAGTTTTGATCCTTTTTCTATATGGACTACACTTGACAACAACGGTGATTGCGTCACTATATTTACCTTTCCAATCACATGGAGTCGTGTGATTGGATGTTACCTGGCAACGATGGACGCGCTGCAAGAGGGATGCCTTCGGCGAGATTACGTATCTGCCGCTATGTTCCTACAGCGTCCTGTTGCTAGGCCACGGTAATACTTCCGGTTTTATCAACCGGAAGTTGGCAATATATACACACACACTCACACATGTTGCAAGACCGCATTTGGTGCATTTATTATTGCTATTTGGATAACCTGTATGTGTTTGCATTACGAAGGTCCTGAAGCTCTGATTGGTGAGGAAAAGCAATGTGATCTGTTTCAACACAACTGTTGCATATATGTTTATGCCGTAATTTTATATTTATATGTTTTTGCATGCGATATTTGTATTCTATGTATGTATTCACACTTGTGCTTCTTATGTGTCAATGCTTTGATCAGTCTTGATACTATTTAACCCCTTCCCGACATTTGACGTACATGTACGTCATGGAAAGTACTGACTTCCCGCATCTTGCCGTACATGTACGTCAAACGTTTGGCACCGGCTCAGAAGCTGAGCCGGTCCCATCATCACCGGATCTCAGCTGTATCTTACAGCTGACATCCGACTGTAACGGCGGGGACCGAAATTAGCTTCGATCCCCGCCATTAACCCCTTAAGTGCAGCGCTCAAACGCGATCGCTGCACTTAAGGTGTTTGCAGCTCATCGGAACCCCAGTAATGAAATTGCCGGGGTTCCGGTGGCTGCAATGGCAACCGGAGGCCTAATACTGGCCTCCCGGTCTGCCTAGCACCGAAGCCGGTCAAGATCCGCCCGGCGGCGGAGCCTGATCGGCTTCCGTAGCTGCCGGCAAGATGGCGCCGGGTCAGGAGCTGATCCGGCGTCATCAGCAGTGGAAGTCAGCTGTACTGTACAGCTGACATCCACCTGTAACGGCAGGAACCGGAGCTAGCTCCGATCCCTGCCATTAACCCCTTCGATGCAGCAATCGAAAGCGATTGCTGCATCGTAGCGGTTACAAGCAGATCGCCAGCCCTGACAGGCAATCGGGACTGGCGACTGCTGTTATGGCAACAGGAGACACAATGGTCTCCTGCTCTGCCATTACGGAAGCCGATTTAGGCCCCGCCGGGAGGCGAAGCCTAAACGGCTTGCTGTCAGTGAATGACTGACAGATCTAATACATTGCACTACATAGGTAGTGCAATGTATTAGAAAAAAAAAAATCTGACCGTTGGACCTTCAAGTCCCCTAGTGGGACTTGAGGAAAAGTGTAAAAAAAGTATAAAAAAGTGTAAAAAAAAGTGCAAAAAATAAAAGTTTGAAAACAATAAAAGTTTCAAGTAATCAAATAACACACAATCCCCCTTTTACTCTTATCAAGTCCTTTATTATTGAAAAATAATAATAAACCATATGTATTTGGTATCGCCACGACCGTAACGACCGGAGGTATCAAAATATTATATTATTTATTGCACGCGGTGAACAGCGTAAAAAAAACCCGTAAAAAACGTTACCAGAGTTTCTGTTTTTTAGTCACTTTGCCCTACAAATATTACAATAAAAAGTGATCAAAAAGTCGCACGTATCCAAAAATGGTACCTATAAAAACTATAGCTCGTCCCGCAAAAAACAAGCCCTCATACAACTCCGTCGACAAAAAAATTAAAACGTTATGGTTCTCACAACTTGGCGACAGAAAAAATACATTCTTTTTACAAAAGTAATTTTATTGTGCAAAAAGTTGTAAAACATAAAAAAGTTCTATAAATGAGGTATCGCCGGAATCGTACTGACCCGCAGAATAAAGGTAACATGTAGTTTATAATGCGTGGTGAACTCTGTATAAAAAAAAACCAAAAAAAGCTGTGCCAGAATTGCGTTTTTTGGTTTACCTGGCATCCCAAAAAATAGGATAAAAGGTGATCAAAAAGTCACATGTACCCCAAAATGGTACCAATAATAACTACAGCTCGTCCCGCAACAAACCAGCCCTCATACCGCTACGTCTATGAAAAATAAAATTAGTTATGGCTCCAATAAGTCAGGAAATAAAAAAATATGCAGTTGTGCCCGAGGAGAACATTTCTTCTGTTTCAAGAGGCGATTTATCAAGGACCTAAAATTAGGGAACCAGGAAGGGAGGGCCCAATCATATCCGATGGAAGCGACGGTGCCCGTATTATACCAGGATAATACTTTCCCAGCAAAATTCCCCAAACTACAAAGGCGCGGAGTGTGGACCAAAAGGGGGATAAGAAATGACACCATTTATCAGTGCGACACCGGCCTGTGCAGAAAGGATTGCTTCACAGCGTAACACACATCTATGGATTATTTTTATTTTTTTATACCACCTGACTATGCCCCTTATATACTCCGCCCCGCTTACATGTACCCCCACATTATAAAACACCAGCAATACTCAAACAAATATAGTACCAAGCAAAATCCGCTCTCCAAAAGCCAAATGGTGCTCCCTCGGCCCTGAAACCTACAGCGTGCCCAAACAGCAGTTTCCTTCAACATATATGGCACCGTCATACCCGTGAGAACCCTTTTAACAATTTTTGTGGTGTGTGTCTCCAGCGTCATAAGCTGGGCATGACATATTTGCCACTGAATGGCATATCTAGGGAAAAATATAAATTTTTAATTTGCACCATCCGCAGCGCATTCATTTATGGAAAAGACCTGTGGGGTGAAAATGCTCACTACACCCCTTAATAAATGCCTTGAGGGGTGCAGTTCCATAATGGGGTCACTTATCAGGGGTTTCTTTTTATTATTTCACATCTGAGCCTCTGCAGTTGTGAACCAATACTTTGTAAATCGCCAAATTAGGCCTCCACTCCGCATGGTACTCTTCACTTCTGAGCCCTGTCATATGTCCAGACAAAAGATTAGGGCCACATGTAGGGTGTTTCTAAAACCGGGAAACACCGCATAATAATTAGAGAGCTGTCTTGTTATGGTGGCACAAGCCGGGCACCACATATTGGCATATCTATGGAAAAAAATCCCATTTTCACTCTGCAACATTGAGCGCACACTAATTTCTACAAAACACCTGCAGGGTTAAAATGCTTACTACACCCCTTGGTAAATGCATTGAGGGGTGTAGTTTACAAAATGGGGTCACTTCTGGGGGGTTTCCACTGTTTTGGGCCCACAGGTGCCCAGAAACCAATCCAGCAACATCTGCACTCCAAATGGCGGTCCTTCCCTTCTGAGCCCTGCCGTTTGCCCAAACAGCAGTTTATGACCACATATGGGGTATTGCCGTACTCGGGAGAAATAGCTTTACAAATGTTGGGTTCTTTTTTTCCTTTATTTGTTGAGAAAATGAAAAAATTTGCGCTAAAGCTACGTCTTATTGAAGAAAAAGGACTGTTTTTATTTTCACTGCCTAATTCTAATAAATTCTATGAAACATCTGTGGGGTCAAAATGCTCACTACACCCCTAGATGCATTCTTCAAGAGGTGTAGTTTCCTAAATGGAGTCCCTTTTTGGGCGTTTTCATTGTTTTGTCCCCTCAGGGGCTTTGCAAATGTGACCTGGCCTCCGCAAATCATTCCTGCTAAATGTGATCTCAAAAAGTCAAATAGTGCTCTTTCCCTTCTAAGCCCTGCCGTGTGTCCAAACAGCCGTTTATTACCACATGTGGGGTATTGTTTTACTCGGGAGAAATTGCTTTACAAATTTTGTGGTGCTTTTTCTCCTTTAGTCCTTCTGGAAATGAGAAAAAATTAGCTAAACCTACATTTTCTTTGAAAAAATGTAGATTATTATTTTCAGGGCCTACTTCCAATAATTTCTGCAAAAAAACTGTGGTGTCAAATCGCTCACTATACCCCTAGATAATTTCCTCAATGGGTGTTGTTTCCAAAATGGGGTCACTTGTGGGGGGTTTCCACTGTTTTGTCCCCTCAGGGGCTTTGTAAATGTAACATGGCCTCCGCAAACCATTCCTGCTAAATTTGAGTTCCAAAAGCCAAATGGCGCTCTTTCCCTTCTCAGCCTCGCCGTGTGTCCAAACAGCCGTTTATTACCACATGTGGGGTACTGTTTTACTCGGGAGAAATTTCTTTACAAATTTTATGGTGATTTTTCTCCTTTAGTCCTTGTGGAAATGAAAAAAAATTAGCTAAACCTACATTTTATTTGAAAAAATGTAGATTTTCATTTTCACAGCCTACTTGCAAAAATTTCTGCAAAAAACCTGTGGGGTCAAAATGCTCACTATACCCCTAGATAATTTCCTCAAGGGGTATAGTTTCCAAAATGGGGTCACTTGTTTGGGGTTTTCACTGTTTTGTCCCCTCAGGGGCTTTGTAAATGTGACATGGCCTCCGCAAACCATTCCTGCTAAATGTGAACTCCAAAAGCCAAATGGCGCTCTTTCCCTTCTCAGCCACGCCGTGTCTCCAAACAACCGTTTATTACCACATGTGAGGTATTGTTTTACTCGGGAGAAATTGCTTTACAAATTTTGCAGTGCTTTTTCTCCTTTAGTCCTTGTGGAAATGAGAAAAAAAATCGCTAAACCTACATTTTCTTTGAAGAAATGTTGATTTTAATTTTCACGGCCTACTTCCAATAATTTCTGTAAAAAACCTGTGCGGTGAAAATGCTCACTACACCCCTAGATAATTTCCTTGAGGTGTCTAGTTTCCCAGATGGGGTCACTTTTGGGGGATTTTGACTGTTTTGGCACCGCAAGAGCCCTTCAAACCTGACATGGTGCCTAAAATATATTCTAACAAAAATAAGGCCCCAAAATCCACTAGGTGCTCCTTTGCTTCTGAGGCCGGTGTTTCAGTCCAGTAGCACGCTACGGCCACATGTGGGATATTTCCTAAAACTGCAAAAACTGGGCAACAAATATTGAGTTGCATTTCTCTGGTAAAACCTTCTGTGTTATAAAAAAAATTGTATTAAAAATGTATTTCTGCAGAAAAATATGAAATTTGTAAATTTCACCTCTACTTTGCTTTAATTCCTGTGAAATGTTTAAAGGGTTAAGACATTTTCTAAATGCTGTTTTGAATACTTTGAGGGGTGAAGTTTTTAAAATGGGGTGACTTTTTTGGGGTTTCTAATATATAAGGCCCTCAAAACCACTTCACAACTGAACTGGCCCCTGTAAAAATAGCCTTTTGAAATTTTCTTGAAAATGTGAGAAATTGCTGCTAAAGTTCTAAGCCTTGTGAGGTCATAGAAAAATAAAAGGATGTTCAAAAAACGATGCCAATCTAAAGTAGACATATGGGGGATGTTAATTAGCAACAATTTTGTGTATTATAACTGCCTGTCTTACAAGCAGATACATTTAAATTGAGAAAAATGCTAATTTTTGCAATTTTTCGCTAAATTTTGGTGTTTTTCACAATTAAATACTGAACATATCGAGCAAATTTTGCCAGTAACATAAAGTCCAATGTGTCACGAGAAAACAATCTCAGAATCGCTTGGATAGGTGAAAGCATTCCGGAGTTATTACCACATAAAGTGACACATGTCAGATTTGAAAAATGAGGCTCTGTCAGGAAGGTCAAAAGTGGCTAAAGAGGGAAGGGGTTAAACACATTGTGTTTGTTTTTTCTTGCACTTTGCACGTCACATGTATGTTATTGAGATTAATTATGCAAATGCTCTTTCACTCTTTATATACCATGCTCACTCAGTATGTTACCATGCTTGATAAAGGTCCTATTGTTGGACAGAAACGTCGCTGTTTGTTGGCTGAATAAACCACTTTGTTTTCACCACTTTGAGTGCTGCAAGATCTCTATTTTTTATACTACCTAGTCCTTGGATCTGGATAGCTTGCTTGGCACCTGTGCATCTTCTCTAGTGAGTGCTGCTGTTTTCTTTTGTCGCTATATATATATATATATATATATATATATATATACACACACACACATACATATTTTATGGGTGGAATATATATTGGGGCTATTGCCCCTGATGTTTTAAGACCTTAACTACGCTCTTGAGACCCAGCGATTGAGCTGAAAGCTGTGGGCCGTCAGCCATGAAGAGAATTGGTGGGGGGGGGGGCATGAAGGACTTTTGCATCAGGGCCCATGAGCCTTTAGCTACGCCCCTGGACATGCTTCTAATGTGCATAGCATTTTCTGTCAATGCAATCTTGTTCTTCTTCCACCAACAGAACATTTTGCAAGAATCAAGTCATCAGACGCTGCAAAGATAGAGGAATGTACCCCGTTTTCAAACATTCAAGTTGTTGAACCTGATGCTCATGTATGTTCATACCTTTCAATGAAGGAAAATTTACTTAAAAACTAGGACAATTTCTCAATGTTTGAATTGAATCTGTATCTTCACCTGACATAAACATTGAAGACCTGAGTTATCGACCGTCTTTGCAAGAAGAAGAACACGATACTGATGAATTGTTGCATGACAGCAATATGATTAGAAGCACAGTACGTGCTCTACTAATTTAGAAATCAGTGTTGAACGAATGGCTGGAGACACTGCGCCAAATGACCCTGTTCTTGAACGTAAGTTCATTGTGTTCGATGGCTGTTTAAATCGTTTATTTTTTATGTGTCACTGCGGAGAAAGTACTAACTGCCAGGGAAGAATTACTTCTTTCAAGAAACAGCTGATTGAAATGATGCCACTTGTAAAGGCTACGTGCTCAAATAAACATCAATTTGAACTTTGGCGCAGTCACCTGCTTATTGGAAATATACCCATGGGTAATCTCTTGCTCTCCGGCTCTATAGTTTGTAGTGGTTCAAATTACTCTAAAGTGCATTCTTTTTTTTTAAGTTAAAAAAAAGTTTGGTTTACAGGGCATTGGAAATACGACACATTTCAAAGATCAGATGAAGTGTTTTTTATTTCCTGCCATAGATCACAATTGGAAAATGGAGAGAACAAACGTGATTCAGAGTATTTCCGAATGACCAGTTGTTATATGTGGGGAGAGTCAATGTGATTCACCTGGCTTTAGTGCACTTACACTTTCATAGACTACAAAACAAAAAAAATAATTGACCTTCAAGTAGAACAAATTGAGCAATGTGTAACCTCGGTTTCTCTGAGAAAAAGAGAAGATTCAGAAAGCTATGGATCACCTACCGTAGGACAAAGTAAATGCTAGAGTGATATGTACTAATCGCACTGTCAGCATTAGAAAAATATTTTGAGAGCTATACACGACAATACAAAATGAATTCAATGCATAGGAAATGGCAAAATCTGTGGGATCAAAAATAATGGCAGCTAGCAAAAGCAGAAATTGTGTCAAATTTGCAAAGTGGATTCAAGCTTCTAAAACCCGTTTGTGGTGGTCTGCAAGCACTTGCAACAGGAATCCGCATATGTTGGTGGAAAAATGGAAGTCAACATTGTTTTATGTGACTAATGTGCACTCCTAGGATGACTCAGAAATATATTGCCAGTGTGACCACAACAAGGTTAATGAAGTGGCTGAAAGAGAAAACTCAAGCGTATGAGAAATTTGAAGACATTTCCATGCCGTTCAACATGAAGGCCATACCTGGAAGATGTCATCCTTGACCTCTATAGGGACAGGAAATAGAGCTTAAAAGGCCCCCCCACCTCCGCCCACCAGTGTTTTTCCAATCTCTATAGAGGACATCAGGAAAGAGAGTCCTCCCTGGTGTTGCCAGGGAACAACAAGACATACCTGCCCTTCAGCTGATCAGGGGGTCCGGAGGTTCCTCCTTCAGTTGTATTAGGGGCTCCATCGCAGTCCTTTGGGGTACTGCCCGATAGCCCTGTCCTCCTGCGGTCCCGGGAGACTAAAGCAGGACAGAGAGGAAACCACTTCCGGCGGCTGAACGCTGACTGGAAGTGTGTCACGACCGCGCCAGCATGCAATAGAAAGCGGCCGCCGGAAGAGATTCAGTTGTCTTTAGTGTCTATGAAAGACTGGGGTCCATCAGTGGTACATCAAAATGTCACGCCAGCCTTTGTATTTGCTAATATTTCACCTGATTCTACTCCTAGAATGTGTTTTCCTTCTTTCAGCTGGATTTTGAGTCCTCTTTTTTATTAGAATATATTTTAGGCAGCATGCCGGGTTTGAAGAGGTGTTGAGGTGCCAAAACAGTAGGAATCCCCCAATAGTGACCCCATTTTGGAAACTACACCCCTCAAGGAATTCATTTATGGTTGTTGTTACCATTTTGACCGCACAGTTTTTTCACAGCACGTATTTGAATTGGGCTGTGAAATGAAAAAAATGTCATTTTTTCCAATAAAATGTCCTTTGTGATCAAAATTTCTTATTTTCACAGGGAACAAAATACCCCATTTGGTTGCCCAATTTGTCCTTAGTGTGGCAATACCCCATTTGTGGTGATAAACTGCCGTTTGGGCCCATGGGAGGGCTCAGAAGGAAAGGAGCGCTATATGTTTGTTGGAGTCCAGATTTTGCTGGATTGGTTTTCGGGTGCCATGTCGCATTTGCAGAGCCTCAGGGGTATCAAAGCAATGGAAACCCACCAAAAGTGACCCCATTTTGGAAACTACACCCCTCAAGGAATTCATTTATGGTTGTTGTTAGCATTTTGAGCACACAGTTTTTTCACAGCACCTATTTCAA
This sequence comes from Rhinoderma darwinii, assembly GCF_050947455.1. Classification (NCBI taxonomy): domain Eukaryota; kingdom Metazoa; phylum Chordata; class Amphibia; order Anura; family Rhinodermatidae; genus Rhinoderma; species Rhinoderma darwinii. The sequence goes on from NC_134688.1 coordinate 306,395,776, forward strand.
TTGGGCTGTGACATTAAAAAAATGACATTTTCTCCAATAAGATGTAATTTTTTATCAAAATTTCTTATTTTCACAGGGAACAAAATGCTCAATTTTGTTGCCCAATTTCTCCTGAGTGCAGCAATACCCCATTTGTGGCAATAAACTGCCGTTTAGGCCCATGGGAGGCCTCAGAAGGGAAGGAGCGCTGTGTGTTCTTTGGAGTCCAGATTTTGCTGGATTGGTTTTCGGCTGCCATGTCGCATTTGCAGAGCCCCAGAGGTATCAAAGCAATGGAAACCCACCAGAAGTGACCCCATTTTGGAAACTACACCCCTCAAGGAATTCATTTATGGTTAATGTGACCATTTAGACCCCATAGTTTCTACACAGAACTTATTTGAATTGGGCTGGGAATTAAATAAATATATATTTTTTCCAATAATATGTCATTTTAGCTCAAAAATTCTTATTTTCACAAGAAACAAAATACCCCATTCTGTTGCGCAATTTGTTCTGAGTGCCGCAATACCCCATTTGTGGCGATAAACTGCCGTTTGGGCCCATGGGAGGGCTCAGAAGGAAAGGACCACCATTTGGCGTACTGGGGATTTTCTAGTGCGAAGTCATGTATGCAGAAGCCCCTGAGGTACCAGTACAGTTGAAACCCGCAAGAAGTGACCCCGTTTTAAAAACTACACCCTTAAGGCATTCATCTAGAGGTGTAGTGAGCATTTTGACCGGAGACCTACACCCCATAAACTGTAATGTGGGTTCTCCCGGGTATGGCAATACCCTACATGTGGCTGTTATCAGCTGCCTGGGCACACAGCAGGGCTCAGAAGGGAAAGATAAGGGGGGATAAGCTGTGCGGAGTGCATCAGGGTAAGTAAAATTGGGGTAAATTATAAACCAAGGGATGTATGATAAATTTTAAAACACTCTTTCATACAGAGCTCTTGTTATTCGGGACACGTGTCACATTGATATATTGTGTCATCCCTTATCGCCCTCTTATAGCAGACTTTGCACCTCTTTTGACTTTTTCCCTTCTTGCCAGTTTGGGGAACTTCTCCTGGAAAGTGTTGCCGCCCTGGTACGATGCGTGTGGCCCCGCTTCCAGAAGTACTGGGTGCCCCCCCTTCTTGGTCCCTAAAGATTAGGTTCTTGATAACCACCTCTTGAAATTCCAGGAAAGTTCCCGTCTGGCCTGCACATCGACATAGCACGTACACATTGTACAAAGCCATCTGTATGATGTGCCCGGCCAGCTTCTTATACCTCACCGCACGGCGCTGTAGGGCTTCAGGGCTTGATCTTACAAGTCCATCCCTCCCATGTACCTATTGTAGTCCAGGATGCAGTCTCGTTTGGGGGTGGCCTTTCCTTCATATATCCTAAACCTGTAGGTATACCCTGATGCACTCTCGCAGCTTATACATCTTCACGCCATACCTTGCCCTCTTACCCGGCAGGTACTCGCGGAATTGAACCCTCCCTTTAAAATGTACCAGGGACTCATCAATAGAAATACACTTCTCGGGGGTGTATGCTTGGGAAAACCGGGCACTGGAACGGTCTAATAGGGGTCTCCGTTTATACAAACGGTCAAAACTGGGGTCATCTCGGGGTGGGCACGGCTCCTTATCAGTATAATGTAAGAAGCGAAGTATTGCCTCATTTATTTATTTTTTTAGGTTCCAGTTTAGTTCTGAAGTTGCTTTGAGGGGCCCATATATTAGAAACCCCTATGAAATACCCCATTTTAGAAACTAGACCCCTCAAAGTATTCACAACAGCATTTAGAAAGTTTATGAATCCTTTAGGTGTTTCACAAAAATTTAGAGCAAAGTAGAGGTGAAATTTCCTTTTTTTTTTTTTGTCAGAAAATCCTCTTTATACCATTTTTTTTATAACACAAAAGGATTTATCAGAGAAACGCAACTTAATACGTATTGCCCAGATTCTGCAGTTTTGAGAAATATCCCACATGTGGCCCTCGTGCGGTAATGGACTGAAGCACCGGCCTCCGAAGCAAAGGAGCACCTAGTGGATTTTGAGGCCTCTTTTTTATTAGGCACCATGTCCGGTTTGAAGAGGTCTTGTGGTGCCAAAACATTGGGAACCCCCCAAAAGTGACCCCAATTTGGAAACTAGACCCCTTGAGGAATCCATTGTAGTTTTCTTGGGGTGCATGCGACTTTTTGATCAGTTTTTATTCTATTTTTAGGTGGCGTGGTGACTAAAAAACAGCAATTCTACTATTGTTTTTTTATTCTATTTTTTTTACAGCGTTCACCGTGCGCTATAAATGACATATTCACTTTATTCTGCGGGGCGATACGATTACGGCGATACCATATGTTTATAGTTTTTCTTTATGTCTTATGGCGTTTGCACAATAAAATACGTTTTGTAAAAAATCATTCACTTTTTGTATTACCTTATTCTAAGAGCCATAAAGTTTTTATTTTTCAATCAATAAAGCCGTGCGAGGACTTATTTTTTGCGTAACGAACTGTAGTTTCGATCAGTACCATTTTTCGGTACATGCGACTTTTTGATCTCTTTTTATTCCATTTTTTGGGAGGTGAAGTGACCAAAGAATTGTGATTGTGGTACGGTTTATTATTATTTTATTTTACGGCGTTCATCGTGCGGGATAAATAACGAAATAATTTTGTAGTTCAGGCCGTTACGGACGCGGCGATACCAATTATGTATAGTTTATTTGTTTGTTTATATATTTTTATTAATAATAAAGGACTGATAAGGGAAAAGGGGGGATTTTTACTTTTATTACTTTTAAATCTTTTATTTTCTTATTTTTACACATCTTTTTTTAACTTTTTTTTAACTTTATTACTTTGTCCCACTAGGGGACTTGAGGGCAGGAGGCCCTGATCGCTATTCTAATACACTGCACTACATGCGTAGTGCAGTGTATTAGAACTGTCAGCTACTCACTGACAGCAAGCATAGTGGGTCCTGACGTTGTCAGGACCCACTAGGCTTCCGTCTATGGCATAGCCGGACGCCATTGTTTGGTGTCCGGTTGCCATAGTCACCATCGCCGGCTGCTATCGCGTAGCAGGCCGGCGATGGCAGCTTAACCCCTAAAAAGCCGCGATCTCTATAGAACGCGGCTTTTAAGGGGTTAATCAGCGGGGACACAGCGATCGGTCCCCGCTGTAGGAGCTGTGACAGCTGCTGAACAAGACAGCAGCTGTCACAGCTCCTGTATGTGTCGGGAGGACGGCCGAAACGGCCGTTACTCCCGAGACGTACTATTACGGCATGGAGCGCGAACGATACAGCTGCCATGACGTAATAGTACGTCAAGGAGCGGGAAGGGGTTAAGTCACTGGCAAAATTTGCTCGATACACCAAAATATAGCGAAAAATTGCAAAAATTAGCATTTTTCTCAATTTAAATGTATCTGCTTGTAAGACAGGCAGTTATAACACACAGAATTGTTCCTAATTAACATCCCCCATACGTATACTTTAGATTGGCATCGTTTTTTTGAACATCCTTTTATTTTTCTAGGACGTTACACGGCTTTGAACTTTAGCAGCAATTTCTCACATTTTCAAGAAAATTTCAAAAGGCTATTTTTACAGGGGCCAGTTCAGTTGTGAAGTGGCTTTGAGGGTCTTATATATTAGAAACCCTCAAAAAGTCACCACATTTGAAAAACTTCACCCCTCAAAGTATTCAAAACAGTATTTAGAAAATGTCTTAACCCTTTAGACATTTCACAGGAATTAAAGCAAAGTAGAGGTGACATTTACAAATTTCATATTTTTTTTCAGAAATAAATATTTAATACAATTTTTTTATAACACAGACGGTTTTTCCTAGAGAAATGCAACTCAATATTTATTGCCCAGGTTCTGCAGTTTTTGGAAATATCCCACATGTGGCCGTAGCGTGCTACTGGACTGAAGCACCGGCCTCAGAAACAAAGGAGCACCTAGTGGATTTTGGGGCCTTATTTTTATTAGAATATATTTTAGGCACCATATCAGGTTTGAAGGGTGGCAAAATAGTGAAAATCCCCCAAAAGTGACCCTATTTGGGAAACTACACCTCAAGGAAATTATCTAGGTGTATAGTGAGCATTTTGACCCCGCAGGTTTTTTTACAGAAATCATTGGAAGTAGGCCTTGAAAATGACAATCTACATTTTTTCAAAGAAAATGTAGGTTTAGCTAAGTTTTTCTCATTTCCACAATGACTGAAGGAAAAAAAGCATAAAATTTGTAAAGCAATTTCTCCTGAGTAAAACAATACCCCACATGTGGTAATAAACGGCTGTTTGGACACACGGCAGGGCTTAGAAGGGAAAGAGCGCTATTTGGCTTTTGGAGCTCAAATTTAGCAGGAATGGTTTGCGGAGGCCATGTCACATTTACAAAGCCCCTGAGGGGACAAAACAGTGGAAACCCACCACAAGTGACCCCATTTTGGAAACTACACCCATTGAGGAAATTATCTAGGGGTATAGTGAGCGTTTTGACCCCACAGGTTTTTTGCAGACATTATTGGAATTAGGCCCTGAAAATGACAATCTAAATATTTTTCAAAGAAAATGTAGGTTTAGCTAATTTTTTCTCATTTCCACAAGGACTAAAGGAGAAAAAGCACCATAAAATTTAGGCCCTGAAAATGACTAATTGGACACACGGCAGGGCTTTGAAGGGATGAAGCGCCATTTGGCTTTTGGAGTTCACATTTAGCAGGAATGGTTTGCGGAGGCCATGTCACATTTGCAAAGCCCCTGAGGAGACAAAACAATGAAAACACCCAAAAAGGGACTCCATTTAGGAAACTACACCTCTTGAGGAATTCAACTAGGGGTGTAGTAAGCATTTTGACCCCACAGATGTTTCTTAGAATTTATTAGAATTGGGCAGTGAAAATAAAAACAATCGTTTTTGTTCAATAAGACGTAGCTTTAGCGCAAAATTTTTCATTTTCTCAACAAATAAAGGAAAAAAAGAACCCAACATTTGTAAAGCAATTTCTCCCAAGTACGGCAATACCCCATATGTGGTCATAAACTGCTGTTTGGGCACACGGCAGGGCTCAGAAGGGAAGGAACGCCATTTGGAGTGCAGATGTTGCTGGATTGGTTTCTGGGCGCCTGTGGGCCCAAAACAGTGGAAACCCCCCAGAAGTGACCCAATTTTGGAAACTACACCCCTCAATGCATTTACCTAGGGGTGTAGTAAGCATTTTAACCCTGCAGGTTTTTTGTAGAAATTAGTGTGGCAATATGTGGCGCCCAGCTTGTGCCACAATAACAAGACAGCTCTCTAATTATTATGCAGTGTTTCCCGGTTTTAGAAACACCTTACATGTGGCCCTAATCTTTTGCCTGGACATTCCACCAGGCTCAGGAGTGAAAGCGTACCATGTAAAATTGAGGCCTAATTTGACGATTTACAAAGTATTGGTTCACAACTGCAGAGGCTCAGATGTGAAATAATAAAAAGAAACCCCTGAGAAGTGACCCCTTTTGGAAACTACACCCCTCAAGGCATTTATTAAGGGGTGTAGTGAGCATTTTCACCCCACAGGTTTTTTCCATAAATGATTGCACTGCGGATGGTGCAAATTAAAAATTTATATTTTTCCCTACATATGCCATTACAGTGACAAATATGTCATGCCCAGCTTATGCCACTGGAGACACACACCCCAAAAATTGTTAAAAGGGTTTTCCCGGGTATCACGATGCCATATATGTAGAAGGAAACTGCTGTTTGGGCACATTGTAGGTTTCAGAGCGGAGGGAGCGCCATTTGGCTTTTAGAGAGCGGATTTTGCTTGGTAGTAGATTTGTTTGATTATTGCTGGTGTTTCCATTTATAATGTGGGGGTACATGTAAGCTAGGCAGAGTACATCAGGGGCATAGTCAGGGGGTATAAAAATGGGGTAAACAATAAAATGATCCATAGATGTGTATTACGCTATGAAGCAATCCTTTCTGCACAGGCCGGTGTCGCATTGATATATGGCGTCCTTTCTTATCCCCCTTTTGGTCCACACTCCGCACCTTTGCAGTTTGGGGAATTTTGCTGGGAAGTGTTGTCCTGGTATAATACGGGGACCCTCGCTTCCAGCAGATATGTTTGGGCCCTCCCCTTCCTGGTTCCCTAATTTTAGGGCCTTGATAAATCGCCTCTTGAACAGACGAAATGTTCCCCTCTGATCTGCATAACTGGATATTTTTTATTTCCTGACTTATTGGATCCTTAACTCAAATTATTTTTTCATAGACGTAGTGGTATGAGGGCTTTTTTTAGCGGGACGAGCTGTAGTTATTATTGGTACCATTTTGGGGTACATGCGACTTTTTGATCACCTTTTATCCTATTTTTTGGGAGGCCAGGTAAACAAAAAACCTCAATTCTGGCATAGTTTTTTTTCGGTTTTTTTATACAGCGTTCACCAAGCAGAATAAATGACATGTTATCTTTATTCTGCGGGTGAGTACGATTCCGGCGATACCTAATTTATAGAACTTTTTTATGTTTTACAACGTTTTGCACAATAAAATTACTTTTGTAAAAAGAATGTATTTTTTCTGTCACCAAGTTGTGAGAACCATAACTTTTTAACTTTTTTGTCGACGGAGCTGTATGACGGCTTGTTTTTTGCGAGACGAGCTATAGTTTTTATAGGTACCATTTTTGGATATGTGCGACTTTTTGATCACTTTTTATTCCAATATTTGTAGGTCAAAGTGACCAAAAAACAGAAACTCTTGTAAAGTTTTTTACGTTTTTCTTTACGCTGTTCACCGCATGCAATAAATAATATAATATTTTGATATCTCAGGTCGTTACGGTCGCGGCGATACCAAATACGTATGGTTTATTATTATTTTTCAATAATAAAGGACTTGATAAGAGAAATAGGGCGATTGTATTTCATTTTATTACTTGAAACTTTTATTGTTTTCAAACTTTTATTTTTTTCACTTTTTTTTACAATTTTTCTCAAGTCCCACTAAGGGACTTGAAGGTCCAACTGTCAGATTTATTTTTTTCTAATACATTGCACTACCGACGTAGTGCAATGTATTAGATCTGTCAGTTATTCACTGACAGCAAGCCGATTAGGCCTAATCGGCTTCCGTAATGGCTGAGCAGGAGGCCATTGTGTCTCCTGATGCCATAGCAGCAGTCGCCAGTCCTGATTGCCTGTCAGGGCTAGCGATCTGCCAGCAACCGCTAAGATGCAGCAATCGCTTTCGATTGCTGCATCGATGGGGTTAATGGCAGGGATCGGAGCTAGCTCCAGTTCCTGCTGTTACAGGTGGATGTCAGCTGTAACATACAGCTGACTTCCACCGCTGATGACGCCGGATCAGCTCCTGAGCCGGCGCCATCTTGCCGGCGGCTATGGAAGCCGATCATGCTCCGCCGCCGGGCGGATCTTGACCGGCTTCCGTGCTAGGCAGACCGGGAGGCCACTATTAGGCCTCCGGTTGCCATTGCAGCCACCGGAATCCCGGCAATTTCATTGCTGGGGTTCCGATGAGCTGCAAACAGCTTAAATGTAGCGATCACGATTGAACGCTGCATTGAAGGGGTTAATTGCGGGGATCGAAGCTAATTTCGGTCCCCGCCATTACAGCCGGATGTCAGCTGTCAGATCCGGGGATGATGGAACCGACTCAGCTTCTGAGCCGGTGCCAAACATTTGGCGTAAGTATACAACATTTTGCGGGAAGCACTGGCTTTCCATGTCGTATACTTACGACAAATGTCGGGAAGGGGTTAAAACCCTTTAAAACCCAGTTTAGGGACTATAAAGGGAAATCGGGATGTTGGTCCTACCAAAAAAGGGCAAAAAGCAAGAATTTGAATATTGGAGAATTAATTATTAATCTTTATTCATATACATTAAAAGAATTATGGAAATATTATATTTTGAATCTGCTAATCAGCAGATATAGCTTATAGGAGAGAGGAGAAAGTGTTTGCCTATCTTTCTCTGTGGAATTAAAGTTAGTACACCAGTTTGGAGAAATAGCAATCCATTTCAATGGCGAGAGGTAGTCACTATATAATCTAGATATGTAAAAATATATACTAATAGTTGTCTGTTCATTTGCGTGCAACTGGAGGAATTCCTCCTAGAATAATTCAGACACCATTTACTATGAATTCTCTATGGTAATAAATACTCCCAATATTGGAAAATGGAGGCATTCCTCCCAGTATCACTAAACCATCAGTTGTAACGAGCTCTTAGAGGCATTCCTCTTAACCTTCCACTGCTCACTTAGGCTAAAATGATCAATTTCATCAGACTATCTAGAGAAGGGGCCTCAAACACTTGGCATGCGGGCCGCATGCGGCCCCTGACGCTGTCATCTGCGGCGCGTGGGACACAGAGTCGCTAGTATAGGCTCTGCTCCGGGACTCTGTTTAATCCCCTGACATCGCTGTCCATATATGGACAGTGATGTCTGGGGCTTCCCCAGAGCCGGTGTCCCGGGCAGAGGGCTAGTATAGGCTCTGCTCCGGGACTCTAGGGAATCCTCTGACATCGCTGTTCATATATGGACAGTGATGTCAGGGACTTACCCAGAGCCGGAGTCCCGGGCCAAGCGCAAGTATAGGTTCTGCTCCGGACACTGGGGAAGCTTCTGACATCGCTGTCCATATATGGACATTGATGTCTGGGGTTTCCCCAGAGCCGGAGTCCCAGGCAGAGTGCTATTATAGGCTCTGCTCCGGGACTCTGTGGAATCCCCTGACATCACTGTCCATATAAGGACAGTGATGTCTGGGGCTTCCCCAGAGCCGGAGTCCCGGGCAGAGTGCCAGCATAGGCTCTGCTCAGGGACTCTGTGTAATCCCCTGACATCATTGTCCATATATGGACAGTGATGTCAGGGGCTTCCCAGAGCCGGAGTCTCAGGCAGAGCGCTAGTATAGGCTCTACTCCAGGACTCTAGGGAAGCCTCTGACAGCACTGTCCATACATGGACAGTGATCTCAGGGGCTTCCCCAGAGCCGTCGTCCTGGGCAGAGTTCTAGTATAGTTTCTGCTCAGGGAAAGACCCTGACATCACTGTACAATACATATACGGACAGTAATGTCAGGAGCAGAGCTGGAGTCCAAGGCAGAGCGCTAGTAATGCTCTGCCTGGGACTCTGGCTCTGGGGTTGCCCTGACATCACTGTCCATATTTGAACAGTGATGTCAGTAGCAGAGCTGGAGTCCAAGGAAGAGTGCACTAGCACTCTGCCCGGGACTCTAGCTCTGGGGTTGCCCCTGACATCACTGTCCATATATGGACAGTGATGTCAGGAGCAGAGCTGGAATCCCAGGCAGAGTGCTAGAAGCGGCTCTGCTCCGGGACTCCAGCTCTGGGCAAGTGCCTAACATCACTATCCATATATGGACACTAATGTCTGTGGCTTCCCCAGAGTTCCGGAGCAGAGCCTATACTAGTGCTCTGCTCTGGGTCACCCGCTCTGGGGTTGTCATCTACAAGGGGTGTGTGTGGCAGTATCTACACAGGGCACTGTGGTGGTATCTACAGAGGGCACTGTGGCAGTTTCGACAGAGGGCACTGTGGAATTATCTAGGGGGTGGCATCCACAGAGTGCTCTGTGGCAGTATCTACAGAGGGCATTGTGGCATTATCTACAGAGGGCACTGTGGCATTATCTACAGAGGGCACTGTGGCATTATCTACAGAGGGCACTGTGGCATTATCTACAGAGGGCACTGTGGTATTATCTATAGAGGGCACTGTGGCATTATCTCTGGGTGGGTGGGTGGCAGTACCTACTCTGTTATAGTAATATAGTATGATTATAGTATAGTAGTATTGTTATAGTATTGTAGTATTGTTATACTAATGTAGTATTATTATAATAATGGAATATTGTTATATTAATGTAGTATTATTATAGTAATGTAGTATTGGTATCTGGTTCCCGACCGCTGTGTTTTTACGGCCAGCAGTCAGGGTCCTTAAAACCCGTGCCATAGACTTTTTACGGCTCGGATTTCAACTTGCTGCCCGAGCGATAGGGCAGCTGAATGTCAGGTCTCCGGCTGTCAGTGACTGCCGGGGACCCAGAGGAGAGGATAGAAGCAGCTTTCGCTGCTTCTGTCTTCTCTGATCATTTGTACACAGCGCTCAATTAACGCGGTGTATAGGAATAGAGGCAGCGGCCGCGCTGCTGTCTCTATTGGTCCCGATGTTCATGTGACTGATCACATGATCGCCGGGTGCTGTTAGTGACAGACTGCTGCTGGGTCTTACTCAGGGGCGTAGCTAGGGGGGGCAGGCGGGGCATGTGCCCCGGGCGCAACTTAGAGGGGGGCGCCAACGCCACCTCCTCATGCACTATAATTGTACCTGTGTCTATAGGACACAGGTACAATTAGAAGCAATGAATAGCCGGTTAGGTTCCATTCCCGACTATTCAGCGCCTTTGTACCGGAGAAGCGCTATCGCGCTTCTGTCGATGAAAGGCGCAGAGTGACAGGGAGAGTCATCCTGCCCAGCCAATCAGCGCCTTTCCAAGACGCTTCGTTCAACCCCCAGGAGACCTGCGCAGAAGAGAGCAGGTTTCCATGGCTGCCGGACGGCGTGGGTACCGGGATTAAGATGAGTTTAAATTGTTTATTTTATTGTAATAAATAGTGTGGCTTTATCTACAGGGGGGCTTTATCTATGGGGGGGCTTTATCTACGAGGGGGGGCTTTATCTACGGGGGGCTTTATCTACAAGGGGGGCTTTATCTACAGGGGGGGCTTTATCTACCGGGGGGCTTTATCTACAAGGGGGGCTTTATCTATGGGGGGCTTTATCTATGGGGGGCTTTATCTACAGGGGGCTATATACTGGGTTGGGCTATCTATGGAGCACAAAATACAGGGGTGGACTATATCTACAGGGGAGCTATATACAGGGGTGGGCTATAGCTACACAGGGCTATATACAGGGGTGGGCTATCTATGGAGCACTATATACAGTAGTGGGCTATATCTACAGGGGGCTATATACAGGGGTGGGCTATCTATGGAGCACTATATATAGGCGTGGGCTATATCTACAGGGGGCTATATACAGGGGTGGGCTATCTATGGAGCACTATATACAGGGGTGGGCTATATCTACAGGGGGCTATATACAGGGGCGGGCTATCTATGGAGCACTATATACAGAGGTGGGCTATATCTACAGGGGGGTTATATACAGGGGTGGGCTATTTATGGAGCACTATATACAGGGGTGGGCTATATCTACAAGGGGCTATATACAGGGGTGGGCTATCTGTGGAGCACTATATACAGGGGTGGGCTATCTATGGAGCACTATATACAGGGGTGGGCTATAACTACAGGGGGCTATATACAGGGGTGGGCTATCTATGGAGCACTATATACAGGGGTGGGTTATAACTACAGGGGGCTATATACAGGGGTGGGCTATCTATGGAGCACTATATACAGGGGTGGGTTATAACTACAGGGGGCTATATACAGGGGCGGGCTATCTATGGAGCACTATATACAGAGGTGGGCTATATCTACAGGGGGGTTATATACAGGGGTGGGCTATTTATGGAGCACTATATACAGGGGTGGGCTATATCTACAAGGGGCTATATACAGGAGTGGGCTATCTGTGGAGCACTATATACAGGGGTGGGCTATCTATGGAGCACTATATACAGGGGTGGGCTATAACTACAGGGGGCTATATACAGGGGTGGGCTATCTATGGAGCACTATATACAGGGGTGGGTTATAACTACAGGGGGCTATATACAGGGGTGGGCTATCTATGGAGCACTATATACAGGCAGGGCCGCCATCAGGGGGGTATTAGGGGTACTGGTGTGAGGGGCCCGGCCAAACCTAATTGAAAGGGGGGCCCGGCAACTGCCGCAACATTCTTTTGGTAGGAAGAAACGGGCCCCTGCAATGGGGCCCGTTTTTTTCACCAAAAGAATGTCGTGAGCTGTTGCTGCTGCGGGCCCCCTTCCCTCCTCTCCCCTCATCATGGGGGGCCGTCAAACCGTCCGCCCGCGCGCGCGCACCCGTGATCGGCCGCGCGCGCACCCGCGAACGAAGCGCGGGCAGCCGCGGACACACATGGACAAAACTTACCTGGAGCCTGGCTGGAGGTGAAGGACTGGACGTCTGGACCGAAGACCTCGCCTGGAAGACATCGCCGGAAGAGGACTGGAGTGGGAGCAGCTCTTCTGACACAGTGAGTAAATTATCTCAAAGTGCTGTTTATGTATGGCCCTGTTCACACAGTATTTTGCAGGCAAAAAAAAATCTGCCTCAAAATTCCTTAAAGAATTTTGAGCCAGATTTTGACCTGCCCACACTATTTTGCCACGTTTTTTTGCTGAATTTTTTGCCCGCGGCGATTGAGGACAGCAGACAAAAAACTGCGAAAAATGCATTTTCTGCCTCCCATTGATTTCGATGGGAGGTGAGAGGCGGAACCGCGGCAAGAAAGGACGTGCTGCTTTTTCTTTTTTCTGCGCCTTACTCCCATTGATTTCAGATTAAATCAATGGGAGGCGGTTTTGGAAGTTGTTTGGTGCTGATTCTGACGCATTGTCCGAGTCAATATCAAGGCCCAAAAACTCTGTGAACTGGGCCTTATTGTTAGGGCTTATTCAGACGAACGTGTAATACGTCCGTGCAACGCGCGTGATTTTTACGCGCCTCGCACGGACCTATGTTACTCTATGGGGCCGTGCGGACTGTCAGTGATTTTCACGCAGTGTGTGTCCGCTGCGTAAAACTCACGACATGTCCTATATTTGTGCATTGTTCGCGCATCACGCACCCATTGAAGTCAATGGGTGCGTGAAAATCACGCCCAGCACTTCCGCAGCCGTATAAACTATGAATGAAAACAGAAAAGCACCACGTGCTACAAACATACAAACAGAGTGTCATAATGATGGCGGCTGCGCGAAAATCACGCAGGAGTGGACTATATGTTGAGAACTATCTACAGGGTGGGCTATATCTACAGGAGTGGGCTATATCTACAAGGGGGCTATATACAGGGGTGGGCTATCTGTGGAGCACTATAGGGGGAGCTATTTGTGGGACACTATATACAGGGGTGGGCTATATGGGGGCACCTTCTACAGGGGGCTCTATCTACAGAGGGCATGGTGTGTGTGTGGGACATGGTGTATGGTGCTATTATAATTAGAAGTGCAGTGTATGGCGTTATTATATTTAGGGGCGTAGTGTGTAGTATAATGGGAACTTTATCTTTATTTATAGGTGTAGAAATGTTGGAAAAGTGAATAGCTGAAGACATCTGAGCGGCAAACTGCAGAAATGGGCTGTGACCGGGAGAAGTCATCATAGAGGTCTGGACCGGATGGAAAAAAAGAACTAGAATCTGAGACGTCACCGGTGAGTCACTGTAAATGTTTATTCTGCCTCTAATCAGCACTGTAGTCACTGTATGATCTGCAGCAAGATGATGGGTGGTATGATTATGATATGATTTATTTTTTGTGAAACAGCATCTCCCAGCATATCCTCACCATTGTTCGGGCCATGCTGGGAGCTGTAGTTTTACGCCGTACATACCTATACGGCAGGGGTTGCACTAAATTGAGCTGTATTTGTGCTGGTGCTGTATATATGTAATGAGCTTGGTTCTGGTGTTGTGTATATAACTATATTGCTTGTAAAATGTACAAATGTTTTTATTCTCGCGTTACATAAAAATAAATGTGGAAAAGAAATGACACCATGATTGGTAGAGAAAACACTGCGAGGGGGAAGGAGATGTCGGAAAAGAGGTTGGGGGGGGGGGGGGGGGCACCAGACTGAATCTTTGCCCCGGGTGCTGAAGAACCTAGCTACGCCTCTGGTCTTACTAGAACCAGCACAGCCCTATTAGTGACAATCGTCACTATGAGAGGGCTGATTTCCCCTGTAACTGGGGCTGCTGTGCAGCTCTGGTTACAGTGGAAAAGCATGGTGTAAAAGAAAGAAAAAAAAAATAAAATATATATATATATATATATATATATATATATATATATATAAAGTTCCCCAAAGGTCTTTTTTGACCTTTGAGGGACAGACCATAGTAATAAAAAAAAATAAAAGTAAAGTAAAGTGCAAATTTTTTTTAATAATAAATACACAAAATACCCACCCCAAAAAAAACGTTTCCCCCCCCTGCCAATCATTGTTGTAACGCTAACGCTGAGACAATTATCATAATATAGATATGTAATATATTAAAATTTATGGTAGACAATCACAAATAAAAGGTCTATTTTAGGGTAAAACTATGTTATTACCAAAAAAAAATAGCTGAAAAGTAAAAAAGCTTATTTTTTTTACTATTATTTTCAAACTTTAAGAATAAAAATTCTAAAATAGCAAAAAGGATGTGTATAAAAATGATTAAAAAAAAAAGAAACCTGCATTGTCTACGGAAAAAACATCACAAAAATCACGTCGTCAGCCCAACAAATAAAAAAGTTATAGCCCTTTAAGGGTATGTTCACACGGCGGGGTCCGTAACGGCTGAAATTACGGGGATGTTTCAGCCTGAAAACATCCCCGTAATTTCAGCCGTACCGGCATGTGCAGGCGCTTGAACGCCGCGTCAATTACGGCCGTAATTAGCGCTGCTATTCATTGGAGTCAATGAATAGCGGCTCCAATTACGGCCAAAGAAGTGACAGGTCACTTCTTCTACGCGGGCGTCTATTTACGCGCCGTCATTTGACAGCGGCGCGTAAATATACGCCTCGTGTGAACAGACAAACGTCTGCCCATTGCTTTCAATGGGCAGATGTTTGTCAGCGCTATTGAGGCGCTATTTTCAGACGTAATTCGGGGCAAAAACGCCCGAATTACGTCCGTAAATAGGCCGTGTGAACATACCCTAACTAACACGTGTTAAAAAGGGCTAAACAGTGTCTGGTCCTGAAGGCTCAAAATAGCCCGATCCTGAACTGGTTATAGTAATGTAGTATTATTATAGTAAATAAAAATTGTATTATTTCAAATTTGAAAGTAATACGGCCCGTCAACTTCAAATTTTTTCTATAAGTGGCCCACTTACCAGGCCGAGTTTGAGACCCCTGATCTAGAGTGTCTAAAGTGCTAGAGGCATTCCTCTTGAATGTATGAACATTGGAGACGTCTCCTGTGGTATGTTACACACTCGGTATTAGAGCCATTCCTCTCAAAATCAACAAACACATGGAGGCATTCCTCCTATGGTATATTACACACACAGTGCTAGAGGCATTCCACTCAGAATCAGCAAACTCATGGAGGCATTCCTTCTACAGTATATGAAACTCAGTATTAGAAATATTCCTCTCTTAATCAGCGAACACATGGAGGCATTCCTTCCAAAGAGCTACACATTCAGACTCTCCCTCTATTGTTGCTAAACCATGGTGTTAGTATTGTATTGGTATTATAAGGGCTAGTCCTGACAAGGATTGTGTATTAAAATAACAAAAAAGGCCCTAAATCAGCCTCCTTACATGTTTCACCACATACAGTCGCATCATCAGGGGAGAATGGCTGTTCAAATGGTGTCCACATGAGGTCTGACATCTCCTTAAGAGAACCTTTCACCTCCCCATACATGTGCAGCTGAGTGCAGCATGTAATGGAGAGGGCTGAACAAACCCTGGGGCACTTTACATTGTTTTTCTACCTCCCTCCGTTATTTAGATATCGGTGCCGTTATATTTGGTGCCCGATATTTAACCCCTTAACGACCAAGGACGAAAATGAACGTCATGGTCGGCTGCTAGTTCCCGCACCATGACGTTCATTTTCGTCCGCATTTCAAACTGTCACTCTGTGTAAACACAGAGTGACAGACCCGCGCTGACAGCTGAGACATCAGTCTCGCCGGACAGCGGACCATCGCCGCTGCTTTCGGCAGTTAACCCCTTAAGTCCGTCGCCGCATTTAAGTGGTTTGAAGCACATCAGCAGCCCCCACGAAGTGATCGTGGGAGCTACCGATGCTTGTCACGGCAATCGGAGGTCAGATAATGACCTCCGGGTTGCCATGTACGGAAGCCTCGGAGGAACAGCCTCCGGCCGTTCCTCCTCTGCTTCCTGTCAGTGTGACAGTCACGTCACAATGACAGTTAGAGTACATTACACTACGTGTGTAGTGTAATGTACTCTAGCAGCGATCAAAGCTGCAAGACTAAGTGTCCCCTAGTGGGACAAGTTAAAAAAGTAATAAAAATGTTTTAAAAAAAGTGTAAAAATAAAAGTTATAAGTTATATAAACACAAAATGCTTTTTTCCCTATAATAAGACTTTTATTGTAGAAAAAATACATCTGGTATCGCCGTAATCGTACCGACCCGCAGAATAAAGTAAAAATGTAATTTATAGCGTACGGTGAGCGCCGCAAAAAGAAAACCTAAAAAACGGTGTCAGAATTCCTGTTTTTTGCTCAGGATTGCAAAAAAATTGAATAAAAAGTGATCAAAAAAAATCGCATGTACCCCAAAATGGTACCAATGAAAACGACAGATTGTCCCGCAACAAATAAGCCCTCACACAGCTCCGGTGGTGAAAAAATAAAGAAGTTCTGGCTCTCAGAATATGGCGATGCAAAATGTGCAGAGTGTTCCAAAAGCGGATAAGATCGGGCGCCATTTATCAGTGCGACACCGGCCACATATCTATGAAATATTATTTATTTACCCCATTATTATACCCTCTTATTATGCCCTGATGTTCTCCGCACAGATTGCACATGCCCCCACATTATAAACTGAAATACCAGCGAAACCCAAAACAGAAAAACTAGCAAGCAAAATCTGCGCTCCAAAAGCAAAATGGCGTCCCTCCCTTCTGAGCCCTGCAGCGTGCCCAAGCAGCAGTTTGCGCCCACACATATGGCGTCGCCATACCTGAGAGAACCCGCTTAACGTTTTTTGAGGTATTCGTCTTCTGTGGCACAAACTGGGCACAACATATTATGCACTAAAATGGCGTATCAGTGGAAAATTGCAATTTTCACTTTGAACCATCCGCTGCGCATTAACCCCTTTGCGCACTATGACTTAATTACCCATCATGGTGCGGCTGTTGATGTATGGAGCCGGCTCACGTGCTGTGCCCGCTCCATACTCTGCGGGTGTCGGCTGTGTATTACAGCAGGCCCCCTCGGTACTAACGGACAGGTACAGCGATCGCTCTGTTACAGAAGCCTGTAAGAATAACAATATACTGCAATACATTAGTATTGCAGTATATTGTACCAGTGATCCAATGATCGCTGGATCAAGTCCCCTAAGGGGATTGATTAATAAAATGTGTAGAAGAATTATAGTTATTAGTAGTGAGAATTTTTTTTTTTTAAAGTTAAAAAAACAAAACACCTTTTCGCATTTTTCTTCTAAAGTAATGTAAAAAAATGAACAAAATTGGTATCGCTACGTCCATAAAAGTCAGAACTATTACAATATACCATTATTTAATTTTCACAGTGCACACCTTAAAAAAATGTAATAATTGAAACCGCCAAAATCGCTATTTTTTTTTTTGTCACCTTCGCTCTAAAAAAAAATGTAATACAACTTTTGAATCACTTTTTATGTACCAAAAAATGGTACCAATAAAAACTGCAGCTCCTCCCGCAAGAAATAAGCCCTCCCACCGCTCTATTGATGGAAAAATAAAAAAGGTATGGCTCTTGGAAAGCGGGGAGTGAAAATCTAAAATATGAAAGCAAAAAATGGATCAGTCCTGAAAGGGTTAATTAATTTCTAATGAAAAAACTTTTGACCACATGTGGGGTATTTCCGTACTCGGAAGAAACTGCTTTATAAAAAATGGTTGTTTTTTTCCTCCTTTATCCCTTGTGAAAATGAGAAAATGCAACATTTTAGTGGAAAAAATGTTGATATTAATTTTCGCGCCCTAATTCCAATAAACTCTGCAAAAGACCCGTGGGGTATAAATGCTCACTATACCCCTAGAAAAATTCCTTGAAGGTTTTTCCAAAATGGGGTCACTTTTGGTGGGTTTCCACTGTTTTGGTCCCTCCAGTGCATTGCAAATGCGACATGGCACCGAAAACCATTCCAGCAAAATCAGAAATCCAAATGGCGCTCCTTCCCTTCTGAGCCTTGCTGTTGGTCCAAACTGCAGTTTATTACCACATATGGGGTATTGTCGTAATTGGGAGACATTGCTTTACAAATGTTGGGGTGCATTTTCTTCGTTATTCCTTGTAAATAATAAAAATTTCTATGTTGTTTCAGAAAAAAAGTACATTTTAATTTTTACAGACTAATTCCAATATATTTAGCAAAAAACCTGTGTGGTCAAAATGCTAACTATACCCCTAGATAAATACCTTAAGGGGTCTAGTTTTCGAAATGGGGTCGGTTATGGGGAGTTTCTATCGTTCTGGCAGCTCAAAGCCTCTCCAAATGTACAGTGGGGCCTAAAACATTTTCAAGCAAAATATGAGTCCTGAAAGCCTCCAGGTGTTCCCTTCCTTTGGGGCCCTGCCGTGTGTCCAAACAACGCATTAGGGCCACAATGTGGGTATTTTTGAAAACAGGAGAAAGAGGGTGATAGATTTTGGGGTGTATTTCTTCATTTTCATGTTCGCTTTACAAAGAAATCGGTCTTCAAACAAATACTTTTATGAAAAAAGTGAAATTATTTTTTTTTTCACCTGATATGCATTAAATTTAGCAAAGAACTGTGGGGTCAAAATAATTACTATACCCCTAAATAAATACCTTATGGGGTCTAGTTTTCTAAATGGGGTCGTTTATGGGGAGTTTCTATCGTTCTGGCAGCTCAAAGCCTCTCCAAATGTACAGTGGGGTCTAAACATTTTCAAGCAAAATATGAGTCCTGAAAGCCTCCGGGTGTTCCCTTCCTTTTGGGTCCTGCCGTGTGCCAAGGCAGCGCATTAGGGCCACAATGTGGGTATTTTTGAAAACAGCAGAAAGAGGGTGATAGATTTTGGGGTGTGTTTCTTCATTTTCATGTTCGCTTTACAAAGAAATCGGTCTTCAAACGAATACTTTTATGAAAAAAGTGAAATTATTTTTTTTTTCACCTGATATGCATTAAATTTAGCAAAGAACTGTGGGGTCAAAACACTTACTATACACCTAAATAATTACGTTATGGGGTCTAGTTTTCTAAATGGGGTCGTTTATGGGGAGTTTCTATCGTTCTGGCAGCTCAAAGCCTCTCTAAATGTACAGTGGGGCCTAAAACATTTTCAAGCAAAATATGAGTCCTGAAAGCCTCCGGGTGCTCCCTTCGTTTTGGGTCCTGCCGTGTGTCCAGGCAGCCCATTAGGGCCACAATGTTGGTATTTTTGAAAACAGGAGAAACAGGGTGATAGATTTTGTGGTGTGTTTCTTCATTCTCATGGTCGCTTTACAAAGAAATTGGTCTTCAAACTGATACTTTTATGAAAAAAAGTGAAATTATTTTTTTTTTCACCTGATATGCATTAAATTTAGCAAAGAACTGTGGGGGCAAAACACTTACTATACACCTAAATAATTACGTTATGGGGTTTAGTTTTCTAAATGGGGTCGTTTATGGGGAGTTTCTATCGTTCTGGCAGCTCAAAGCCTCTCTAAATGTACAGTGGGGCCTAAAACATTAACAAAGCAAAATATGAGTCCTGAAAGCCTCCGGGTGCTCCCTTCCTTTTGGGTCCTGCCGTGTGTCCAGGCAGCCCATTAGGGCCACAATGTTGGTATTTTTGAAAACAGGAGAAACAGGGTGATAGATTTTGTGGTGTGTTTCTTCATTCTCATGGTCGCTTTACAAAGAAATTGGTCTTCAAACTGATACTTTTATGAAAAAAAGTGAAATTATTTTTTTTTTCACCTGATATGCATTAAATTTAGCAAAGAACTGTGGGGTCAAAACACTTACTATACACCTAAATAATTACGTTATGGGGTCTAGTTTTCTAAATGGGGTCGTTTATGGGGAGTTTCTATCGTTCTGGCAGCTCAAAGCCTCTCTAAATGTACAGTGGGGCCTAAAACATTTTCAAGCAAAGTATGAGTCCTGAAAGCCTCCGGGTGCTCCCTACCTTTTGGGTCCTGCCGTGTGTCCAGGCAGCGCATTAGGGCCACAATGTTGGTATTTTTGAAAACAGGAGAAACAGGGTGATAGATTTTGTGGTGTGTTTCTTCATTCTCATGGTCGCTTTACAAAGAAATTGGTCTTCAAACTGATACTTTTATGAAAAAAAGTGAAATTATTTTTTTTTTCACCTGATATGCATTAAATTTAGCAAAGAACTGTGGGGTCAAAACACTTACTATACACCTAAATAATTACGTTATGGGGTCTAGTTTTCTAAATGGGGTCGTTTATGGGGAGTTTCTATCGTTCTGGCAGCTCAAAGCCTCTCTAAATGTACAGTGGGGCCTAAAACATTTTCAAGCAAAATATGAGTCCTGAAAGCCTCCGGGTGCTCCCTTCCTTTTGGGTCCTGCCGTGTGTCCAGGCAGCGCATTAGGGCCACAATGTTGGTATTTTTGAAAACAGGAGAAACAGGGTGATAGATTTTGTGGTGTGTTTCTTCATTCTCATGGTCGCTTTACAAAGAAATTGGTCTTCAAACTGATACTTTTATGAAAAAAAGTGAAATTATTTTTTTTTTCACCTGATATGCATTAAATTTAGCAAAGAACTGTGGGGGCAAAACACTTACTATACACCTAAATAATTACGTTATGGGGTTTAGTTTTCTAAATGGGGTCGTTTATGGGGAGTTTCTATCGTTCTGGCAGCTCAAAGCCTCTCTAAATGTACAGTGGGGCCTAAAACATTAACAAAGCAAAATATGAGTCCTGAAAGCCTCCAGGTGCTCCCTTCCTTTTGGGTCCTGCCGTGTGTCCAGGCAGCCCATTAGGGCCACAATGTTGGTATTTTTGAAAACATTAGAAACAGGGTGATAGATTTTGTGGTGTGTTTCTTCATTCTCATGGTCGCTTTACAAAGAAATTGGTCTTCAAACTGATACTTTTATGAAAAAAAGTGAAATTATTATTTTTTTCACCTGATATGCATTAAATTTAGCAAAGAACTGTGGGGTCAAAACACTTACTATACACCTAAATAATTACGTTATGGGGTCTAGTTTTCTAAATGGGGTCGTTTATGGGGAGTTTCTATCGTTCTGGCAGCTCAAAGCCTCTCTAAATGTACAGTGGGGCCTAAAACATTTTCAAGCAAAATATGAGTCCTGAAAGCCTCCGGGTGCTCCCTTCCTTCTGGGTCCTGCCGTGTGTCCAGGCAGCGCATTAGGGCCACAATGTTGGTATTTTTGAAAACAGGAGAAACAGGGTGATAGATTTTGTGGTGTGTTTCTTCATTCTCATGGTCGCTTTACAAAGAAATTGGTCTTCAAACTGATACTTTTATGAAAAAAAGTGAAATTATTTTTTTTTCACCTGATATGCATTAAATTTAGCAAAGAACTGTGGGGTCAAAACACTTACTATACACCTAAATAATTACGTTATGGGGTCTAGTTTTCTAAATGGGGTCGTTTATGGGGAGTTTCTATCGTTCTGGCAGCTCAAAGCCTCTCTAAATGTACAGTGGGGCCTAAAACATTAACAAAGCAAAATATGAGTCCTGAAAGCCTCCGGGTGCTCCCTTCCTTTTGGGTCCTGCCGTGTGTCCAGGCAGCGCATTAGGGCCACAATGTTGGTATTTTTGAAAACAGGAGAAACAGGGTGATAGATTTTGTGGTGTGTTTCTTCATTCTCATGGTCGCTTTACAAAGAAATTGGTCTTCAAACTGATACTTTTATGAAAAAACGTGAAATTATTTTTTTTTCACCTGCTATGTATTCAATTTAACAAAAAACTGTGGGGTCAAAATACTTACCATACCCCTAGGTAAATACCTTAAGGGGTCTAGTTTTCTAAATGGGGTCATTTGTGGGGGTTTCCATCACTCTGAGACCTATGAGCCTCTGAAAACCTGGCTTGGTGCAGGAAAACAAAATGTACTTCAAAATGTATAAAATTATTATTCAATTTGTAAGTCCTCTAAGGCCTCATGCACACGACCGTGTTTTTGCGGCCGCAATTCCCCCGAAAATCCACGGGAGAATTGCGGCCCCATTCTTTTCTATGGGGCCGTGCACACGACCATAGTTTTTGCGGTCCGTGCACGGCCCGGGAGCCCGGACCGCAGAAAGAACGGGCATGTCTTATTACAGCCCGGTTCTGCGGTCCGGGCTCATTGAAAACAATGGCCGCGGCCATGTGCATGTGCGGGCGGCCTGCGGCTGACAGTCCGCTGACAGTCCGCAGCCGGCCGACCCGAAAATCACGGCCGTGCACACGGCTACGGTCGTGTGCATGAGGCCTTAATTGCTGAAAATGTATTTTATTTTTTCAAAAGTGCTGCCAAAATAGAGTAAAGAGATAGAAATATATATTTAATTAAAAAAATTGTACAGTATATGTGTACATATGTGACATATTGCAGTTAAAAATAGGGGAAAATGGTAATTTTGACAAAATTTCTTCCATTTTTCTATTTTTTTATTAATTTCCGCAAATCGTATCAGTCTACTTTTACCACTAAAATAAAGTACAACATGTGACGAAAAAACAATGTCAGAGTTATACTCTGATAAAGTCAGACATACCAGATTTGACAAATCTGGCTTGGTCATTAAGGTACAAACATGCCCGGTCATTAAGGGGTTAAATAACCTCCTGAACAGTCAACGGGGCGTGTACTGGCAAGGGGGCGTGTCACTATGGCCGTGACACTGTCCAATCAGATATTGACAGTGCCACAGCAAGAGTGAGCAGAGAAAGTGCACGCTCTCTCTTCAGCTTTGAAGATCAGTCTTTCACCCGAACTGGCAAGGGGGCGTGTCACTGCTACGGACAGTGTGAGAGCTGTGGAGAGGAGACCACGCTCTCATCTCTTCAGCCCTTGCGAGAGATCAGTCTTGTATTGTCTGCCGAACTGGCAAGGGATGTGTCTCTGCTACGAACAGTGCAAGCGCTCCCCTGCTCTTATACTGTCCGTAGCAGTGACATGCCCCCATGCCAGTTCGGCAGACAAAGTACAAGACTGATCTCTCACAAGAGCTGAAGAGATGAGAGCTCCTTTCCACAGCTCTTACACTGTATGTAGCAGTGACACGCCCTCTTGCCAGTTAGCCTTGTAATTGGAGTTTTATCTATCGATTTATTGGAGTTTTCCTTAATAGAGAAAATATAGCACTACAGTAATTGTCGTTGAGTGAATGAGTGAAAGTGTGCAGCAATTATCAGCACAGTGTGTACAGTCTGGATGGGAGCCAGGTCCCCCTCAGTCTCATTTGCTTTCAACCACCGTGGTGTATAATAAATTATTAACACAAATTGTGCTAGTAGATATATGTTTTAACTTGATTTAGTTACTTATGCAGCAAGATTAACACACCCTTGTCCGTGGTTGACTGACAATACTGCATATTATTATCTCTTGGTTGCAAACATATTAAGAAACTGGGTGTTCTAGTGTCAAATTATTGCACTAAGTTACTAAATAAGTAACATCAATTGGAACGAACTTGAAAGCCACTATATTTTAAAGAGGCTCTGTCACCAGATTTTGCAACCCCTATCTGCTATTGCAGCAGATAGGCGCTGCAATGTAGAGTACAGTAACGTTTTTATTTTTAAAAAACGAGCATTTTTGGCCAAGTTATGACCATTTTTGTAGTTATGCAAATGAGGCTTGCAAAAGTCCAAGTGGGCGTGTTTAAAAGTAAAAGTACAACTGGGCGTGTATTATGTGCGTACATCGGGGCGTTTTTAATACTTTTACTAGCTGGACGCTCTGAAGAGAAGTAACATCCTCTTCTCTTCAGAACACCCAGCTTCTGACAGTGCAGATCTGTGACGTCACTCACAGGTCCTGCATCGTGACGGCCACATCGGCAGCAGAGGCTACAGTTGATTCTGCAGCAGCATCAGCGTTTGCAGGTAAGATCGACTTACCTGCAAACGCTGATGCTGCTGCAGAATCAACTGTAGCCTCTGGTGCCGATGTGGCCGTCACGATGCAGGACCTGTGAGTGACGTCACAGATCTGCACTGTCAGAAGCTGGGCGTTCTGAAGAGAAGAGGATGTTACTTCTCTTCAGAGCGTCCAGCTAGTAAAAGTATTAAAAACGCCCCGATGTACGCACATAATACACGCCCACTTGGACTTTTGCAAGCCTCATTTGCATAACTACAAAAATGGTCATAACTTGGCCAAAAATGCTCGTTTTTTAAAAATAAAAACGTTACTGTAATCTACATTGCAGCGCCTATCTGCTGCAATAGCAGATAGGGGTTGCAAAATCTGGTGACAGAGCCTCTTTAAATGTCCTTATTAAAAGTTATATCCTAATTTACTTATATCCATTCCACTTTCTTTCAGTGAATTCTTTTTGACACAGTGGACGCATACTTATCCACTACTCAGTAATCAATAAAGATGTTACTAATATGTTGTACAGTAAAAAATAGTGTAGTACCGTGACAGCCAGAAACAATATGCAATGTTAAATACCATTGTGTCAAAAAAGTATAGACGGTATGATACCTTTATTGGCTAACCATAAAAGTTCTATATGCGGCTTTCAGAGCACAGAGGCCCCTTCTTCAGGCAGTTTACAAATGAATGACTTAGAAAAAAGCACAACATTTAGATGTTACACAAAGACAATTAGTACATGAGGTGATACATCATTAAGATAAGCCGGGGCAACAAAACTGAGGTTATAGGGGTGATGACTTAGAAGTTAAAGGGTTATTCCCAAGTTGATAAATGTAGCTAGGAAGCTTCCCCATGAAAAGTTAATACGTTTTCTAATTACCTGTCCTTCGTCCAGCGATGTCGTTTTCTTGGGATTCTTGATTGAAGTTCACGTCGGTCCCTCTTTGTATCCTGCTCGTTGCCTAGGTTCCCGGCCACCGCTATTTACCTTTAGCGGTGGCCGCGCATGCGTAATGACATCCTCTGCGTCCGGAGCAGAGGATGTAATTTACTCGTGAACGCGCATCTCGGCGCATGCGCAGGAGATGCAGAGGAAGACACCCGTCGCGTGGAGAAGTCTGCGCTCCAGTAAAGGTAAGCATATATGTGTGTGTGTGTGTGTGTGTGTTTGTTTATGTTTGTGTATATCTGTGTGTTTGTGTATATCTGTGTGTTTGTGTATATATGGGTGTGTTTGTGTGTGTATATATGGGTGTATTTGTGTGTATGTGTATATGTTTGTGTGTATATTTTTGTGTGTGTGTGTTGGTGTATATCTGTGTGATTGTGTATATGTGTTTATGTGTGTGTGTGTTTGTGTATATATGGGTGTGTTTGTGTGTGTATATATATGGGTGTATTTGTGTGTATGTGTATATGTTTGTGTGTATATTTTTGTGTGTGTGTGTTGGTGTATATCTGTGTGTTTGTGTATATGTGTTTATGTGTGTGTGTGTTTGTGTATATATGGGTGTGTTTGTGCATATGTGTATGTTTGTGTATATCTGTGTGTTTGTGTATATCTGTGTGTTTGTGTATATGTGTGTGTTTGTGTATATATGGGTGTGTTTGTGTGTGTATATATATATATGGGTGTATTTGTGTGTATGTGTATATGTTTGTGTGTATATTTTTGTGTGTGTGTTGGTGTATATCTGTGTGTTTGTGTATGTGTGTGTGTGTGTGTGTGTGTGTTTGTGTATATATGGGTGTGTTTGTGCATATGTGTATATGTTTGTGTGTATATGTTTGTGTGTGTTTGTGTATATATGGGTGTGTTTGTGTGTGGGTGTGTGTGTGTTTTTGCATATGTGTGTATTTGTGTATGTGTGCTTGTGTATATATGGGTGTCTTTGTGTACATGTGTTTGTGTATATGTGTGTGTGTGTGTGTGTTTGTGTGTGTTTGTGTATATATGGTGGTGTTTGTGCATATGTGTATATGTTTGTGTGTATATGTTTGTGTGTTTTTATATATGTGGGTGTTTGTGTATATATGGGTGTCTTTGTGTACATGTGTTTGTGTATATGTGTGTGTGTGTGTGTGTGTGTGTGTTTGTGTGTGTTTGTGTATATATGGGTGTGTTTGTGCATATGTGTATATGTTTGTGTGTATATGTTTGTGTGTTTTTATATATGTGGGTGTTTGTGTATATGTGGGTGTGTTTGTGTGTATATATGGGTGTGTTTGTGTACATGTGTTTGTGTGTATATGTGTGTGTGTTTGTGTATATATGGGTGTGTTTGTGCATATGTGTATATGTTTGTGTGTATATGTTTGTGTGTTTTTGTATATGTGGGTGTTTGTGTATATGTGGGTGTGTTTGTGTATATATGGGTGTGTTTGTGTATATATGGGTGTGTTTGTGTATATGTTTGTGTGTGTTAGTATATGTGTGTTTGTGTATGTGTGTTTATGTGTGTGTGTTTGTGCATATATGGGTGTGTTTGTGTATATGTTTGTGTGTGTGTGTGTTTGTGTATATGTGTGTGTTTGTGTATGTGTGTTTATGTGTGTGTGTTTGTGTATATATGGGTGTGTTTGTGTATGTTTGTGTTTATATATGTGTTTGTGTGTTTATGTGTGTGTTTGTGTAATATATGGGTGTGTGTTTATATGTGTTTGTGTATATGTTTGTGTGTGGTTGTTTGTGTGTGTGTAGGGGAGTATAAGTATTGTTCACATTGCTAACTTTTTTTTATGTTGTTGCAGATTTTGATGTACCGATTGGACTACGTCTTCGATTCTTTGGACTACTGCGTAGATCTACGTTTTTTGCACATTTTAATAAAATGGTTAACGAGGGATTTGTTGGGGATTTCTTATTTCAATAAAAAAAAATTGTATTTGTGTTTTTTTTTTCAAACTTTATTAGTGCCTAGATAATGGCAGTTGGCTGATTGACAGCGTCCATTATTAAGGCGGTACTTAGTGTTAGCCGGTGCAGAGGCTAGCACTAACCACCCATTATTACCCCGGTACCCACCACCACCAGGGGTGCCGGGAAGAGCTTGGTACGATCCAGTACCCGACCATCTGTTGTGATGGTCGGGAACTGGGGCGGCCGCAGGCTGGTATTATGAGGCTGGGAAGGGCCAAAAACAGTGGACCTTCCCACCCTTGTAATGCTAGGCTGCTGCTGCTGCTATGTTGTATCGGGCTGGTTATAAAAAAGGGGGGGACCCAACGTCGTTTTTTTTAAAAATGTAACAATAGACGGGTCCCCCACATTTTTAATAACCAGCCATATACAAGGCCGCAGCAGCCTGGCATTACACAGGTGGGAGGGGCCAATGGTTTAGTACATTCCCAGGCTAATAACACTGTGTTGTTTGTGGCTGGTTATGATAAAAATAATAAATAATAAAAAAAAAAATGACGTGGGGTCCCCCCCACTTTTATAACCAGCCAGATACAACACAGCAGCAGCAGCCTAGCAATACAAGGGTGGGAAGGTCCACTGTTTTTGGCCCTTCCCAGCATCATAATACCAGCCTGCGGCCGCCCCAGAGCCCGACCATCACAACAGATGGTCGGGTACTGGATCGTACCTGGCTCTTCCCGGCACCCCTGGTGGTGGTGGGTACCGGGGTAATAATGGGTGGTTAGTGCTAGCCTCTGCACCGGCTAACACTAAGTACCGCCTTAATAATGGACGCTGTCAATCAGCCAACTGACATTATCTAGGCACTAATAAAGTTTAAAAAAAACCCACAAATACATGGTGGTGGGTACCGGGGTAAAAATGGTGGTTAGTGTTAGCCTCTGCACCGGCTAACACTAAGCCTCCCCTTAGTAATGGACGTTGTCACTCAGACCGCGGCCATTACTAAAGTGGTACTAATAAAACTTGAAAAGACAAGACAAAGATATAGATAAAATATTTTATTGAAATAAAGCACCCCCAACACAACCCTCATTAACCATTTTATTGATGAAAAAAAAGCATCATCTAAGTAGTCCTCGAAACCGACGTAGTCCAAACACCAAACCTGTAAAAAATAAAAAATATTAAATTTTTTTTTTTAATAAAACATGTCGTAGGCTTAGTTTCACTTTCATGTGTGATACTGACTGTTATACCATGTATAGAAGCCTGCCGCAAAGTTGGCTTAGATACAGGGCGCCAGCAGACAGTATCATACATGGCCATACAGACATTTATACAAACAAACATACATACATGCAAACATATATACAAGCAAGCACATATATACATGCAAACATACATACATGCAAACATATATACAAGCAAGCACATATATACATGCAAACATACAAGCATGCATAGATACATAACAAATATGCATTCATACATGCAAACATACATACAAACATACATACTTGCATGCAACCATACATACAAACATGCACATATATACATACATGACAACATACATGCAAACATACATGCACATATACACATACCTAAATGCAAACATACATACAAGCAAACAAACATACATACAAGCAAACATACATACAAGCAAACATACATACATGCAAACATACATACATACATACATGCATACATACATGTAAACATACATGCAAACATACATACATGCAAACATACATGCACATATACACATACATGCACATATACACATACAAACATGACAACATACATACAAGAAAACATACATACAAGCAAACATACATACAAGCAAACATACATACATACATGCAAACATACATACATACAAACATACATAAATGCAAACATACATACATGCAAACATACATACATACATGCATACATACATGCATGCATACATACATACATACATGCATGCATACATACATGCAAACATACATACATGAAAACATACATACATGCAAACATACATACATGCAAACATACATGCACATATACACATACATGCACATATACACATACCAACATGACAACATACAGACAAGAAAACATACATACATGCAAGCAAACATACATACAAGCAAACATACATACAACCAAACATACATACAACCAAACATACATACAAACATACATACATGCAAACATACATACATGCAAATATACATACTTGCATTCAATCATACATACAAACATGTACATATATACATACATGCAAACATACATATATGAAAACTTACATACATGCAAACATACATGCACATATACACATACAAACATGACAACATACATACATGAAAACATACATACAAACATGCAAACATACCTACATGAAAACATACATACATGCAAACATACATACATGCAAACATACATACATGAAAACATACATACATGCAAACATACAAACATGCAAACATACACATACATACATGAAAACATACATACAAGCAAACATACATACAAACATACATACATGCAAACATACATACATGCAAACATACATACATACATACATACATGCAAACATACATACAAGAAAACATACATACATGCAAACATACATACATGAAAACATACATACATGCAAACATACATACATGCAAACATACATACATACATGCAAACATACATGCACATATACACATACAAACATGACAACATACATGCAAACATACATACATGCAAACATACATACATGAAAACATACCAAGTAGAAGGAAGATGGCAAGTGACGGGACCATTCAGAGCGCCATTAGAACGTCTTAGGTGATAATTTTTTTTAAAATATATTTTTAGTTGTTTGCCGGGTGCTGATGCAGCACCGGTGTGGCGGATACGCAAATTACATGTAGTGACAGGGTGGGTGATGGAAAAGTGGCTTGCCGAAACGGGGTGAGTGTAGTGTAGTGTAGTGTAGTGTAGTGTAGTGTAGTGTTGGTGACATTCACGGTAAGTTCGTCTCAATCGGGCTTACCATGCCCGCTTGAGACGAACATTCTCCCAATGTTGCTAGAACTACAGTATCTAGCAACGTCGGGAGCGCGCACACTGCAGAGCAGAGCGGCTTGATTGACATCAAGCCGCTCACGCCCCTTTTTAGAAAAGATAACCAGCACTTGCTGAGTTATCAAGTGTAAAAAAAAGGCACTTAGGAAATGAATTTTTACATTTTTTTAACACCAAATGTTTTAAAATTCATTTCCTGCTTAGAATGTCTAAAAAAAAAAATTTGAGTCAACTTGGGAATAACCCTTTAAGGCATCTGGAGTCAGTCTGATGGGGGATGTGACGTGTGTCCATGTAGTGGCTCATGAATCCTGGTGTTAGATTGTTAGATGTTGTAAAACGCTATGTCTAAACTGCTTGTTTGTCTTAACAATGTAGAGTAGGGAGCAAGAGCATTGTGCCACATAGATATTTCCTTCGGTCTTACAGTTGATAAGTTCTCTGATATCGTATCTACGTCCAACAGATAAATTATCAAACATTTTCTTTCGGGCCATTCGATTTTGTCCACAGGCCTTGCAGCCTCCACATCTAAAAAAAAAAGCCACTTGGCCTATTTGAGATTAACAATGGTGGTCAAATTTACAGTTCTCCACCTAGACTATATTGTTGAGCGATCCTCATTATTTAAAAAAAATATATAAATAGAACCAGAGTTTTGTATAAAATTTTACTTTTACTATATTCCATATAGAATTAGAAAAATATGGACAAACAAACAAAAAATTGTTTACACTTTCATGGTAGATCCATGAATTAGTCATTAATGCTTTTAACATCCAAGATGAACTTTAGTCATGGTATGTTGTAACATAAGACTGTGACAACCACAATATCGTCAGACAGCGGAATGCAGACATAATAAATTGTACATTAATACATTTCTGTATAAGCTCCATGCATAGAAAAATTAGAGTTATCTTCCCACATAACTCCTTGTTTGGAAGGGAAAAACAATTGGGTCAATGCCCCCTACCCGTTCAGAAGTCAAGTACATTTAAAGCAAGGGGATCGGGGAGCCTCCCCTTTTTGTTAATGTTTCAATCCCCCCGACGCGTTTCCTTACGGCCAAAATAATTCTTGTGACACTGCCCCTCGCGACGACTCGCCTGTAGCTGATTGCCCGTCGCGTCTTACTGCCCTGTGCAGTTCCCGAGACACTGTATTGTACTAAGTGTGATACAGTATAGGTAGTAACCACCACGCAAAAAATGGGGAGAGAGAAAACCCGAACTGAGGAGTTATTGGTAGGGTGAGCAGCACATAAAGGGATTAACGGGTAAAGAGGAGAAAAAAATAGAATCAATAAAACAGAGTGGGGTGTAGTGTTACAGTCAACCGCTGGTCAGCCAGCCCAAACTGATCCAATAAAATTCAAGTAGTACACAAATTAACCGGCAAACGGAAAGATTTATGGAGGGGAGAATGGTAAAGATCCTGTGATCATATACAATAGATGGGTATTTAATAGCCAATAACATTTTCATACTTTTCAATGTGAAGCCTGAGACTAACAAGTATTTTGGGAGGGACAAATAAGTAGAAAAAAGGGCTTTTGTACATGCAAAATAATATTTAAACAAAAAAAGGTGTGTATTCAGAAAATAAAAAAAGTAATCTAGAAAATAGATTAAATAAAGCACGTATAATCCAGTTCTTCATTTAACCCATCTAACAGAACCCATTTTAAAGATCCACCTTGATTCTTTTTGTAACACTATCCTATCCATATCTCCCCCCTCAACGAGGATTGTACCAGTTCTATAGCCGTAAATTTTAGGCATTTACTGTCTCCACCATGCACAAGATGAACGTCCCGGGACACGGATTTATCCCTGTCATTAATGATATCACCTAGATGTTTAAGGATTCATTTTCACCACTCTCTGGTAGTCTTCCCTATATAGTCCATTGGGCAGGGACAAGTTATTTTATGTATTACATTTTTAGAACTACAATTGATGAACTCCCTGATTGGATAGTTTTCTTCCGTGTATATACTTTTTCACCACTCTCTGGTAGTCTTCCCTATATAGTCCATTGGGCAGGGACAAGTTATTTTATATATTCCATTTTTAGAACTACAATTGATGAACTCCCTGATTGGATAGTTTTCTACCGTGTATATACTTCCAAAGCGTTTTACCTGCTGCACCACTGTGCATGCTTTACAATGCCCACATCTATAACAGCCATTGATCTTTCTGTCTAGCTACAAAACCCTCCTTTTTTAGACTTGTGAGATGACTATGTGAGACCCGATCCCCAATGCTTCTTTCTTTTCTGTAGGCGACCTGTGCCCATGGGCATAGGACATCATCAAGGTCTGTGTCCATCTGAAGGATACTCCAGTGTTTTCTTAAAATGTTTTTAACTGGGGGCGTGGCTTGGCAGCCGAGAGACATGGCAGCTTGAACTCGGAGCTCCGGCAACATCAAAGCTACTTTCAAAGCTAGGCTCTTATTCAAGTGATTTCGGCACTCGAAAAGTGGTTATAACCGCTCATGATGACAAGGGGCAAGAGAAGCCTTAAGCAACAAGGCAAACTGGACTTCTATTTTGAGAAAGACCGGGAGGGAGATGACGGGGCTGCTGGCCTCACATTACTTCCTTCTTCTTCAAGCCCGGGAAAACTAGCTTCACCTCATTCCGCAAGCTCTTCCCAGAAGATGAAACGATCCATACTTACTTCAACGGAATCTAGGAGGGCAACACAGACGATAATTTCAGGATCCCGATACAGTCCGTTGGCAGGGGATTCCTTGGAGGAGGTTAGTGACGGGGGCGCCACGAGGTCGACGCCATCTTCCCCTTTACTCAGCCCTGAGAAGCAGCGCCTCAAGTTACAGGAGCAGACAAGCCGAGGTGCCGAGGTAAGAGAGAGAGACTCTCACTCCCGGGGTTCGTCTTCGGGGATTCAACCACTCAGGGACATCCCCACAAATGATAGTCCAGCATCGGGCACCCTGATGAAGGAAATGCTGACGGCGTTTAGCACCTCTATGCATGCAGAATTCACTGCCTTACTAGCCCCCATTAATGCTACATTAC
Source organism: Rhinoderma darwinii (assembly GCF_050947455.1). NCBI lineage: Eukaryota > Metazoa > Chordata > Amphibia > Anura > Rhinodermatidae > Rhinoderma > Rhinoderma darwinii. The sequence goes on from NC_134688.1 coordinate 306,428,782, forward strand.
AGGGACTGGGGCAAAGAACTCATCATATGGAACATAAAATGGGAGAGTTTGCGACATCTCATAATAATCTAGTGGATTCACATTCAGACATGGCAGCAGAAATTGAAAGTTTGCAAGCCAAAGTAATTGATCTGGAAGATCGTTCCAGGCGGAACAATGTGAAAGTGAGAGGAATTTCGGAGGAGATTCAAAATGTGGATCTCACCAAACATGTGCAAGCACTCATGATGGCAATATTACCATCAAGCTCAGCTACTGACATCATAATAGATAGGGCACACAGATTGCCAAAACCGAAGCACTTACCGGAAACTTTGCCTAGGGATGTCCTTATCAGGATCCATTACTATCACGTCAAAGACGCGTTGATGGCCGCGGTACGGTCGATGGGAGATATACCAGCACCATATCAACATATCAAATTATATGCAGATCTCTCTTTAGCCACTCTACGCATGCGCAAAAGCTTGGCACCGATAACGGCAACTCTACGTGATCACAATATCGCATATAGATGGGGTTTCCCGGTTAAAATTTTGATACGACATAACGGAACATTCCATGTTATCTCAAGTCTAGAAGAGGGACGAAAGTTCTTACAATCTAGAAATCTTCCCTACCCGGAGAGGATGGAGGATCAGGAGCGGTTGCATAGTCACATTGGGCAAGATTGGCAAGTGGTGCCACCACGAAAGAGACTTCCTTGCTAAAGAGTCTTCAATTTAACGTGAAATGGTTGCCATGTGGGGTTCTGACATGTCTCTGGGATTCGAGCCCTGAGAAATAGTCCCAGTATCCATCAGCAGCTTATGCAGCTGTATATGTGTTCAAAATGTTTGTATGATTGGTGCGACCCTGATAGGGTCATGAGGCACCCAAATTTGTTGATTTGTTATCAATGTTGTTTAAATAATGCATTGTTGAAGTTGGAAGATAATACCATAGACATGCCTAGGCCTAAAGGGAGAAATACAAGGTTGTTGTATAGGGGTAAACAAGCAGTTCCTCTCAGATCAGATAAACAGTTAGGACCCATAGGGTCACAGGCATACCATAGTATGCCTCAAGGTCATACTCCCGCCTCTACTTTATACTGCAATGGTTAAATTTGTGTCTATGAATGTGAAAGGCTTGAACAGCCCTCACAAAAGAGCGTTTATGTGGAAAGAAGCTTTGTCCTTGAAAGGGGATATACTCTGTGCGCAAGAGACCCATATACTAGAACAGGATGCTCACAGAATAAAACATCCTCAATTCCCCAACATCTTCCTTTCACACTACAATAAAAAACAGAGAGGTGTATTATTGGCAATAAGAAATACAGTGGCTTTCAATTCAATAGCGTTCTTTTCAGATCCAGGAGGGAGATACATTATCCAGATAGGAGAGCTCAATAATGTGCTATTTACAATAGTGGTAGCATATGTCCCAAATACACATCAAATTCGATTCATTAACAAATTATTTACAAAAATTAATAAGGTTAGAAGAGGAGAATTAGTAGTTTGTGGAGACTTTAACACTATCCATGATCCCACATTGGATTCCACGAGTGACCATAAAACCCATTACCAATCCTTAGCAACTGTTCTACTTAGGGAAAATATATATGACATCTGGCGTATTCAACATGACACAGAAAGGGACTATACCTTTTATTCCCCAGTACATAAGTCATACTCTCGTATAGATCTATTTCTAGTGGGCCGCTCCTTGATACAAAATGTGGAAAAATCCTCTATTGAATTGATTAAATGGTCAGATCATGCGGCTATTACTATGAATATTAGAGATGTTCACAGCACAACATCTCACTTTTTATGGAGAAACAATACATATTTGATGTCTAATCCTAAATATAAGGAGGAATTAGGTAAAGGAATAGAGGAATATTTTAAGCTGAATAAGAATTCTGTTAGTGACCCTTTTATTATATGGAACGCGCACAAAGCGTTCATGAGAGGTCTTTTTATAAAGTGGGGTCATAGAGCAAAAAAGGAAAGGGAGAGACAATTTGATGAAACGACAACACAATTGCGCCAAGTAGAAACCCAGAACAAAGTGAAGGTTTCCCAGTCCAACAATGAAAAGATAAGGAATCTTAGGATTAAATTAAAGGATTGCTTAATGTACAAATATGAAAAAAACCTGCAATCCATTAAGGCACAGTACTACTCTCAAGATAATAAAGCTAGTAAGCTTCTGGCGCATAGATTAAAGGCTAGAGCGGTGAAAAATAAAATACCATTTCTAAAGGACCCAATAGGTAGCACTAAAAAATACTCACCTGAAGACATAGCGCAGGAATTTAAAGAATACTATGAATCCCTATATAATTTACAGTCTCACTCAGCAAATCCACAACCAACCCAACAAGTAGTCAAGGATTTTTTGACTAACTTACAACTCCCACGTCTATCTCCCCAGCAATTAGAAGATCTCAACCTTCCCTTATCAGAAATAGAGGTTTCCAAAATAATTAGGGCTCTTCCGCTCCATAAAGCCCCTGGACCTGATGGCTTATATGGAGCCTATTATAAAACCTTTGAAGAAGTTCTCCTCCCTCATCTGTTTGAAATCTTGAAACACGCAATTTTAAAAGGTTCTTTTCCGAAAGAAATGTTGAGTGCAGTGATAGTGACACTTCCGAAACCAGGGAAAACACCAGATACACCACAAAACTTCAGGCCCATTTCACTCCTTAATTCTGACTTAAAAATCTATGCCAAAGTATTAGCAAACCGCTTATCAGATGTAATCCCACTTTTGGTCAACAGGGACCAGGTTGGTTTTGTCAAGGGTAGGCAGGCCACAGAAAATACCAGGAGGGTTCTTAATATATTAGACTATGTAGACAGGAAAGGAACCAAAGCAGTTATGGTGACTCTAGACGCAGAAAAAGCTTTTGACAGGGTTAATTGGTCATTTGTCTTTGCAGTTTTAGAAGAAATGGGATTTGAAGGTTCTATTACAAACGCAATCAAAGCTTTATATACAGTCCCGTCGGCAAGAGTTTTCGTTAATGGTGCCTTATCTAAAGATTTCGAAATAACAAACGGGACAAGACAAGGATGTCCATTGTCACCTTTGATTTTTGTCCTCTCTATAGAGCCTCTGGCTCAAGCTCTTAGACAGAAGCAGGAGATTTCAGGGATAAACATAGGAGGGCGTGAGCATTGTATATCCTTATATGCAGATGACATAATATTAACCCTAGAAAAACCAGAAACCTCAATGGCAGCAGCATTCCAGATCATACAGGAATTTGGACAAATAGCGTTTTACAAAATTAACATGGGGAAATCCCAAGCTATATCTTTGAACTGCTCACCAGCGGACAGCGAATTCTTGAAAAAAGAATTCCAGTTGGATTGGCAACAATCTCACATAAAATATCTGGGGATAAATATCACTCCCAAAATATCGCAGTTATATCAAGCCAACTATCATAGTATGTTATCCCAAATGGAATTAGAACTGAAACAACTAGCAATAAATGAAGTCTCATGGATAGGACGCATAGCAGCTTTTAAAATGCTAGTACTTCCGAAATTACTATACCTGTTCCGGACACTGCCGATTAGAATGCCCTTTTCCTTTTTTAATAAAGCAAATAAATTGTTAAACGCATATATTTGGCAGAAGAGGAAGCCGCGAATAGCGGCTAGGATTTTGAATAAAGGGAAAAAATGTGGGGGCTTGAGTTTACCAAATATTCAGCATTATTATCTAGCAACCCAGATATCCCAATTGAAAGAATGGTGGGTGGGAGACACCTCCAAACATTGGGTACATATTGAAACATCAGTATCCCCCATAACCAATTTAAAAGCTCTTCTGATAGGAAAGCTACACTCCAATGCGCATCACTCTCACTTGCCATATTTTCTTGCTACCTCCTTACAAAATTGGAATAAATTCCACACACTAAGCGTTACTTCTACATTCTCTATACTCCCAAATGCACCGATAGAAGTACTAGAGCTCCTTATACCTGACCTGAACCTACGGTCTTGGAAGGAAAAGGGTATGACACAGATGTCATCTTTGATAGAGGAAAACCAATTGGTACAATTTAATTTCTTACATATCCAATTCAATATCCCAAATACGGAATTTTATAAATTTCTGAGAATCAGACATCTCATGCAAACGGATTCTCCGTTTGAGGTTACAGCCAATGCGGACATATTCAGAATGTGGTCTCAAACCGGAAGGCATTTAAAAGGACTGAGGCCTATATATGATCTTTTGGGAGCTAAAAATACGTTTGAAAAGTCTTCATCCTACCTAGCTTGGGAGAGAGAACTTGGGAAGGTACATTCGGAGCAAGAATGGACTAGTGCATTTACTTTCATAGCAAAACATCTGAAATGTACTCTTCATTATGAATCAGGGATGAAAACGATACTTCGGTGGTATTACACGCCAGATAAACTTCAACGCATATATCCAGAGGCCTCACATTACTGTTGGAGGAATTGTGGAAGTATAGGCACCTTGATACATATTTTATGGACTTGTCCATTACTCCAAAGCATATGGAGGACCTCATTCCAATTACTGTCAGATATAGTAGGGATTACACTAATTCCATCCCCTTCGTTAGCACTAGTTTTTTTAAACATTGAAGATATTCCGAGAGAATTTAGAATAATAGCCGCTCACATATTCATTGCGACCAAAGTAGCAATAACCAGGTATTGGAAAAGTATAACAATACCCTCAATGACAGAAATTATCGCACACGTTAATAGCACATGCTCACATGAGAAGATGATGGCATACAAGAATCATTCAATACCTAAATATGAGTCAGACTGGGATCCATGGTTAAAGAGTGTTCACAACATTATTTCTTAAAAAGGACAGGAAAATTTCTTAAATAGGAAATGCAAATTAGAAGAAAAGAGAATAGAGAAATAAAGAGAATAATTTGCTAAGCTCCAAAAGATAAGATAAGATAGTACTCACTACGGAAAGGAATATTGTACATCTCATAGGAAATGGGTTATCTCAAATGTAAGGCTTAAGTGCAAAGTTATAGTGTTTTCGCCTATTGGAATGTAACTTGATATGGTATGTCGGTATAATATAGTATAATATGAAATATTTGTCAGATGATGCAAGTCTTACATACCTTATGCATTGAATAACAAATGTCTGTTAAATATGTGTTGAAAAATTTCAATAAAAATTTATTGAGTTAAAAAAAAAAATGTTTTTAACTAGTTGATCAGCCTTATCAAAGGTTCCTATTAATCTAATAAGTTGTTTATCGGCTTCCCTTTTCTTAGAGATCAATAATTGTTCCCTATTCTGAGCGTAGGCATGTTTAAATGCTTCTTTCAATATTTTGGGAGGATAACCTCTCTCTAAGAATCTATATTCTAGGTCTTTTGCTCGTTCTTTAAACTCTTGTATGTTGGAGCAATTTCTTCAGAGGCGGAGATACTGTCCATTTAGTATACCTCTTCTTTGGGGAATGGGGTGAGAGCTCTCCCACCTCAGAAGTATGTTCGTTGAAGTCGGTTTCCTGAAAATAGTTGTTTTTAGACTCCCGTCTCCATTTCTGGATATATCAACATCCAAAAACAGGAGAGAATTAGGATTTAATTAAAAAGTAAATTTCATGCCAATATTATTTCGATTAAGGGTGTCTATATATAGTTTGAAATCATTCTCCGATCCTGTCCATAGGATGAACACGTCATCAATATGACGCGCCCGCATTGAGACGGGTGTGTTAAAAAATTGGAGCTCGTCTGTAAAAACCAGTCTCTTCCAACCAGCCCAGGAACAAGTTTGCATAAGTGGGTGTATATGAGTAGCCCATGGCAGTGCCTCTGAGCTGGTGGTACATACGGATGTAGCCATCTTTATCTTGACTATTAACACATTAAATACACGGTGGTAAGAAACTTTAAGTGAACTTTGTCAATGACTTTTTAAGAGGCTCTGTCACCACATTATAAGTGCCCTATCTCCTACATAATATCATCGGCGCTGTAATGTAGATTACAGCAGTGTTTTTTATTTAGAAAAACGCAAATTTTGACAGAGTTATGACCTATTTTAGCTTTATGCTAATGAGTTTCTTAATGCCCAACTGGGCGTGTTTTGCTTTTTGACCAAGTGGGCGTTGTGGAGAGAAGTGTATGACGCTGACCAATCAGCGTCATACACTTCTCTCCATTCATTTACACAGCACATAGTGTTCTTACTAGATCACTATGTGCAGCCACATACACCCACATTAACGTTACTTAAGTGTCCTGAGAGTTAATAGACATCGCGTCCAGCCAGGACGGGATGTCTATTCACAATCCTGACACTTCGCTAATGTTTGTGTGTGATTTACAGCACAGCACATCGAGATCACGCTGGGCTGTCATTTAGAGCGTAATCTCGCGAGATTACGCTTGATGTGCTGTAAATCTCACACAAATGGATTTAATCGTTGCACGGACTGAAGGTAGGTGAGATTCTTGTGGTCCGTATAGATGATGGGGTGGAACAGCGCCCTCCAGCAAATGTCTACATTCCTCCAAGGCCAACTTGAGGGCCAATAACTCCCGATCTCCAATCTAGAAGTTGCGCTTTGCAGGAGAGAACAGTTTGGAAAGATGCCACAAACCACTGCCTTACCCTTGGAAACAGAAGTGCTCCAGCACCAACGGAAGAAGCATCAACCTCTAGTGAGAACTGTTGAGACACGTCAGGATGGTGAAGAACTGAGGCTTACGTGAAGGCGCTCTTGAGACTGGTAAATGCTGACTCTGCCTCTGGAGTAAAAAACCTTGGCGTTCACGCCCTTCTTAGTAAGAGCAGAGATTAGAGCAGTCAGAGACAAGAAGTTTTGGATAAACTGCTGGTAAAAATTAGTGAATCCCAGAAATCGCTGAATAGCTCGAAGGCCCTGTGGACGTCGCAACTCTAAGATGGACTTCACCTTCTCTGGATCCATCTTGAGTCCATGATCGGAGACAATGTAGCCCAGGAAGGGCAAAGAGTTCCTCTCGAACATGCACTTCTCGAGTTTTGCATATACAGTGAAGGAAATAAGTATTTGATCCCTTGCTGATTTTGTAAGTTTGCCCACTGTCAAAGACATGAACAGTCTAGAATTTTTAGGCTAGGTTAATTTTACCAGTGAGAGATAGATTATATTAAAAAAAAAAAAAACAGAAAATCACATAGTCAAAATTATATATATTTATTTGCATTTTGCACAGAGAAATAAGTATTTGATCCCTTTGGAAAACAAGACATAATACTTGGTGGCAAAAACCTTGTTGGCAAGCACAGCAGTCAGACATTTTTTTTTAGTTGATGATGAGGTTTGCACACATGTTAGATGGAATTTTGGCCCACTCCTCTTTGCAGATCATCTATAAATCATTAAGATTTCGAGGCTGTCGCTTGGCAACTCGGATCTTCAGCTGCCTCCATAAGTTTTCGATGGGATTAAGGCCTGGAGACTGGCTAGGCCACTCCATGACCTTAATGTGCTTCTTTTTGAGCCACTCCTTTGTTGCCTTGGCTGTATGTTTCGGGTCATTGTCGTGCTGGTCCTGGTGGAGGGAAGGAGGTTGTCACTCAGGATTTGACGGTACATGGCTCCATCCATTCTCCCATTGATGCGGTGAAGTAGTCCTGTGCCCTTAGCAGAGAAACACCCCCAAAACATAATGTTTCCACCTCCATGCTTGACAGTGGGGACGGTGTTCTTTGGGTCATAGGCAGCATTTCTCTTCCTCCAAACACGGCGAGTTGAGTTAATGCCAAAGAGCTCAATTTTAGTCTCATCTGACCACAGCACCTTCTCCCAATCACTCTCAGAATTATCCAGATGTTAATTTACAAACTTCAGACGGGCCTGTACATGTGCCTTCTTGAGCAGGGGCACCTTGCGGGCACTGCAGGATTTTAATCCATTACGGCGTAATGTGTTACCAATGGTTTTCTTGGTGACTGTGGTCCCAGCTGCCTTGAGATCATTAACAAGTTCCCCCGTGTAGTTTTCGGCTGAGCTCTCACCTTCCTCAGGATCAAGGATATCCCACGAGGTGAGATTTTGCATGGAGCCCCAGATCGATGTCGATTGACAGTCATTTTGTATGTCTTCCATTTTCTTACTATTGCACCAACAGTTGTCTCCTTCTTACCCAGCGTCTTACTTATGGTTTTGTAGCCCATTCCAGCCTTGTGCAGGTCTATGATCTTGTCCCTGACATCCTTAGAAAGCGCTTTAGTCTTGCCCATGTTGTAGAGGTTAGTCAGACTGATTCATTGAGTCTGTGGACAGGAGTCTTTTATACAGGTGACCATTTAAGACAGCTGTCTTTAATGCAGGCACCAAGTTGATTTGGAGCGTGTAACTGGTCTGGAGGAGGCTGAACTCTTAATGGTTGGTAGGGGATCAAATACTTATTTCTCTGTGCACAATGCAAATAAATATAAATAATTTTGACTATGTGATTTTCAGTTTTTTTTTTTTATATAATCTATCTCTCACTGGTAAAATTAACCTAGCCTAAAAATTCTAGACTGTTCATGACTTTGACAGTGGGCAAACTTACAAAATCAGCAAGGGATCAAATACTTATTTCCTTCACTGTAGGCAATTCCCCCTTAACCGCGACAGGACTTGTCGAAAATGCTTCCGGTCTTCCAAATGCGGTCTTCCATTCGTCACCATGACGGATCCAGATCAGGTTATATGACCCTCTTAGATCCAGCTTTGTAAATATCTTGGCTCGACGAATTCGATCGAAGTTCTCTGAGATTAGCAACAAGGGGTTCTTGTTTTTGACCATGATTTGATTTAAACCACGATAATCGATACATGGTCGAAGTGATCCATATTTTTTCTTAATGAAGAAGAATCCGGCTCTAGCCGGAAAATAAGATCTCCACATGAACACCCTCTCAAGGTTCTCCTTGGCATAAGCCGACATAGCCGGGGTTTCTGACAAGGAGAGAGGATGGTCAGACGTCAGGCTGCGGTTCAATAGGACAATCGTAGGAACGATGGGGAGGAAGAACCTCTGCCTCCTTTTTACTAAAGACGTCTGAAAAGCTGGCATAATGTGTGGGTAGTCCAGAAAGTGACTGAGGCAGTGGAGGCAGGACAGGAAGAACCTGTGGCAGGCAGCGTTGAAGACACTTGGATCCCCATTGAAGGACCTCTCCAGAATTCCAGTCTGGAACCAGAGCATGTAGACGAAGCCAAGGCAGGCCCAGCCAATAGCTTTTGGCAAGACGAAGAGGGCAATAGGGGTCTCTTGAACTTGAGTGCCAGTCTATAGGATCTCCTCTCCCGATGGACATCCAGAGTGCACTCATGGATCCCCATATCGATCCAGGTTGCCAGAAGTACCAGGGCATCAAAGGTAGCAGGAAGCTCTTCAGCTGCCAGTTCATCCTTTATATGAGGTGCAAGGCCCTGCCAGAAAGTCACCACCAAGGCCTCATTATTCCAGACCAGCTCCGCTGCCAGCAATCGGAAGAAGATGGCGTACTTCTCTTGATTGAGGGTAAACAGTGAGGCAGCTGCTGAAGGAGGTTGTCACTCAGGATTTGACGGTACATGGCTCCATCCATTCTCCCATTGATGCGGTGAAGTAGTCCTGTGCCCTTAGCAGAGAAACACCCCCAAAACATAATGTTTCCACCTCCATGCTTGACAGTGGGGACGGTGTTCTTTGGGTCATAGGCAGCATTTCTCTTCCTCCAAACACGGCGAGTTGAGTTAATGCCAAAGAGCTCAATTTTAGTCTCATCTGACCACAGCACCTTCTCCCAATCACTCTCAGAATTATCCAGATGTTAATTTACAAACTTCAGACGGGCCTGTACATGTGCCTTCTTGAGCAGGGGCACCTTGCGGGCACTGCAGGATTTTAATCCATTACGGCGTAATGTGTTACCAATGGTTTTCTTGGTGACTGTGGTCCCAGCTGCCTTGAGATCATTAACAAGTTCCCCCGTGTAGTTTTCGGCTGAGCTCTCACCTTCCTCAGGATCAAGGATACCCCACGAGGTGAGATTTTGCATGGAGCCCCAGATCGATGTCGATTGACAGTCATTTTGTATGTCTTCCATTTTCTTACTATTGCACCAACAGTTGTCTCCTTCTTACCCAGCGTCTTACTTATGGTTTTGTAGCCCATTCCAGCCTTGTGCAGGTCTATGATCTTGTCCCTGACATCCTTAGAAAGCGCTTTAGTCTTGCCCATGTTGTAGAGGTTAGTCAGACTGATTCATTGAGTCTGTGGACAGGAGTCTTTTATACAGGTGACCATTTAAGACAGCTGTCTTTAATGCAGGCACCAAGTTGATTTGGAGCGTGTAACTGGTCTGGAGGAGGCTGAACTCTTAATGGTTGGTAGGGGATCAAATACTTATTTCTCTGTGCACAATGCAAATAAATATATATAATTTTGACTATGTGATTTTCTGTTTGTTTTTTTTATATAATCTATCTCTCACTGGTAAAATTAACCTAGCCTAAAAATTCTAGACTGTTCATGACTTTGACAGTGGGCAAACTTACAAAATCAGCAAGGGATCAAATACTTATTTCCTTCACTGTAGGCAATTCCCCCTTAACCGCGACAGGACTTGTCGAAAATGCTTCCGGTCTTCCAAATGCGGTCTTCCATTCGTCACCATGACGGATCCAGATCAGGTTATATGACCCTCTTAGATCCAGCTTTGTAAATATCTTGGCTCGACGAATTCGATCGAAGTTCTCTGAGATTAGCAACAAGGGGTTCTTGTTTTTGACCATGATTTGATTTAAACCACGATAATCGATACATGGTCGAAGTGATCCATATTTTTTCTTAATGAAGAAGAATCCGGCTCTAGCCGGAAAATAAGATCTCCACATGAACACCCTCTCAAGGTTCTCCTTGGCATAAGCCGACATAGCCGGGGTTTCTGACAAGGAGAGAGGATGGTCAGACGTCAGGCTGCGGTTCAATAGGACAATCGTAGGAACGATGGGGAGGAAGAACCTCTGCCTCCTTTTTACTAAAGACGTCTGAAAAGCTGGCATAATGTGTGGGTAGTCCAGAAAGTGACTGAGGCAGTGGAGGCAGGACAGGAAGAACCTGTGGCAGGCAGCGTTGAAGACACTTGGATCCCCATTGAAGGACCTCTCCAGAATTCCAGTCTAGAACCAGAGCATGTAGACGAAGCCAAGGCAGGCCCAGCCAGATAGGGTTAATAGCTTTTGGCAAGACGAAGAGGGCAATAGGGGTCTCTTGAACTTGAGTGCCAGTCTATAGGATCTCCTCTCCCGATGGACATCCAGAGTGCACTCATGGATCCCCATATCGATCCAGGTTGCCAGAAGTACCAGGGCATCAAAGGTAGCAGGAAGCACTTCAGCTGCCAGTTCATCCTTTATATGAGGTGCAAGGCCCTGCCAGAAAGTCACCACCAAGGCCTCATTATTCCAGACCAGCTCCGCTGCCAGCAATCAGAAGAAGATGGCGTACTTCTCTTGATTGAGGGTAAACAGTGAGGCAGCTGCTGAAGATGTTCGACCCGGTTCCTCGAACACTCTACGGAAAGTCCCTAGAACCAGTGGCAGATCAGAGATTTACGGACCCTCTCTTTCCAAGATGGGGTTCACCCATGCCAGTGCTTAATAAACACTACCTTGGCCTCATCAGAGGGGAAGTGATGGGCACAAAACTTAAAGTGGATCGAACATTGATGGATAAAGCCTCTACAGGCCTTCGAGGCAGCAAAATTGTAGAACCAGGGTAGGCAGGAGGGGTAACAGGTAGTAGAAGCAGCGGAAGCAACCAGAGGAGATCCAGTAGGATGATCCAAATGGGAGATTATCAGTTACTGCCTGTAGGAGCTGATCCTGGCATGCCTGGAGGTCACGCATGTCCGTTTGCATCATCTGGACCACCATCTTGGGTTGACCAGCAGGATCCATGGCCTGAGCTTCCTGTCACATCTCTGGGGGTATGTGGACCCACTAGGCTGCTCCACCATAGCGGAGTAGCAGCTGGCCAGACTACAGTCACTGAAAGTCTTTAGAACTAGAGCACCACTTCCCGACCCAAAAGGGAGTGGAATCTGCACAGAACAGGCTTTCAAATAGACCAACAGGCTCTTTTAGATGTGGAGGCTGCAAGACCTGTGGACAAAATCTAATGGCCCAACAGAAAATGTTTGATAACCCATCTGATGGACGTAGATACGATATCAGAGAATTTATTAACTGTTAGACCGAAGGAATTATCTATGTGGCACAATGCTCGTTTCCTACTGTACAACATATTAGTAACATCTGTACAAAAAAGGACACCCCTTTCACCAAAGCATATGAGGTTTGTTCATGAAAATTATTTAAATGAAATTCAATTTTGGGGAATACAACGTATGACGCTAGGACCACATAGAGTATACCTTGACAATTTACTCCTAAAAACAAAGGTCAAGTGGATCTACGGGTTAGACTCACTTTCCCCAAAGGGTTTGAATGAAAGATTTACATTTACACCATTTTTATAATGTGTCGACAGACAGTTTTCAGGTTGATGTTTATGTGCCTTTCGTTTATTACTATTAATACTATTTGTATAATTTCCATGTATGCAATAATTAATAGCGTTATTAACTTGAAAATGTTCCACAGTTATGTAAAGATTTACTAAAATACAGTAATTATAATTTTACATTATAATACTGCATACCACCTCAATAGGCAGAAACAGCACATGGAGTATTTTTACCACGTTTGAGCTTATATTATATGTCTGCATAGGATCTTTGATGTTTACAATGTATACACTGTTGTCTTCCTTTCTTTTTCTCTTCTACTTTTATAGTGATACCATACCCCACTGTTTCCTTATGTTTTCTTCTCTTTTCACACAGCAATGCGTCCTAGCAGCATCCTGCTTAGTGATGCATGTGATTATATTGTGTGTTTCTTTAACACACATCCCGGAGTACGGGACCAATAAAGAAGTCAGTCACTCTTTTCGTTACAGACCAATCGAAAAGCTAGCTACTCTTTTCACTGTAGCCCAATCAGGAAGCCAGTTACTCTTTTCGCTGTGGACCAATCATGAAGCCAGTTACTCTTTAAGCTGTAGTCCAATTGGGAAGCTAGTTACTTCTTTCGCTGCAGACTAATGGGTAAATTAAGGACTATAGGTTTAGATAGTACAGTTTGTACTTGGATTGAGAATTGGCTCAAGGACCGTATCCAGAAAGTTGTGGTCAACGATTCCTACTCGGATTGGTCCCCGGTTATAAGTGGTGTACCCGAGGGTTCAGTGCTGGGACCACTATTATTCAACTTATTTTTTTTTTTAACACTTTTATTTTCCGTTTTCAAAAGAACATGATATCATGGTGCAGACCAATGCAGCACTAACATCGGCTCGCAGGCCAACAACTGGAAATTACAAAGGTACAAAGATCACGGATAAATATACCACATGTCGCTGAGATCAATAAGGCGAGAGAAGCTATGGTATGCACCCTGAACCCGCAGCCATGCATATAAACCCAGAAGAAAGAACAGTAAAGCGTTACAGAGCAACGAAAGAGAAGGGGAGACATAAAAGAGAGAGAAGGGGGAAAGAACTGACCTGACCCACTGGGCCCACTGAGTAAGCTCAAGAGGCCATGACGGTCTTGTATTCCACGGAGGATTGAAATCTAATCCATTCACGCCATGTTTTGAGGAAGGTGGCGTGGGATCCACTCATTGATGTCGTGAGGTCCTCCATTCTCATGGTCTCCAGGATCTTACCGAACCACATGCCCACAGACAGAGGACAAGATTGTCTCCATAGCGCGGGGACACACGCTCTGGCTGCATTCATAGGGGGCGAACCACTGACCGTCGATAAGTAGATAAAGGCACCTCACACAGATGGAGTAGGAAGAGGCCCGGTGATCGCAGGAGGGGGAAATCCGTAAATTTCGAGGAAATGCGCCACACCTCAGTCCAGAAATCCGTCAACAGGGGGCCGTCCCAGAAAATGTGTAAGAGAGTACCCACATGGTTGCCACATCTCCAACACAACGGCGAAACCGCCGGTATCATCGCATGCAATCTGGAAGGCACCCTATACCAACGAGACAAAATCTTATACCCTGCCTCCTGAAATCTGTTAGCCATGGAGGATTTATGGGTCATGTGGAACAAACGCTCCTTATGCTCTGAGGTGAATGTGAGACCCAGGTCCCTTTCCCAACTAAGCAGGTAAGAGGGAGTGGACAGAGTGAAAGAAGAGATCAGGAGAGCACAGAGTCTAGACAATGCGTGACGAACCGTGCCCGGGCATAAGAGTTCAAAAGGGGAGCTATCACGCGAGTACGCCGATGAATTAGCTAATGATGCAAGAAAGTGTCCCAATTGGGTGACCTGCCAGATAGAAAACGTGACAGGGTCAGACATGGACTCCAACTGAGTGCTAGTCATCCACACCTCATCCTGTAAAAAATGTGCCGCACGCCCTTTACCTGCCTTCAACCAGAGCTGGAAGGGACCCCCTTCTCGCCCCGGTGGAAATGCAGGATTGCCCAAAATCGGGAACATCGAGGAGGGGGAGGGAGTGATGTCTTTCCGAGAAAAAAGCCGTGCTGCAACCGCCAGGGTGGGCCCAATCGTCGGATGTGTCCTTGCCGCCAGAGGAACGTGATTGCCCAACCAAGGTAAAGTCTGCAGAAGTACTTCCAGGAAAACCTGTTCCATGGACACCCACTCTTTAATCTCAGTGTGCCTGAACCAATCCAAATTTCGTGCCAAGTGGGAGGCCTGATGGTAGGACACAAAATCCGGAAGACCAACCCCTCCCTCACACTTTGCACAAAAAAGCATAGATCGGGCAATACGCGCAGGTTTCCCAGCCCATATGAACTTGTGAAGCAGGGACAACAGAGATTGAAAGAACGGGCGTGGGATATGTATTGGCAGCGCCTGAAAGATGTACAGGATCCGAGGTAAAATGTTCATTTTAAATATAGCACACCAAATCACTCTTTACCCGTTGAAGAAGTGAAGGATAGTTCACCGCGTAAAGGCGAGACAGGACACTCGGAAGCCTGACCCCCAGATACTTAAGCAAATCTCTAGCCCATTTGAAAGAGAAGGACCGAGGGTATCTACGCTCAACAAACCTGTCATGCATCTCATCAAGGCGTGGACCAAGACTTTGGGGCTCTGCGAAAACGAATAGTGGCAGAGCCCCAAAGTCTTGGTCAGCGCCTTGATGAGATGCATGACAAGTTTGAGCGTAGATAACTTCGGTCCCTTTTACAGAAACAGCGAGACAGGGTGGAGATGGTCACTAGGGAACAATTATTGATTCCTCATAAACGAGAATCTACTGGTAGATTGGCTTTTGTTTCAACATACTCGGACATCAGTAACAGAGTCTCCAACATTATACGCCATGAATGGGGTATTCTTGCAAATCTAACTGACACAGTTCCTGAATTTGGTAGGCCTCCAATTATGGTCTTTAGACGTCAAAAAAATTTGCAGGACCAACTAGTACATGCTAACGTGGGACCCCTTTGTACTAATCGCCAGTTAACCCTGGCTCCTAAAAAATTGGGATGTTTCCCTTGTCTGAATTGCACAAATTGTAATAATATGGTCAAGGGTAGTACTTTTTGTCACCCTATAAGTGGTAAGGTTTTTCACCTTAAACATTTTTTGACCTGTGCTTCGTCCCACGTCATATATGTACTTCAGTGTCCCTGCAAATTAATTTATGTTGGAGAGACTACTCAGGTGTGCCGAGTTCGTTTAAACAAACATAAATCTACCATTAGAACTAAAAGATTGGATTTACCAGTGTCGTCACATTTTGTTTCAGCGGGGCATGTGGTGAGTGATCTAAAGTTTTGGATTGTTGACCACATACCTATACATCGGAGGGGTGGAGATCGAGTCTTGAGACTTAAACATAGGGAGCTTGAATGGATTTTCAAGTTAAACTCCCTAGCTCCACAGGGTTTGAATATCGATTTTAAAGTTGGCGCGGCCATGAGGTGTTGATAACACCTTTTTGACTACTATTCGTTCATCTCATGATACCTTGCTTGATCTTGAAGTGTCATTTTTCTTTGTGTGTATCAGCTGAACACATTTTGAATATATGTTGTGTTGCGAAATTATATTGATTCGCAATATTTATTAATTCTATTTTTTATTTGTTTCAATATCATTTTCAGATATATCTTGCGGATTGGCCCATCTCCTTTGGTTTCGGAAACCCAAACATAATATACTCGTGCCGAACACATTTATTCTGCTCATTTTGTATGGCTATTTTTCTAGGGCTTAACATATATTGGCATATACTGCTTCAATGTCAATGATTATTCTATCCCCGTTTTTACTTGTGGATATATACATTTGTACATATTTTGATGGTATCTATTTTGCATATACTGAATTTGTGCCAATACCTGGTATCTCTAAACCGGTTTTGATACAGTATATAGGACCTTTGGGGTATACCACTGTTTCCCCTCTCTGTCCCCATAGATATGCCATCATCCTGTCTTTGTATGGCATGTATTGTTGTTGTAGTTCCCTGCCCTGATGTAGTTCTATAGTCGATCTCGGTTTATGAGGTTGCTGGCATCAATTCTAGTGATTTTCCATCTTCCAAGATGGCCGCCGCACAAGTTTTTGAGCTACTGCACATGTGAGAGATTCGGATTGCATAGTCTCGCGGGATTTCGGCTCTTACTGTTAGAATAGATTCACTTCCGTATTTACACGTGGGATATACTCAGCTGCTGTACAGGGATGCCGTAATCACATTAGGAGTGAGTTCCTCCGCTATCTGCATAATGACAGTATGTAATTTGCTTTTTAACATGTACACCTGGGTGATGTTTTAATCACTTATTGACTGTTTACACTTGGACTGTTCTTTGTCTGTACCACTGCCGGATCCCGTAAGAGCGATTCATTCAGGCGCCACTGCCAGGGATGTAGGCTGGCCGTTGGGCGAGCCAGAGTAAGACTAATAAGGGCATGGTCAGAGAAAGTGATGTAGTCAATGGAGGCAGACGTGAGGCTGGAGAGGTGGGAATTCCGTAGAAAAAAGTAGTCCAGTCGAGAGTATGAGTTATGGGGAGCCGAAAAAAACGTGTAATCTTTGGTCGAGGGATGCATAAGCCTCCACGTATCAACGAGTTGATGCTCATGCAACAGCCGACGAATACGACGGTGAGCCGACCTAGGTAAAGAGGAATGCCCTTGGAGGAATCTATTGTAGGGTCTAAGGTGGCATTCAAATCCCCCCCCAGTATGAGAGTGCCTTCCAGAAAGTCACAAGGACCTTCTCCAAGAAGGCAACCTGACCTGTGTTAGGGAGATAATATGAAGCCAGTGTGTACAGAGTGTTATCCAGCTTACCCTTCATGAAGAGGTATCGTCCCGCTCTATCTGTGCGAGTCTCCACATGCTCCCAATGCAGAGAGCGTGAAATCAGGATGGAGACCACCTTAGTCTTGGAATCAGGGGACACACTATGGTACCCTTCCGTATAATGAGAATCCGTGAGCTTCGGTATGCAGTCAGCCCGAAAGGGGGTCTCCTGCAGGAAAGCCACGTGTGCCTTCCTCTTCCACAAAAGACGGAGAATGGAGGACCTCTTTTCAGGAATATTCAGACCCTGTGCATTTAGGGAGACAATGGTTAGGTCAGTCATAGTGGATGGAAAAGTGGACAGAGGTGGGAAGGGACAAAGAGAAAGAAAAAGAAAAACCCCTGCACACAAAAAGATGTACCGGAGCAAAGAGACAACACTATCCCTCTAAAATCGGAGTACAAATTCCCTCCACTACTCAACGCGAGCTATGTCATCCTCGGAAGAAAAAACCTCCGACCACGACACAGCGACACGGAACCCTAATGGGGAGCGAAGAAAGACAGCGATGTGGAAGACAATGTCACACAAATACAGTAATCAACTAGAAATCACAAATGGAAAGTGTCGCAACCCCGGACCCACCGGATTAACTACTACTTGAACCTACCCTCCCCCGCCAGACTAAACAATTAAACCATCCCCCACTAGGGAAAAGTCCCCAGCCCGTAGCTTGTGCAGATGACCCCTAGAACCACCCCATCAACGACTTCTGCCACTGCTCTCGAAGAACCCTGTGGAGAAAAAGGGCGTTAAATGCAAATAATGTTCCACAGAAGGATGTAGGAGATCAATCTCGACGTGGGGATCGCCGCCCCGGGGGTCGCAGTTCGACTGGCCCAACTCCAAAGTCTCTGTGTGGGGATCGCCGCACCGAGGGCCGAGGCTCAGACATCTAAACTCCAGGACGAGGCGCAAGATGAGGCACAAAATCAGGGTATGGTCCACCTCTAATAGCGAACGGTGTATGTGGTTCAGTCCAATCTGGTAACCGCACTGGTGAGATTTCCAAAAATCGGAAGGGCTCCTCCAGGTCATCCGGAGACCGGACCGCAAACGATTGCCCCCGTCTACAGAGAATGATGTGGAAGGGGTGGCCCCATCTGTAGGTAGCTCCCGCCGTCTTGGTCGCTTCCAGTAATGGGCGGACAATTCTGCGCATGGAGAGAGTCAATCTTGAGACATCCGGTAGGACGGTGATCTCGGAGCCCTGAAAAGTAAAGGCCCTCTTCTCCAACGCTCTCCGGGCAATCTCCTCTTTCTGCTTGTAGAAGTGTACACGACATATGACGTCCCGGGGACGGTTACCATCTCTTTCCCGGGGACCCGCCAGCCTATGAACTCTGTCCATCTCACGCGGGCGATCCTGGAGTTTGTTGAAAATATGCGATACGGGGGTACCGATTCCGACAGACCTCTCAGGTTCAGGTTATTACGTCTCCCCATTTTCGACTTCGTCTAAGTGCAGAGAAAAGTCCCGCAGTTGCGATGCTTGAGTGGCCAGTGACTGTGAAAGAACCGAGATGTCCAAAGTGGATATGGAGTTCTGGCGCTCCAAAGTTTCCACCCTCACGGTCAGAGCATGCACCTCCTGCGAAACTACACCTATGGCCCTGTCGTGTTTCTCCTCCAGCCGAGAGAGGCGTTGATCCACGTCGGATTTAGTGGGCAACACCTTCACCATTTCCCATAGTTCCACCAGGGTCCGTTCCATAGATAGCGGGGGGCCCGGAGACGAACCTGTCTGTGGATCCCCTGGGCGCATTGACTGGGCTAGCGATCCCCTAAAAATGGCCGGTGTGCCCTGACTCAGCAACCAGTCCTGTGTGGAAGACTGCCGTTGGGCGGCAGGAAAAAATGACGCCTCAACCGCCCTGCCTGGCGGTGCTATAAGATCCACCCCCTGCTCTGGTACGGACTGGGGCTGAATAGGGGGAAAGTCCTGTACCCGGGCCGGTGTAGCCGACCCTTGGACACCTGTATAACACTGACCTCTCTCCGAAGACGCCATGACCGCCCCAGGGACCCGAGAACAGCTGCCGGCCTGAGTCTGACCAGAGGAGGGAGAAGGCGGTGAGTAACCACGCGGCAGCGGGGTCTGGGTGCAGCCTGCAGGAGGAGTGGAAGAAGATCGCGGCGAGGTCCCGTCCAGCATGGACCGAAGGTACCTGCCGATGGAAGAAGTGCCAGCGGTGACCGGGAGGTTTTTACGGCTTCTGCCCATCTTCATCCTGCGGTGAGGACCGGTATGTAAGGCCTGTCGGGCGATCTTCTGTGCGGTGAGTCCGGAGCTGCAGCGAAACACATCCTCACACCGCCATGCCTAAGCCACGCCCCCCTCAACTTATTTATTAATGATATAGAGGATGGGATTAATAGCACGATTTCTATTTTTGCAGATGACACCAACCTATGTAGTAATGTTCAGTATATAGAAGATGTTCGTGAATTGCAATCGGATTTAAACAAAACTAAGTGTTTGGGTGTCCAGTTGGCAAATGAAGTTTAATGTAGATAAATGTAAAGTTATGCATCTGTGTACCAACAACCTGCATGTATCATATGTCCTAGGGTGAGCTACACTAATTCACTTGTTGAGAAGGATCTGGGTGTACTTGTAAATCATAAACTAAATAACAGCATGCAATGTCAATCAGCTGCTTCAAAGGCCAGCAAGGTATTGTCGTGTATTAAAAGAGGCATGGACTCGTGGGACAGGACTGTAATATTACCACTTTACAAAGCATTAGTGAGGCCTCATCTAGAATATGCAGTTCAGTTCTGGGCTCCAGTTCATAGAAAGGATGCCCTGGAGTTGGAAACAATACAAAGAAGAACAACAAAGCTAATAAGGGGCATGGGGAATTTAAGTTATGAGGAAAGATTAAAAGAATTAAACCTATTTAGCCTTGAAAAAAGACGACTAAGGGGGGACATGATTGACTTATATAAATATATTAATGGCATATACAAAAAAATATGGTGAAATCCTGTTCCATGTAAAACCCCCTCAAAAAACAAGCGGGAACTCCCTCTGTCTGGAGAGAAAAAAAGGTTCAAACTGCAGAGGCGACAAGCCTTCTTTACGGTGAGAACTGTGAATCTATGGAATAGTCTACCGCAGGAGCTGGTCACAGCAGGGACAGTAGATGGCTTTAAAAAAGGCTTAGATAATTTCCTAGAACAACACTTTAACCCAGGGGTGGGCAAACTTTTTGACTCGCGGGCCACAATGGGTTCTAAAATTTGACAGAGGGGCCGGGCCAGGAGCATTTGGAGGGAGTGTTTGGGCCGGATATACTAAAGCATTAAATGTAGTGTGTGCAAACCTCATAGCACAGTAAGAACACTACAACCCAATTTATTAACTGTCTTTCAAATGTGAAAAATAGCCCTTATCAGTTAATAAATTTGTCTCAAGGAATATGCAAGATATGGCATTTACATACTATTTCGCAGATACTGGGAGAAGGAAATGTAAATAGATTAAAATAACATACGCACTGTGATTTATCAAGAAAAAAGTTCTGTTGACTCTGTAAATTAGCTGCCAACCTCTGAGCAGTAGCCGCCCGTTCTTGTGTTGACTGCTTGCTAGCATAGTTTGCATGCTTCGTGGCAAAGTGACGGCTGATATTGTACTCTTTGAAAACCGAAGGGCTTAATGGTGACGTGAAACGAAGTGAAAATTAAAGTGAAATAAAGAGAAATACGCGCCACATTAACCCCTTAATGACCGGGCCATTTTGCACGTTAATGACCAAGGATTATTTTTTGTTTTTCCACGGTCGCATTCCAAGAGTCGTAACTCTTTTTTTATTCCGTCGACATAGCCGTATAAGGGCTTGTTTTTTGCGGGACGAGTTGTATTTTGTAATTGTACCATTTTTAGATGCTTATAACATATTGATTAACTTTTATTAACTTTATTTTAGGAGAGAATTGAAAATAAGCAGCTATTCCAGCATTAATTTTCACGTTATAAATTTACGCCGTTTACTATGCAGCGTAAATAACATGTTAACTTTATTCTATGGGTCGGCACGATTACAGGGATACCAAATGTGTAAAGGTTTTATATGTTTTTTCTACGTTTGCACAATAAAAACCCTTTTAGAAAAAAATTACTTGTTTTTGCATCGCCGCGTTCCAAGAGGCGTAATTTTTTTATTTTTCCGTCGATGTGGCCGTACGTGGGATTGATTTTTGCGGGACAATGTGTAGTTTTCATTAGTACTATTTTGGGGTACATAGGACTTATAGATGAACTTTTATTTTATTTTTTATGGGGGGAATGGGAGAAAAGAGAGAATTTTGCCGTTGTTTTTTGCGTTTTCTTTGGACGCCGTTCATCCGGCGGTTTAATTAATGTGTTCATTTTATTGGTCAAGTTGTTACGATCGTGGGGATACCATATATGTGTATGTGTGATTTGTTTTGACCGTTTTATTAAATAAAACCACTTTTTGGGGCAAAAAAGTAGTTTTATTTGACTTTGACTGTAATTTTTTTTATTTTTTTTTTCACAAACTTTATTTAACGGTTTTACTTTTTTTTTTTTTGTCCCACCAGGGGACTTCACTATGCGATATGCCGATCGCATATATAATGCTTTGGTATACTTCGTATACCAAAGCATTATTGCCTGTCAGTGTAAAACTGACAGGCAACCTGTTAGGTCATGCCTCTGGCATCGCCTAACAGGCAGATGCTGAAGACAGACCTGGGGGTCTTTGTTAGACCCCCGGCTGTCATGGAAACTCGACGGCGACCCGCGATTTGTTTGCGGGGGCGCCGATCGGGAGACAGAGGGAGTTCCCCCCTCTGTCAAACACATTAAATGCCGCTGTCACTGTTGACAGCGGCATTTAATGGGTTAAACTGCCGGAATCGGCGCGTGCTTCGATTCCGGCAGTTGCAGCAGGAGCCAGGCTGTGTATAACAGCCGTGCTCCTGCCGCTGATCGCGTGGGTAAACTGTCAGTACCCGCGCGATCACAGGACGGATATATCCGTCCTCCTGCGCGAACTAGCAGCTGCTGAGGACGGATATATCCGTCCTTCGGCGTTAAGGGGTTAACAACGGTCAATGTGTTTTGAGTGCGCCATCTATTGGGAAAACGTGGGCATTGCAGGGAAAGGGGAAAAAAAAGGAGGTTTTTACTATTATTTGGACAAGTTCGGCGGGCCGGATTAAAAAGCCTAACGGGCCGTATGTGGCCCGCGGGCCGTAGTTTGCCCATGTCTGCTTTAACCCCTTCCCGCTCCTGGACGTACTATTACGTCATGGCAGCTGTATCGTTCGCGCTCCATGACGGAAAAGTACGTCTCGGGAGTAACGCCCGTTTCGGCCGTCCTCCCGACACATACAGGAGCTGTGACAGCTGCTGTCTTGTTCAGCAGCTGTCAAAGCTCCTACAGCGGGGACCGATCGCTGTGTGTCCCCGCTGATTAACCCCTTAAAAGCCGCGTTCTATAGAGATCGCGGCTTTTTAGGGGTTAAGCTGCCATCGCCGGCCTGCTACGCGATAGCGGCAGGCGATGGTGACTATGGCAACCGGACACCAAAGAATGTAACGCATGTAGTGCAGTGTATTAGAATAGTGATCAGGGCCTCCTGCCCTCAAGTACCCTAGTGGGACAAAGTAATACAGTAAAAAAAAAGTTAAAAGAAGTTGTGTAAAAATAAGAAAATAAAAGTTTTAATAGTATTAAAAGTAAAAATCCCCCTTTTTCCCTTATCAGTCATTTATTATTAATAAAAATATATAAACAAACAAATAAACTGTACATAATTGGTATCGCCACGTCCGTAATGGCCTGAACTACAAAATTATTTCGTTATTTATCCCGCACGGTGAACGCCGTAAAGGAAAATAATAATAAACCGAACCACAATCACAATTGTTTGGTCACTTCACCTCCCAAAAAATGGAATAAAAAGAGATCAAAAAGTCGCATGTACCGAAAAATGGTACTGATCGAAACTACAGTTCGTTACGCAAAAAATAAGTCCTCGCACGGCTTTATTGATTGAAAAATAAAAACTTTATGGCTCTTAGAATAAGGCAACACAAAAAGTGAATGATTTTTTACAAAACGTATTTTATTGTGCAAACGCCATAAGACATAAAAAAAACCTATAAACATCTGGTATCGCCGTAATCGTATCGCCCCGCAGAATAAAGTGAATATGTCATTTATAGCGCACGGTGCACGCAGTAAAAAAAATAGAATAAAAACTGATCAAAAAGCCGCATGCACCCCAAGAAAACTACAATGAATTCCTCAAGGCGTCTAGTTTCCAAATTGGGGTCACTTTTGGGGGGTTCCCAATGTTTTGGCACCACAAGACCTCTTCAAACCGGACATGGTGCCTAATAAAAAAGAGGCCTCAAAATCCACTAGGTGCTCCTTTGCTTCGGAGGCCGGTGCTTCAGTCCATTACCGCACTAGGGCCACATGTGGGATATTTCTCAAAACTGCAGAATCTGGGCAATACGTATTAAGTTGCGTTTCTGTGATAAATCCTTTTGTGTTATAAAAATTGGTATAAAGAGGATTTTCTGACAAAAAAAAATATGTAAATTTCACCTCTACTTTGCTCTAAATTTCTGTGAAACACCTAAAGGGTTCATAAACTTTCTAAATGCTGTTGTGAATACTTTGAGGGGTCTAGTTTCTAAAATGGCGTATTTGATAGGGATTTCTAATATATGGGCCCCTTAAAGCAACTTCAGAACTGAACTGGAACCTAAAAAAATAAATAAATGAGGCAATACTTCGCTTCTTACATTATACTGATAATGAGCCGTGACCACCCCGAGATGACCCCAGTTTTGACAGTTTGTATAAACGGAAACCCCTATTAGACCGTTCCAGTGCCCGGTTTTCCCAAGCATTCACCCCCGAGAAGTGTATTTCTATTGATGAGTCCCTGGTACATTTTAAAGGGAGGGTTCAATTACCTGCCGGGTAAGAGGGCAAGGTATGGCGTGAAGATGTATAAGCTGCGAGAGTGCATCCGGGTATACCTACAGGTTTAGGCTATATGAAGGAAAGGCCACCCCCAAACCAGACTGCATCCTGGACTACAATAGGTACATGGGAGGTGTGGACTTGTCAGATCAAATCCTGAAGCCCTACAGCGCCATGCGGTGTGGTATAAGAAGCTGGCCGGGCACATCATACAGATGGCATTGTACAATGCGTACGTGCTACGTCGATGTGCAGGCCAGACGGGAACTTTCCTGGAATTTCAAGAGGTGATTATCAAGAACCTAATCTTTAGGGACCAAGAACGGGGGGCACCCAGGACTTCTGGAAGCGGGGCCACACGCATCGTACCAAGGCGGCAACACTTTCCAGGAGAAGTTCCCCAAACTGGCAAGAAGGGAAAAAGTCAAAAGAGGTGCAGTCTGCTATAAGAGGGCGATAAGGGATGACACAATATATCAATGTGTCCCGAATAACCAGAGCTCTGTATGAAAGTCAGTTTTAAAATTTATCATACATCCCTTGGTTTATAATTTACCCCAATTTTACTTACCCTGATGCACTCCGCACAGCTTATCCCCCCTCATCTTTCCCCTCTGAGCCCTGCTGTGTGTCCAGGCAGCTGATAACAGCCACATGTAGGGTATTGCCATACCCGGGAGAACCCACATTACAGTTTATGGGGTGTAGGTCTCTGGTCAAAATGCTCACTACACCTCTAGATGAATACCTTAAGGCTGTAGTTATTAAAACGGGGTCACTTCTTGCGGGTTTCAACTGTACTGGTACCTCAGGTGCTTCTGCATACATGACTTCGCACTAGAAAATCCCCAGTAGGCCAAATTGTGGTCCTTTCCTTCTGAGCCCTCCCATGGGCCCAAACGGCAGTTTATCACAACAAATGGGGTTTTGCGGCACTCAGAACAAATTGCGCAACAGAATGGGGTATTTTGTTTCCTGTGAAAATAAGAAATTTTCAGCCAAAACTACATATTATTTGAAAAAAATAATTTTGTTTTCATTCCCAGCCCAATTCAAATAAGTTCTGTGAAAAAACTATGGGGTCAAAATGGTCACAACACCCATAAATGAATTCCTTGAGGGGTGTAGTTTCCAAAATGGGGTCATTTGTGGTTGGTTTCTATTGCTTTGATACCTCTGGGGCTCTGCAAATGCGACATGCCACCCGAAAACCAATCCAGCAAAATCTGGACTCCAAAGAACACACAGCGCTCCTTTCCTTCTGAGCCCTCCCATGGGCCCAAACGGCAGTTTATCACCACAAATGGGGTATTGCCGCACTCAGGACAAATTGGGCAACAAAATGGAGTATTTTATTTCTTGTGAAAATAAGAATTTTTGAGCTAAAATGACATATTATAGGAAAAAATATATATTTTTTAAATTCCAAGCCCAATTCAAATAAGTTCTGTGAAGAAACTATGGGGTCTAAAAGGTCACATTACCCATAAATGAATTCCTTGAGGGGTATAGTTTCCAAAATGGGGTCACTTCTGATGGGTTTCCGTTGCTTTGATACCTCTGGGGCTCTGCAAATGCGACATGGCACCCGAAAACCAAACCAGCAAAATCTGTACTCCAAAGAACACACAGCGCTCCTTCCCTTCTGAGGCCTCCCATGGGCCCAAACGGCAGTTTATTGCCACAAATGGGGTATTGCTGCACTCAGGAGAAATTGGGCAACAAAATTGAGTATTTTGTTCCATGTGAAAATAAGAAATTTTGATAAAAAATTACATCTTATTGGAAAAAATGTCATTTTTTAAATGTCACAGCCCAATTGAAATAGGTGCTGTGAAAAAACTGTGTGGTCAAAATGCTAACAACAACCATAAATGAATTCCTTGAGGGGTGTAGTTTCCAAAATGGGGTCACTTTTGGTGGGTTTCCATTGCTTTGATACCTCTGAGGCTCTGTAAATGCGACATGGTACCCGAAAACCAATCCAGCAAAATCTGGACTCCAACAAACATATAGCGCTCCTTTCCTTCTGAGCCCTCCCATGGGCCCAAACGGCAGTTTATCACCACAAATGGGGTATTGCCACACTAAGGACAAATTGGGCAACAAAATGGGGTATTTTTTTCCCTGTGAAAATAAAAAATTTTGAGCACAAATGACATTTTATTGGAAAAAATGAATTTTTTTTCATTTCACAGCCCAATTCAAATACGCGCTGTGAAAAAACTGTGCGGTCAAAATGGTAACGACAGCCATAAATGAATTCCTTGAGGGGTGTAGTTTCCAAAATGGGGTCACTATTGGGGGATTCCTACTGTTTTGGCACCTCAACACCTCTTCAAACCTGGCATGCTGCCTAAAATATATTCTAATAAAAAAGAGAACTTAAAATGCACTAGGTGCTTCTTTGCTTCTAGGGCTTGTGTTTTAGTCCACGAGCGTAGTAGGGCCACATGTGGGACATTTCTAAAAACTGCAGAATCTGGACAATACATATTTAGTAGTGTTTCTCTGGTAAAACCTTCTGTGTTACACAAAAAAAAATGAATAAAATTGAAATTCAGCAAGAAAAATGAAATTTGCAAATTTCACCTCCACTTTGCTTTAATTCCTGTGAGGGTTAAAAAACTTTCTAAATGCTGTTTTGAATACTTTGAGGGGTCTAGTTTTTAAAATGGGGTGTTTTATCAGGGTTTCTAATACATAGGCCCCATAAAGCCACTCAAGAGGTACCTTAAAAAAAAGGTTTTTCCCATCCCTTTTCCCATCCCTTGGTTGGACTTGATGGACATGTGTCTTTTTTTCAACCGTACTATGTAACTATGTATATGTAACCAATTAGGAAGCTAGGTACTTCTGTCATTATAGTTAGGGTTTATTTAACTGGCTATCAGATAGACTCACTGATTGGCCTCAATTTGAAGGGAAAGTTATTTAACCCCTTAA
Organism: Rhinoderma darwinii; assembly: GCF_050947455.1. Taxonomy (NCBI): domain Eukaryota; kingdom Metazoa; phylum Chordata; class Amphibia; order Anura; family Rhinodermatidae; genus Rhinoderma; species Rhinoderma darwinii. Next base: position 306,456,146 of record NC_134688.1, read on the forward strand.
TGACCAGCCTATTTTAAACCTTAATGACCAAGCCATTTTTTAAGTTTTTCCATCGTTGCATTCCAAGAGCTATAACCTTTTTATTTTTGCGTCGACATAGCTGTATAAGGTCTTGTTTTTTGTGGGACAAGTTGTATTTTTTAATAGCACCATTTTGGGGGACATATTATTTATTGATTAACTTTTATTAACTTTTATTTGGGGGTTTATATAGAAAAAAACCTGAAATTTCGCCACTCTTTTTCGCGTCTTAAATCTACGCCGTTTACCGTGTGATATAAATAACACAATAACTTTATTCAGCGCGTTGTTACGATTGCAACGATACCAAATTTGTATAGTTTTTGTATGTTTTACCACTTTTACACAGTAAAAACGCTTTTTTTTCAAAATTATTTGTTTTTGTGTCTCCATATTTGAAGAGCCGTAACGTTTTATTTTTTCGCCGATGCTGTAGTATGAGGGCTTTTTTTTTGCGGGAAGACTTGTAGTTTTTATTGGTACCATTTTGGAGTAGATGCGACTTTTTGATCACTTTTTATCACATTTTTTTAAAGTCAGTATTCACAGAAAACAGCAATTTTTCCATAGTTTTTTATTAATTTCACCGTGCGGGTTAAATAATGTAATAGATTTATAGTCGGGGCCGTTACGGATGCGGCGATACCAAATATGTGTAACTTTTTAACTTTATTTTGTTTTTTTAATAGTAAAGCAGTTTGTAAGGGGAAAAGCTGGGTTTTTAATTTTTTTTTCACATTTTTTTTTTTATTAACTTTATGAAACTTTTTTTTCACTTTTTTACTAGTCCCACTAGGGGACTACAATATGCGATTCTGCGATCACATTTATAATACACTGCAATACTTTTGTATTGCAGTGTATTAATGCCTGTCCGTTTAACACGGACAGGCATCTGCTAGGTCATGCCTGCGGCATGATCTAGCAGGCATTAACTCCAGGCAGACCTGGGGGGCCTTTATTAGACCCCCGGCTGCCATTGGAGACACAGACACTCGGCGATCGTATCGCCGGGTGTCGGTGGGAGAGAGAGGGAGCTCCCACCCTCTCTCCAAAACCACTCAGATGCGGTGCTCGCTATTGTGCACCGCATCTGAGGGGTTAAAAGGGTGAGATCGATACTAATATCGATCTCACCCGGCAGAGCAAGGACGCTCCCAGCCCTCAGCTGCCTCTGCCAGCTGAGAGCAGGGAGATTTGACAGCTCCCTGCTCTGTTTACTTATTCCGATGCCGCAACGTAAAAAGTCTATGGCATCGGAATAAGGCCCGTTAGTGACCGACGTAGAAACACGATGGGCCGGTAACTAACGGGTTAAGGAGATGCCAGTTATCATGCGGACCCTATTAGAACAGCCATTCTCCCCTGATGACGCCACTGTATGTGGTGAAACATGTAAGGAGGCTGATTTGTTACTTTGTTATACAATCCTTGACAGGACTAGCCCTTATAATACCAGTGCAATACTAACATCATGGTTTAGCGACAATAGAGGGAGAGTGTGAATGTGTAGCTCTTTGGGAGGAATGCCTCCATGTATTTGGTTATTTGCTGATTCTGAGAGGAATGCCTCTAACACGGAGTGTGTAATATACCATAGAAGGAATGCCTCCATGTGCAGGGCCGGATTATCATTGGAGCTCCAGGCCCCGCGTTCCCCCTCGCTCAAGATGGGGCCCCGGCCCGGCGATTTCCATGTTCAATTGTATTTACGTCCTCAGGACGCAGATGCAATTGAATACAATGGCGGAGCTGCAGGGAGCCAGCTCCCTTATCCGCTAAACTAGGCGGCCTGCAGCTGCAGCCTATATCAGGGATTGGATCCCTGCACAGACGCGATGATGTCATTGCGCCTACACAGGGACTGGATCTATGCAGAGCCGCGATGACGTCATCACGCCAGCGGATAGACGTCGTCTCTCCAGTGTATGCTTCAGGCGTAATGTGGTTGAGTAGGCTGGAGCTCCGTTCATTGCGGGAACAGCCCAGACTAGGTGAGTACAGGTGTTTTTTTTACTTATTTCTTGGAACGCTATGTGCAGGGAGGGGTGTGTGGCAATCTGCAATATTGGGGTGTCACTATCTTTAAGGGGGTGTATGATACAATCTAAAAATAACAGAGGAAAAAGGAAATGGGAGGAAACCTCCAGCTCACCAATCTGACACTCCTGTGTTTGTAGTCGCCCGGATCAGCCGCGATGGCACACGGCAGCAATTGAAGAAAAAACCAGAGGAGATCCAGCGATTGAAATGTCAATAGGAAAAACTAAGTTTCCACTTTATTAAGGTACAAGCTAGGTGCTTGAAAAAAACACCAGGAGGAAAAGACAAGGTGGTAATATGCGGCAATAGATAGCCTACGCGTTTCAGGCACTGGCTGTGCCCTTAATCATGGCTAAGTCGACTCGACTCGACTTAGCCATGATTAAGGGCACAGCCAGTGCCTGAAACGCGAAGGCTATCTATTGCCGCATATTACCACCTTGTCTTTTCCTCCTGGTGTTTTTTTCAAGCACCTAGCTTGTACCTTAATAAAGTGGAAACTTAGTTTTTCCTTTTGACATTTCAATCGCTGGATCTCCTCTGGTTTTTTCTATGATACAATCTACTTTGGGTGTGCATGCCACTATCTACAAGAAGGCCATTGTGTGGCACCATATACAGATGACTGTGGCACTATTGACAGGGGACTGTGGCTCTATTGACTGTGTGGCACTACCAGGAGGGCATTGAGTGGGCACCATCTACAGGGGGTGCGCGTGTTTGTGGCACTATCCACAAGGGGGGTGTATGACACTATCTACAAGGGAGTATGTGTTGCACTATGTACAAGGGGTGTGTGGCACCATCTACAGAGGCCACTGTGGGCACTGTTGACAAGGGTGTGGAGAGGCACTCGCTACAGAGGGTTGTGTGTGGCACTTGCTACAGAGGGTTGTGTGTGGCACTCGCTACAGAGGGTTGTATGTGGCACTTGCTACAGAGGGCTGTGTGTGGCACTCGCTACAGAGGGCTGTGTGTGGCACTCGCTACAGAGGGCTGTGTGTGGCACTCGCTACAGAGGGCTGTGTGTGGCACTCGCTACAGAGGGCTGTGTGTGGCACTCGCTACAGAGGGCTGTGTGTGGCACTCGCTACAGAGGGCTGTGTGTGGCACTCGCTACAGAGGGCTGTGTGTGGCACTCGCTACAGAGGGCGGTGTGTGGCACTCGCTACCGAGGGGGGTGTGTGGCACTAGGTACAAGGGGTGTGTGTGGCACTAGCTACAAGGGGTGTGTGTGGCACTAGCTACATGGGGTGTGTGTGGCACTAGGTACAAGGGGTGTGTGTGGCACTAGGTACAAGGGGTGTGTGGCACTAGGTACAAGGGCCCTCTGTAGCGAGTGCCACACACAGCCCTCTGTAGCGAGTGCCACACACAGCCCTCTGTAGCGAGTGCCACACACAGCCCTCTGTAGCGAGTGCCACACACAGCCCTCTGTAGCGAGTGCCACACACAGCCCTCTGTAGCGAGTGCCACACACAGCCCTCTGTAGCGAGTGCCACACACAGCCCTCTGTAGCGAGTGCCACACACAGCCCTCTGTAGCAAGTGCCACATACAACCCTCTGTAGCGAGTGCCACACACAACCCTCTGTAGCAAGTGCCACACACAACCCTCTGTAGCGAGTGCCTCTCCACACCCTTGTCAACAGTGCCCACAGTGGCCTCTGTAGATGGTGCCACACACCCCTTGTACATAGTGCAACACATACTCCCTTGTAGATAGTGTCATACACCCCCCTTGTGGATAGTGCCACAAACACGCGCACCCCCTGTAGATGGTGCCCACTCAATGCCCTCCTGGTAGTGCCACACAGTCAATAGAGCCACAGTCCCCTGTCAATAGTGCCACAGTCATCTGTATATGGTGTGGCACTAGCTACAGAGGGCTATGTGTATGGCACTAGCTACAGAGGGCTGTGTGTGGCACTAGCTACAGAGGGCTGTGTGTGGCACTAGCTACAGAGGGCTGTGTGTGGCACTAGCTACAGAGGGCTTTGTGTTGCACTAGATACAGAGGGCTGTGTGTGGCACTAGCTACAGAGGGCTGTGTGTGGCACTAGCTACAGAGGGCTGTGTGTGGCACTAGCTACAGAGAGCTGTGTGTGGCACTAGCTACAGAGGGCTGTGTGTGGCACTAGCTACAGAGGGCTGTGTGTGGCACTAGCTACAGAGGGCTGTGTGTGGCACTAGCTACAGAGGGATGTTTGTGGCACTAGCTACAGAGGCCTGTGTGTGGCACTAGCTACAGAGGCCTGTGTGTGGCACTAGCTACAGAGGGCTGTGTGTGGCACTAGCTACAGAGGGCTGTGTTTGCTAGTAAGGAATATTGCAGTAATTAAATGTTTTTTTTTAATCCCATCTCATAAATTCATAGTATATCCCCATGATATGCTATAAATCTCTGATAGATGGAGGAACCACTTATGGGACCCACAACTATCTCTAGAACGCAGGTCTCCTCACACCTGTCAAGTCTTCTAAAGTGGATGGGAGGTACAGAACTAGCCAAGCGACCTGCTTTCAGCTGTTTGTTTAGCCCAATTGACTTCTATTGGAGTTATGCAAATAGAATAACGAGCTATTCTGTGGATATATCACAAATGTATGAGATTACGTATAAGACTCCCGAGTTACGAAAACAGTGTAGCTCGTTGTGCTATCCTGTGGATATGCCATAAATGTAGGAGATGAGAAAACATCTTTAATTATACATATTTTATATATAATGTACATTTTACATTTGGTCACTCGTGTCTCGTTGACCTCTAGCATAGCATCCTTTTTAAGACACCTGGTTTAATCATGCTTATGTTTCATGAGAGCAACCGGCCTATCCTGCAATGAGTGTAATGTTATCTGCATTTCTTTTTATCACTTAGAAATGTCGAACCTACACTCACTACATGCCACCCACTATCTATGGGTACAGAGAGAAGAATGATGGACATCAAATGTAAGTCACTGCTTTTAATGTTTAACTTTGTAGACTTTGTTTTTAATATCTCAAGCACTCTGGTTTCTATTTTGTGGGGCACCGTTTATAATAGGTTGTACTAAGCTTCAAATGCCTAGAAGCATTGTCATGGAGAACCCTGTGTGTGTTGGGTGGGGGGCCCCATCAAAAATAACTGCTCCATACTGTTGGCAGCCTTAATCTGGCCCTGTCTATGTGTCTGTTGATTTTGAGAGGAATGCCTCTAACACTGAGTGTGTAACATACCGCAGGAGACGTCTCTAATGTTCATAAATTCAAGAGGAATGCCTCTATCACTTTAGACACTCTAGATAGTCTGCTGAAATTTATATTTTTAGCCTAAGTGAGCAGTGGAAGATTAAGAGTAATGCATCTAAGACGTTGAAAAGCAGTACTATGCACACCAAACAGGAGTAATTTTCCAAGGTATTTTTTTATTATTATTCCAGTGTCAGTGCAACGTTTCGGTCAAACCTTGACCTTCCTGTAAATTTCATAACTATTTACATATTTTAGACTCCATGCTATACAACATATATTGTCACAAACAGTATAGAACAGGTAATATTTACATTTCATAACTTAGGAAAATGTAAATTGTGAATAAACATTGTATGACATATGGTTAGCAAGCAGTCTATGTAATACAGTAAGTTACATCCAGGTAAAAAGAGGGCACGATGAATAACGTGCAGCAAAACTGTAAATAATTAAAAATAGTCCAATATCATTACGAGTACTAGAAATGAAAACGATGAGAATAGGTAGTTGGCTGACAGGAAAGTAATCAAATGTAGTTACCTGTGTAGTAATTGGATCCTGTGTAAAGGCGCGATAGAGGTGCGGCTGACCGCTAAAGGAGGCGCTGCCAGAATGAAGGAAATACCTCTATTAAGTACTGATGTGAATGATGGTGTAGGTCATATGGAAACGCGGACATCAAGACGAACGTCAGCGCGCAGTAGGGGTGTGTCCCCATGAATCTGGGAGCGGCCTCACAGGGATACACAGAAGGAAAGAAAGGAAGTAGTATGTAAGCGTGTTGAAACGCAATGTAAACAGTAAACCGAGTGTAAACCACAGTGTAAATCGGAAATGGTCACCGCTATGTCGAGCGTAGTTGTCTAAAGTCTGTGTGAGAACACATGGCTAATTTGCATAGAATAATTAGGAGAACAAATAAATAGAGCACATGGCTAATTTGTATATAATAATAAATAAGAGAAGGATGCAGTACACCATGTTGTATCAGCATGAGGTTAGCGTACATTTGCTTAAGTGGATATATGCAGGGGTCTGTAGAGTCCATAAGTAGTAATAAATGGGGGGGCGTGGCTTGGACATGGCGCTGACCAGACGTGCTGCTTGAGAGCTCCGTTCCTGCACTTCCCTAACCCGCTCATAAGCACATTAATAAGCAATATCTTATCACCCTGATGGTCAGGAAATCCAAGGCTTCCACGGGGACTCCCTACTGTACACGGCAGATGTCTTCAGCCGGCTCTATCCAGAGATTTCTGACCGATGCTGCATCTGGAACATCATCCAAGATGGCGCCGCTGGAAGGGAGGCGAGATGGCACCGGGACTTCGCTTCCAGAGGGGCTATCATCTGCGGCCGGTGTAGCTGCATCAGGTACCGCTAGTACCTTCCCCTCGATATCGGGTTCTCAGGGGCAGTTTCCCTCCTTGCTGGATGGGATTGAGCCGTGCTCTTCTGGGGCTGTGATGGCGCTGCCTACGCGGGACTGTTCGCCACGTGGTGCCTGTAATGGCGGCCGGGTTTCTCCCTTATCTTCCCCTCATGTGCTGGGGCCTGCAGTTCTGCCTTCTACCTCTCCCAGAGATATGGTTATCCATCCCTCCTCTCATCTTGGTGTTACTGCTGTCCTAGGGGATGATCTACAGGGCCTGAGACGACAGCTATCGGCATTGCCCACTAAACAGGACATGGAGCGTTATGTAAACCGCCTGGAGACGACATATAAATCGGAAATACAATCTCTTACTACCAATTTATCTCAATTGTCCGATCAAGTACAGCGGATGGAAAGCGATGTATCCAATATTACACAGCAACAAGTTTCTCATGCCGACCGATTAGATCAGCACTCTCAGCAGATCCACACATTATTTAATCTTGCTGAGGATCATGAGAATCGGAATCGTCGTAATAATATTCAGCTGAGGGGCATTCCTGAGGATATCTCTCCGGGTCAACTCATTCCTGCTTTACAGTCTCTGTTTAATTCTCTACTCGGGCGCCCTGCTGACGATCCCTTGGAGCTGGATAGAGCACACAGAACTCTAGGTCCACGCAGCCCAGATCCTGATAGGCCTAGAGATGTGCTATGCCGTGTCCATTTTTTTTCTCTTAAGGAGCAGATCATGAGGAAGGCTCGAGATAAAGGCAAGGTCTTATTACAGGGAGTCAAGATCCAGCTGCTATCTGATTTGTCCAGAATGACTCTGGACAAGCGCCGAGTGCTACGTCCTTTACTGGACATCTTGAGAGAACATGAGATTTCCTATTCCTGGGGTCACCCCTTTCAGTTGCAGGTTCGCAGGAATGGGGCATTGCTGAGTGTTCGGGACCCGGGGGACGTTCCAGATTTCTGTGATGCTCTCCGCTTGCCTAGAGTCTCTCTCCCGGATTGGCCTTATGTTCCCATCCCGCCGCCGCGTCCATGGTCACGCAGGCGAGGTCGCTCTCCTGCTTCTCCTGTGAGGCGTCATGATGGGCGTCCTGCGGAGCCGATGTGATGCACTTTTAATGTTTCTTAATTGCAGCCTGCTGTCGGAGTTTAATTACAATGCTTATTGCGTTTATCAGCTGAAGCAATTATATTCGTAGTTACGTATGGTCATTACTGAGTGGGTCTTCATTATGCTTCACAGATGATTGCTGTTGGAGTCCTGGTGTTCACTAATAGCGGTCGATTGCCGTTAATATGCCACAATTGCGAATGTATTTTTTTCTCATTATTTTTCTTTATTGCTAAACCTGTTTGTACATTTATGCTGATAATGTATGTATTCAGGGGTGTTCGCTGCTGGGGTTTCTTTAAGGCACTATTAACAATGTAATTCCTTAATTAATTATTTTTGGGTAACGCAATAAGTGCCTTGGTTTTCCTTTTATGTTATATCGTTATTTGCTATATAAAATTTGCTGGGTTGGGGGGTGCGGGGCGCTGGCTAGACCTTGTCCTGACACTCCTCCTCTTAGGGTTTCACTGGTTATATCCGGTGTATATTGGATTGTTTCTCCTTGATTAGATCAAGGAGTGGGTGCTTGTTTCACCCGCTTGTTTGTCCTTGTTGTCGTGTCTCCCGTCCTTGTCTGTCCCGTCCTTTTCCTCATTGTTATAGCACATTTCTTGATTTCCTAGACATACGTGCGTTGGAAATGTCGCAGCTGAAAGTCTGTACCTTTAATGCTAGAGGGCTTAATGTCCCCGAAAAACGGTCACAGATATTGTATAATATGCACAAAGAACGGGTAAATATCCTGTTTTTACAGGAGACTCATTTTCAGGTGGGTCACACTCCACAGTTTACACATCGCTATTATCCAGTGTGGTTCCACAGTACCAACCCGGAATCCAAGTCCAAGGGCGCTAGTATATGTATACACAAGTCACTCTCTCATAAACTGGTAGACGTTCTGGTTGACCCGGGTGGTCGGTATGTGTTTCTCAAACTGTCCATTCGGAATAAGCTGTTCACCTTGGCTAATATGTACCTCCCCAATCAGGATCAGGCGCGAGTATGTTGTGGGTATTTGCGGAAATTGGAAGAGTTCACGGAGGGAGTTTTGATTGTGGGTGGTGATTTTAACCTGACGTTCGATTCTAGGCTAGACACCTCCTCGTGCAGGTCTGCGGTACCGAAATCCCATTTGGGAGCCTTGAAAACTGTGATGCATTCCATGCAATTGATTGACGTGTGGAGGATTCTTCATCCTCAGGTAAGAGAATACACTTACTTCTCCCCGCTACACAATATGTATAGTAGACTGGATGCCTTTCTTATTAGCCACCATTTGCTTACCTGGCAACCCATTTCGGAGGTGGGCCCAATGGTTTGGTCGGATCATGCCCCTGTATTTTTAACACTTACGTTTCCCAGTTCAGTACCCAATTTCCAATCTTGGAAACGTAATGATAATTTACTGGGTGACTCAGTGTGTGTGTCAGCCCTTAAGGACTCGCTTAACAGTTTTTTTGAGGTACATACTCGGGACACTACCCCATTACCATTGCAGTGGGAGGCGTTAAAGTGTGTAGTCAGGGGAGTACTGATCCAACATGGGGCTCGGTTGAAGCGGGAAAAAGGGGTAGCCATTATGCGGCTCCTTACTCAGATACGGGACCTTGAATCCCGCCATAAACGAGTGCTTTCCTCACAGTTATTTGCGGAACTCACTGCAGCGAGAGAATCCTTGCGTTCTCTGATAGACCAGTCACACGCTCGATTCAGGGACCGTATGCGAAAACACTCGTACGAATTTGCAGATAAATGTGGCAAGTCTCTAGCACGGGTACTACATCCTCGCACCCAGGCGTCGTATATCCCTAAAATTACTTCCCCCTCGGGTGGTGAGGTTCATGATCCGGTGGGGATCACCGACTGCTTCAGACAGTACTACTCGGCATTATACAATCTTAAAGGCCATTTTCAGGATATGCAGGCGGATGTGTTACGTGATAAAATAGACCGGTATGTACATGACACTGCGTTGCCGTCCTTGGGGGGCGGGGAGGCTTTGGGACTCGAGGAGGATTTTTTGGAAACGGAGGTGGAGCGTGCTATTGCGGATGGGTTCAATAATAAATTCTATAAAAAATTTAAGGATCAATTGGCTCCGTTCTTGACGAAAGTTTTTAATTCAGTGTCTTCCTCGTGTCCCTTTGCACCCCAGTCCCTTGAGGCTCATATTACCCTGTTACCAAAACCGGGCAAAGATCCGACGGTGTGCGCAAACTTCCGACCAATATCATTGATAAATGCAGATGTTAAGATTTTTGCGAAGTTACTGGCCTCTCGACTCTCGCCTCTCTTACCAGATTTGGTCACAGATGATCAGGTGGGGTTTGTGCGCGGCAGAGAAGCACGGGACAACACTAACAAGACCCTCCTTTTAACATCATACTGCCAATCCCATAAGATACTGATGTGTATACTCTCGGTCGATGCGGAAAAAGCATTCGACAGGGTACATTGGGTGTTTCTCCGCAGTGTCCTGACACAGGTTGGCCTTGGCGCCGTTATGGTGGATAGGATAATGGCATTATATCAAGGGCCTACGGCCCGGGTTCGAGTTAATGGGTTGTTATCTGACTCTTTGTCTATTTCTAATGGCACGAGACAGGGGTGCCCACTCTCACCTTTACTCTATGTTTTGGTCATGGAACACCTGGCCGTGGCACTGCGGAACAACCCTAATGTTAATGGCGTCTGTGTTGGCGCAAAGCACCACAAATTAGCATTATATGCCGATGATCTCCTCGTGTACATTAAAACTCCCATGGTTTCCTTGCCATCTTTGACTGGGGAATTCGAGCGTTTTGGACATGTGAGCAATTTCAAAGTCAACTATTCCAAATCGGAGGCATTGAATATTTCTCTTGATTCTACCTTAGCCACCCATCTTGCTCGGGTTTTCCCGTTCAAATGGCAAGCTACATCTCTAAAATACTTGGGGGTGCAAATTCCCACACACCAGTCGGATTTGTTCGCTCTGAACTACACACCCATTCTGCAGCGCACCTTGAAGGATTTAATGGCGTATGGTGGGAATCGCATATCGTGGTTTGGGCGCATTAATGCGGTAAAAATGGACATTCTACCCAAATTCCTTTACATATTCCAAACTGTCCCTATCATGATTCCAACAAGCTTCTTCCAAGTTTTACATAGGGCCATAACTAAATTTGTTTGGGGCTCCTCTAAGCCTCGTGTTCGTTTTGCTGTCCTCAGTCGGCCGAAAAAGGAGGGGGGAGCAGGTTTGCCAGATTTTAAACGCTACCACCAAGCTGCGTTACTGATGCGATTAGTAGACTGGTTCCGTTCAGGTGCGGGTAAGCAATGGGTGCGCATTGAGAAGGCCATGTCTCCCCTAGCATTGCAGTCTCTGCCTTGGTTGTCCGCTTCTCAGCGACCTTCATCTTCTCTGCCTTACCTCACACGTCAGTTTCTTGCAGTATGGGAGAGGATCATTGCTACGATGGACATTGTTCACCGTCCAGGCCCTCTAACCCCTCTTTTTGATGATCCTTCCTTTCCTCCGGCGGTGGGTGTGGACACATTCCTCTGTTGGGAGAGACAGGACGGTAGTTTCTTGGCTAAGACTCTTACACCTGAGGGTACAATTTTGTCACAGGCTGTGGTCTCCGGGGCCTGCCCGGGGGACGTCCGGTTTGGTGGTCCTATTTTCAATTGCGCTCCTATCTTTTGTCAATGGGCGACCGTTTTGCTTTGCTGCAGGTTAAGACTCCTCTGGAACACTACTTGTTGTTGACTACTGCCCCCTCTCATGTGCTGTCTTTTTTACACAGGATCCTCCTCCCTAAATACGATTACTCCCAGCTGACATTCACCACCGCATGGGATGAGGAATTGGGGACTCGACACTCTGCTGAGGAGTGGGGCACATCTTTCTTCCTGGCGCATAAACTGCCGACTTCGTGCTTTGCCCAGGAAAAAAACTATAAAATTCTTACTAGATGGTATCGCTGTCCTTCTTTACTGCATAGGATATTCCCTGATGTACCTGATGAATGCTGGAGGTGTGGGGAGGCTCCTGGAACCATGCTGCACATTTGGTGGGATTGTCCCAAACTTCGTCCCTTTTGGGGAAAGATTTTTGATCTCGGAAATAAACTTTTTCATACTGAGGTTCAGACTTCGGCATCTATTGGTTTACTTTCCATGGTTCCGGGATCACTCTCACACCTCAAAAAGAGTGTCTTTAGACATTTTTTGACCGCAGCAAGAACAGTGATTCCTCGTCATTGGAAGTCCAGCACTGTGCCTTCCCTGAAGGAATGGGTGACGGAGGTGAATGGAATTATGAGGATGGAGGAGTTGATGTCTGCTGTTCAGGGTAAAGCAGAGCTCTTTGTCCGCACCTGGGCAGTATGGGCTGGATTCCGGGGTGGTGATGATTTACCTCTCTGGCTTGATGGCCTCTTTTGAATATCTACATAAAGTCTACTTTTTGCGTGCTATATCCGTATGTGTTTCCCTTTGTTGTCTTGTGTTAGTGTTAGTTTGTCGTATAAAGTGCACTTATATGCGATAATTGTTACCCACCTGTGGGGACTGGATCCCCTAAATAATGCACTATCTTTGCTGCACTTATGGGACTGTTGTTTCCATTGCATTCCTGTATAATTTTTACCTGCTGATTAGGAGGCTACCTCCTACTGCTGCTCTGTGTCTTTGATACTCTATGTAATATTGAAGTGTTATAGTGCACTGTATGTGAATTTTGCAAATGCATGAAACGAATGTACATGCTGTTTTGTTGTGTAAATTTTCAAAATAAAAATCTTTGATAAAGAAAAAAAAAAGTAGTAATAAATGTTAGATGAGAGGAAAGATATATAATGGAGTAGTTAACGCTCAAAGAGGGAAGGTGCAGAGGAAGAGGATGGAAGGGAGAAAAATAGACATATAGAGAGAACCTACTATAGATGCGACAATACCATAATGGAAGGATACTGGGGATGAGACTAGCCATACGCAGTTCCAGTATAGCAAGGATATTGGGTTTTAGGTCTGTAATAGAAATGTAATGGTTAATATAGGTAGAATAAAATTGTTGACGATATGAGTGAAACTATAATGAATGAATAAATAAATGTCAGTGATCCATATCATAGTATAGTTAATAATTGTTTGAGGCATATGTTAATGTAGTATCATGTTACTATAGAAAGCTACTGATTTCATACTCCCTGTTGAGTCCCTTAGGGTGTAGAGTTTGTAGGGTTTTAATCCCATAGGCTTCCCTGCATTTGAGTGTTAATATTCTGTTTCCGCCTCTTCTTGGAGTAGGTATATGTTCAAGTACTTGGAATCGTAGTTGTGATATATTGAGTTTTAGGTAATGGAAGTGGGCCAGAATGAAGAGGAGGATGTTGCCACGTCGTATGGTGGACTTGTGCTGCTTAATGTGATCACGTATGCGCTGAGTTGTCTCTCCCACATAGGCTAGGCCACATGGACATCTGATGATGTATATTACAAAGTTACTATTGCAGGTGAAGTAATCATCTATTGGAATTCCGTGTCCTGTATGGGGGTGATAAACATTGTCACCCTTGGTTATGTGGTAGCATTGTAGGCATGTTAGGCATGGAAAGGTTGCCTTTTTCGGGGGAATTAAAAACGGTTGTCTGGGGATTCTCTTATTGGAGCCAATGTCAGCTCGTACTAATTGGTCCCTCAAGTTCTAGGGTTTCTTAGAGCAGGGCATAAGGGGTGACTTGAATTCCACAACAGAGGGGTATGCTTCCTGAAGGAGAGACCAATGTTTTCGAATAATGTGGTGTATTTTGTAAGCACAGGGATGATATGTATGAATAAATGGTATGCGTTCCGGGTAGCCCCTAATCCTAAATTTATTATCCATTTAGTCTGTTCTAATTTTCCTATTGTCATTTTTCCCGACTATTCTAGCGACCCTATCAAATTGCGATCTAGGGAGGGACGTTTTGGTAGCCTGAGGGTGACAGCTGGAAAAATGCAGCTGGCTATTCCTGTCCGTGTCTTTGACAAAGAGATCTGTGCGGAGTGTACATCTATCATCTTTGATGACCCTTGGTATAAAGGAAATTAATGGACGTGTGACTAAAGTTCAATGTTAACTGTAGTTCTGGCCATATGGAGTTGATGTAAAGAGAGAATTCTTGTAAAAGTATTAAGTGGAACGACCCATAGACAGAAAATTTTGTCTATGTATCGTTTCCAAATGAGCGCATGTTTTTTTGAAAAGGTCATTAGTATAGATGTAGTGGTCCTCAAAGGATGCCATAAAACAATTAGCACATGGTGGTGCCATGATCGAGCCCATTGTTGTGCCCTGTTTTTGTAAAAAAATAAGAATCTTGGAAGAGGAAGACATTTTTTTACTCAAGACAATGTTTAGCAGGTCCATACTCAAATTAATGACTAGGGGATCTTTCTAGTTTTTGGAAATAATTTCATGGACTGCTCGAATACCTTTGTAGTGTTTGATAGAGGTATAAAGGCTACAAACATCCCATGCGAAGAGAATTGTCCCTATGGGTATGGTATGTATGCTTCGTATGGTATTCAGGAAGGAAGTAGTGTCAAGCAAAAAGGATGCAGTCTTTCTGATCAGGGGTGTCAAGATTTTTTCAAGGAAGATGGATAATGGAGATAGTATGGAATTGGTGGAGGCAACTATTGATCGACCTGGTGGTTTGTCAAGCCTTTTATGGATTTTAGGGAGGATGTAAAATACATGTGTAATAGGTTACAGGTTAGTTAGATATGTAACTGTGTCTTGGTCTATCATGTTAAGAAGAAAATGTTTATTAAGGGTAGTCCCTACTCTGAGTGCGATCTTACTTGTGGGATCACGATCGATGTGTGAATATACAGCATCGTCGTGTCGTTGCCTATGTATTTCCTCAATATAGTCACTTTTGTCCATGATGACTAGAGCTCGACCTTTATTGGCCGGCTTGATGATAAGATCCTTGTCCTCAATTAATGAGGAAAGGGCCGGTCTGTCAAGGTTATCCAGGTTAGCTTGGCTTTTGTAGTAGCCTAGCCCAAAGTCATGGTTGACGGTGTTGATATCCTGTTGGATAAATCTTATAAATGTTTCAAGGGGTGGAGAATTTTTTTTGGGGGAAAAAAAACTCTTATTCCTCAGCCCAAGTTATTTAGATGTAATGGTAGAGGCCGTGGTGGAAGTTGCTCTGTCATCCAATCTTCGGGATTCTTCTGAATTGGAAAAATACACCAAAGCCTTAAAGTCCTGTAAAACCTATTCAGGTCCATATCCAGGTGGAACAAGTCATACCTGTAGGTGGGGCAGAAGGATGGCCCCTTCTCCAGGAGACTCAATTAGTCCGGACCTAGGGTTTTGGATGAGATGTTAATGACCAGTGATTGTGGGTTGTTAGTCATACCTGTGACCTGGTTGTCATCGCCTGGCCCACTCCTTCTTGTATGACCACTTCCCCTCCTTGTCCTCTCCTTGGTCTCCTCCCCCGACGTTGGCCTAAAAAACTTATTTTGCCGTGATCTGGAATCTTTGCTCCCTGATCCTGAATATGAGGAATCCGATGGGGGAGTTTGGCCTCTGAATCCACCCCGTGTGATAGTATATCCTTCGTGCCATCTATATACTCCGTTATTCCTGTAATCCTCAAGATCCCTCTGGAATTTCCTTCTCTTCTGAAGCTCAATATCCGTGCGATGAGTGATAAGGTTGGTTTTCAGTGTCTTCTCAAATTCGGTATTAGCGGAGGTCGGTAAGGTGGCTTTTATTTGCGGATCTGCGTTTGCAATTTTTTCTTGTAGGTCAGTGATGTTCTTCTGTAGATATGACACCGTAAGGCTGAGTTCACATGTGGCGGAATTTCACTTAAATTCCGCTGCGGACACTCCGCAGCGTTAATCCGCAGCGGAGCCGTTTGTCCATTGACTTACACTTTAATTTAGCAGTGTTCGTTTAGACGATGCGTAAAATTCCGCTGCGGAGCATAGGCTGCGGAGCGGAATTTGGTGTCCGCAGCATGCTCTGTCTGTTGCGGAGCAGTGGCGGACTCATGGCGGAATTTCTCCATTGACTTCAATGGAGATTCTAATTTCCGCAATGAAGTCCGCAGCTGTCATGCACATGTTATGTGTGCTGCGGATCCGTCTTGCTTTTTTAACTTGACATTTCTTCATTCTGGCTGGACCTATGTATTTCTAGGTCTACAGCCAGACTGAGGAAGTCAATGGGGCTCCCGTAATGACGGGAGCGTTGCTAGGAGACGTCAGTAAATAGTCACTGTCCAGGGTGCTGAAAGAGTTAAGCGATCGGCAGTAACTGTTTCTGCACCCGGGACAGTGACTACCGATCCCAATATACATCTATCTGTAAAAAAAATGAAGTTCATACTTACCGAGAACTCCCTGCTTCTGTCTCCAGTCCGGCCTCCCAGGATGATGTTTCAGTCTAAGTGACGGCTGCAGCCAATCACAGGCTAATAACAGGCTGCAGCGGTCACATGGACTGCCGCGTCATCCAGGGAGGTCGGGCTGGATGCCGAAGGAGGGACGCATCACCAAGACAACGGCCGGTAAGTATGAAATTTGTTTACTTTCACTAGGGAAAGTGCTGTCCCTTCTCTCTATCCTGCACTGATAGGGAGAAGGGATGTACTTTTACCGCAGTCCGCAGCAGCTAGTCCGCATCAATTTACTGCACATTTTGTGCAGATCCGCAGCAGAATCTGCAACGCAGATTCTGTGCGGCATTGATGCGGACAGTTGCGGAGGAAATCCGCCACGTGTGGTCATGCCCTAAGAGTCAGAAGATCGAAAGAACAATTGTTCAAAATACACTACCGTTCAAAATTTTAGGGTCACTTAGAAGTTTCCTTATTTTTGAAAGAAAAGCAGTTTTTTTCAATGAAGATGACAGTAAATTAATCAGAAATACACTCTATACATTGTTAGTGTGCTAAATGACTATTCTAGCTGCAAACGTCTGGTTTTTAATGCAATATCTACATAGGTGTATAGAGGCCCATTTCCAGCAACCATCCAGTGTTCTAATGGTACATTGTGTTTGCTAACTGTCTTAGAAGGCTAATGGATGATTAGAAAACACTTGAAAACCCTTGTGCAATTATGTTAGCACCGCTGTAAACTGTTTTGCTATTTAGAGGAGCTATAAACTGACCTTCCTTTGAGCTAGTTGAGAATCTGGAGCAAGAGAGCTTTCATGTGAAACTCGACAGTCTATCCTTGTTCTTAGAAATGAAGGCTATTCCATGCGAGAAATTGCCAAGAAACTGAAGATTTCCTACAACGGTGTGTACTACTCCCTTCAGAGGACAGCACATACAGGCTCTAACCAGAGTAGAAAGAGAAGTGGGAGGCCCCGCTGCACAACTAAGCAACAAGACAAGTACATTAGAGTCTAGTTTGAGAAATAGACGCCTCACAGGTCCTCAACTGGCAGCTTCATAAAATAGTACCCGCAAAACGCCAGTGTCAACATCTACAGTGAAGAGGCGACTCCGGGATGCTGGCCTTCAGGGCAGAGTGGCAAAGAAAAAGCCATATCTGAGACTGGCTAATAAAAGGAAAAAGATTAATATGGGCAAAAGCACACAGACATTGGACAGAGGAAGATTGGAAAAAAGTGTTATGGACAGACGAATCGAAGTTTGACGTGTTTGGATCACACAGAAGAACATTTGTGAGAAACAGAACTGAAAAGATCCTGGAAGAGTGCCTGACGCAATCTGTCAAGCATGGTGGAGGTAATGTGATGGTCTGGGGTTGCTTTGGTGCTGGTAAAGTGGGAGATTTGTACAAGGTAAAAGGGATTTTGAATAAGGAAGGCTATCACTCCATTTTGCAACGCCATGCCATACCCTGTGGACAGTGCTTGATTGAAGCCAATTTCATCCTACAACAGGACAATGACCCAAAGCACACCTCCAAATTATGCAAGAACTATTTAGGGAAGAAGCAGGCAGCTGGTATTCTATCTGTAATGGAGTGGCCAGCGCAGTCACCAGATCTCAACCCCATAGAGCTGTTGTGGGAGCAGCTTGACCGTATGGTACGCAAGAAGTGCCCATCAAGCCAATCCAACTTGTGGGAGGGCCTTCTGGAAGCATGGGGTGAAATTTCTCCCGAATACCTCAGCAAATTAACAGCTAGAATGCCAAAGGTCTACAATGCTGTAATTGCTGCAAATGGAGCATTCTTTGACAAAAGCAAAGTTTGAAGGAGAAAATTATTATTTCAAATAAAAATCATTATTTCGAACCTTGTCAATGTCTTGACTATATTGTCTAGTCATTTTGCAACTCATTTGATAAATATAAGTGTGAGTTTTCATGGAAAACACAAAATTGTCTGTGTGACCCCAAACTTTTGAACGGTAGTGTATGTTCGAATTGAGTGCAGCAGTCAGGGTTCTCTTTGAACATGGTAGGTCTTGTAGGCATCCGTAGTCCTCTTGGAATGCGTTGAACCAGAATGTACTCGGCTAGCATAGCGCTATGTAGTTCTTGATTGATAAGTCGTCGTGAGATCCTTTGCAGGTCTCTGCTTCGTGTTTCGGTTGTGGCCGTCTGGGAGAAATCTCTAGAGGCTGTAACCTATGCCAAGATAGATTCCGTTTCTTCTTGGTTGAAGGAAAACGTAGGTGTGGACATTGTAGACCGGTGCACATCCGAAGGGGTAAATATCAATGGATCAAGATTCAGAAAGCACTAAGAGTTTGTTACAACTGATGGTTTAGGGACATTGGGAGGAATGCCTCCATTTTCCAATATTTAGACTATCCATTACCTTAGAAAATGCTTAGTAAATTGTGTCTCAATTCTTCTAGGATGAATGACTCCAGTTGCACCCAAATGAACAGACAACTATTAGTATATCTTTTTCCATATCTAGATTACATAATAACTACTTCTCAAAATTGAAATTGACCGTTAGTCCTCCCAACTGGAGTACTATTTTTAATTCCACAAACAAACATATATAAACAATCTTCTCCTCTCTCCTATAAGCTATATCTGCTGATTAGCAGATTCAAAATATAATATTCATATTTTCAAAATCAAGGAAGTCCATAGATAAAAATTTTTAACTCACTATTGTATGTCCTTGATAGGGTTTAGTTATAATTCTTTTAATGTATATGAATAAAGATTGATAATCAATTCTCCTGTTAAATATAGGAATAATTGCAGTTAGTGGGAGTAGATGCTTTGGATTCTCTGAGTGTAATCCTCATGTTTCAATATAAAAGCAATGAGGAGAAAGAAATGATCCAGCGCTGGTGGTGGTATTAAAAGGGAGATGAGAGTCCCATGTTTATTGGAAAAATGGTAAAATCGGAAGGGAGACGCAGTCCCAAGATGCAAGTAGTCAGGATTTGAACCTGAGCCTACGCGTTTCGAACGCGATCTGCGTTCTTAATCATGGCATGATTAAGAACGCAGATCGCGTTCGAAACGCGTAGGCTCAGGTTCAAATCCTGACTACTTGCATCTTGGGACTGCGTCTCCCTTCCGATTTTACCCTTTTAATACCCTTTTAATACCACCACCAGCGCTGGATCATTTCTTTCTCCTTATTGCTATTCTACACCGCGGGCCGTCGCGGGGATCCGACTGACGCTACCAGGAGACGCAGACCGGTGAGCTGGAGGTTCTCTCCCTGTTTCTATCTTTCAATATAAAACTTAATGTATATCTTTGAGACTTGATTTAATCCATTATATTCTAACCGCAATACAAATACAAAATCCTATACACACCAATGACTCTTTGGTGGGGGAAAGGCTGCATACGTTTTTCCGGCTTGGAAAGAAATATCTTCAAACAAATGGGTTCTAAATATTGTGTCGGAGGGATTGAAAATATAATTTGTTTCTCTTCCTCGTAACAGTGTTGTCTTAACGCTGCAGCCTTCCCCCTTCCTCCAGAATCACGTATTTCTGGGGGTCGAAGCGCTACTGAAATCAGGTGTGATTCTTCCAGTTCCTGAGTATCAGAGGGGGTTGAGTCATTACTCAAACTCTGTTTCTAGTAAAAAAAAAAAAAAAAAATGGGTCTTTCCGTACGATTATAAACCTAAAATTCCTGAACAAATGGATAAAACACAGGAGATTCAAAACTGAGACTTTAAAAACGACCACACCACTGATCCCTCGGAATGCAGAAATGTGTTCCATAGATTTAAGGGACGCATATTACCACGTACTGATCCATCCCAGTTCTCAGAAGTATCTAAGATTTGCTATCCCTGCACTAAGGAATCAAGTGTTACACTTTCAGTTTGAAGCTCTTCTTTTCAGGATATCTCGAGTATTTACAAAACTTCATAAGAAACCAAATTCATACAGAATTTCAGATTCTCAAAAAAACATTGTGAGATCTAGAAGTAACTATAGAACTATTATCAAGACTGGGATGGTTCTTGAACAGAGAAAAATTGGAATTGATTCAGTCTTGTCAAAGAAAATTCATGGGTGTACTAGTAGACTCTAGTCTACAAACATCGTTTTTTCCAGAAGACAAGATAGAAAATCTATAATATCTATCAGAAATGCGATCATACTATTGGGAATTTTGACAGCTTGTATTGAGTCAGGTAGTTGGTGCCAAATTCATTGCAAGGTCTTGCAAAATTGGATCCTAAGATCATGGGACAAAAGTCAAATATCCCTAGACAGGAAAGTGAAAATTCCTGTTAAAATCAAAACATCTTTGAATTGGTGGCTAGAAAAACAAAACCTAAGGAAAGGGGTATATGGCATCAGAGTCTGATTGTTAGTAAAACACCTGTTCCCTTAAGTCCCTATGACAACCGGTCTAGCTTCTGGGCGGTTCATCTTTGCTTTGAGCCTATCTCTGTTCTCGGTCATGCCAATCTGCTGTGGGCTTGTAACATGACAACTGTGACGTATCGGAGACATCAAGGAGGCACAAGATCGCCAGTCCTACCAAGATTAACACGGAAAATTTTCAGTTGGGTAGAGTCCAATCTGCTGTCATTATCAGCTGTGCACCTCAAAATTGCAGAAAATACGGTAGTATATTTTCTGAGTCTGAAAACCAGGAAGTCTATCACAAAATACTTCACAAATAGGCAACTACTCAGACAGGTTTGTTTGCCTCAGCAAAAAAACCACAAAATGGCCAGTATTCTTCTCACTAAATCCCAGAGACAATCCGAAAGCAGTGGATGTGCTGTCTCAACCTTGGGGGAACGATCTAGTTTATGCGTTTCCACCTCTCCTCTTAATCCCAAGAGTACTGCAAAAACTTCTACATGAACAAGCTACACTCATCACATATTGATTGTACTGTATTGGGCCAAAAAGAGCTTGTTTCCACTCCTCCTCAGATTTTCGCTCACAGACCCAATCAAAGATCTCCTGAGTCAAAGTTCTGTTTTACATCCAGATCCAAACTATTTCCAATTGTCAGCCTGGATCCTGAAAGGGAAATATAAAACAAAACAAAACAGGGGCTTTCGGAAAATGTAATTTCAGACCTTAAATCAAGCAGAAAGAAAACACAAATGCTATTTATCTAAAAATATGGAAAAAGTTCTGTCCTTGGTGTAATAACAAACCCCCAGACCAATTGAAACCAGATTTAGGACAAATTCTGGATATTTTTACATCAGGATTCAGAGTTGGGCCTTAGCCCTAGCACACTTAAAGAGGCTCTGTCACCAGATTTTGCAACCCCTATCTCCTATTGCAGCAAATCGGCGCTGCAATGTAGATAACAGTAACGTTTTTTTTTTTCAAAAACAAACATTTTTGGCCAAGTTATGACCATTTTTATATTTATGCAAATGAGCCTTTCTTAAGTTCAACTGGGCGTGTTTAAAGTGATGTCCAACTGGGCGTGTATTGTGTGTGTACATCTGGGCGTTTTTACTTGTTTTACTAGCAGGGCGTTGTGAATAGAAGTGTATGATGCTGACGAATCAGCATCATCCACTTTTCTTAGTTACCACCCAGCTTCTGGCAGTTCAGACACACAGCGTGTCCTCACTCATCCGACGCGATGAAGTTCCTGTGGGAGGAAGTGAGTGACGTCACAGCGTGATCTCGCGAGGACACGCTGTGTGTCTGTGCACTGCCAGAAGCTGGGTGGTAACGAAGAGAAGTGGATGATGCTGATTCGTCAGCATCATACACGTCTATTCACTAGCTAGTAAAACAAGTAAAAACGCCCAGATGTACACACACAATACGCGCCCAGTTGGACATAAGAAAGGCTCATTTGTATAAATATAAAAATGCTCATAACTTGGCCAAAAATGCTAGTTTTTGAAAAAAAAAACTTTACTGTTATCTACATTGCAGCGCCGATCTGCTGCAATAGGAGATAGGGGTTTGAAAATCTGGTGACAGAGCCTCTTTAATGTTCAAGTGTCAGCTTTAAGTTTGTTTTTTTGATCGGTGCCTTGCAGATCATAGATGGATTAGAAGATTTTTTTAAAGGATTGTATAAATTAAAACCCTCAGTTCCTTCTCACTCTCTCAGTGGGATTTGAACATAGTTTTGAAAGGTCTAGCAAAGACACCATTTGAGCCCATTAAAGATCTGAGTTTAAAATTCCTATAATTTAAAACAACATTTTTTGATTGTGATTACTTCTACTAGACGCCTAGGAGAAATTCAGGCTCTTTCAGTAAAGGAACTGTACCTTAAAATTCTAGATAATCGGCTGGTACTAAGGTTAGATCCCACATTTTTACTTAAGTTGTTTTCAGATTTTTATAAATATCAATACATTTTCCTTCCATCTTTTTGTGAAAACCCTAACAATTTAAAAGTATAGAATTCCATGCTTTAGATGTTAGAAGAATTGTGTTAAAATACTTGTAGGTTTCAAAAGACTTTAGGTTAGACTCAAACCTTCTAATCCAATTTGCTGGCAAAAAAAAATGGGAAGAAAGCTTCAAAAAGCACAGTAGCTAGTTAGATCAAATCAAACATTTCATTTTGTTATAGTGTAGTCAACCTTCAAACGAGCACATACCACTTGTGCAGTCACCTCCTCCTGGGCTGAGAGAGGAGGCGCTTCTTAGGACCAAATTTGCAAAGCTGCTACATGGTCCAATGTAAATACCTTTGTCAAACATTATAGATTGGAGCATGTAAAGCCCTGAAGTCACGACGAGTGGCGACGAAAAGGCGTCAGCGCACGCAACGTACGCTTTGATGGCACATGCCCAGGATCCCGCGTCTTCAGCCATTATTGTGTACATGCTGCTTCATACACCACTCGATTGGTCACAGACACTACATCACCTTCTGACCTCGGAGATCACGGAGACCATATACTGGTCATTGAGTCCTTGTCCTTATACTCCATCCATGTTCCAGTGTCTGGGACATTTCAAAGTGGGGAGTCACACCACCTGCCGTGGCTGTAGCCCATATTGGATATCTATATACAGGATTAATGTCCATCTATATTGTTAAAATCTACTCTGCTTAAGTTTGCTAAGCTTCTGAATTTTGTTTCCATTGTTCCAAAGGCAGCACACAATGGGTTAATGACCTGCTTCTTCCCAGCTTGTACAGAAGAAAAAAGACACAATTAGTATTAATTACAACCTCATTAACCCTCAGGCCAATGGTATAAAGCACAACTTGAAGAGACACCCAATGTGTTTTTTTTCTTCGGTCCCAGCTGGACAGGTTAATTTTCTTCTCTCTCAACAGGGTTTTTTATTTTGTGCAATAATGGCCATGTGTAGAGCCTTACGCCGACACTGAAGTCCTCGGAAAGGGAAATTGCCCACTGCGCAACTCCGGAAGTCAACACCGGGATGCCCTAGTCTGGAGGTAAGTGCAGTATGCGCAGTTCCAGAACTCGGTACGAATGCACAGTGCGCATGTGCGGGAGTCACCTGTCATCACGAGATGCCATCTTTAATATAATGGCACGCTTTTCAGCGATGGTGGCCGGTACCATTGCCAGGCTCGCACCTCAAGTCAGGCAGAAAGGTAGGACGCTGTTATTTCTTTTGCTCTTAAAAGGTTTATAGAGTAAAGAAAAGGTATTTTATTACTGGTCAAGCCTGCTATTTTCTCACACTGTCCCTTTGTTTATCCCTAGATGCCTAACCATCAAAGAGGAAAACGCTCAAAGAAAGCTAAACATAGGATGTGTTTTCAGTGTGAACAGCCTCTATCTGATGATTATGAAGCTGACATATGCAATACTTGTTTACAGCAGTAGGATAATGATGATGATGATGATAAGGATGTTTTTCTTGTACAGCATGAGGCTAAAAAGTTTTTTGACTGGTTCAAAGACCATCTTGTTGAGACTTTTAAAGAGGCTAAAGGGGAATGCAGTATTCCTACTAAACGCAGAAAAATAACTGCTGAAGAAAACGTTTCCTCAATGGATTAGTCGCCCCAATCCTGGTCTGAAGGCGAGATAGCTTTTGATTCAGTCTGATATAGGCATTCCAGATGATTATCTATTCAGAAAGGATAATATTTCAATCGCTGTTAAAAACTGTCGAAGATTCTGTAGAATCTGAGGTTTTGAAGGGAGAACGTTCAAAGAAACAGCAGTTATTTAATTTTCCGGAAAAACAAGGTTAATTTACTGAAAGAGTATTTCAGACTAAACTGGCAGAGTGTAACGTCTGCCGCGCCGTTCCCCGCCTTCCCCACGGCCTCTGCTCCGGTTCCTGCGTCCTCCATTACCACATGCTCATCCCGAGCTCCACTTACCCGATCCGGACGCTCTGCTGGTCCTGGACGGCGTCAGGTAAGTGCATCCCTTACCTCCCTCCGCGGCCGTCATCCTCGATGTGCGGCTGCAGTCACTAGAGGGCGCGCGCGCTGACTAGTTTGGTCTTAAAGGGCCAGCATGCACCTTAATTCCAAAGATGTCCTATTTCAGGTTCCTCCTTCCCTACATCCATGCTTGTTCAACCAAGTTCCCCGTGAGTTTCCCTGTGCCCTGGTTCTTGGTTTCCTTCACTTCTGCCTTGTCTGGATTTCCCGTTGCTGACCTCTGCCTGAACTGGACTATCCTTGCCTGCCTTGACCTATTGCTTCCATACCAGTTACGACGTCTGCTGCCTGTCCTGACTTCTGCCTATCCATCCGATGGCCCCTACCCACTGTGCCAAGCGTTGCCTGGGTTCCAAGCACCATCTTCAGCACGACACCAAGGATCTACAAACAAACTGGTGAGAACCGATATAGGTTGAACAAGTCATGGATCCCCTTGATACAGCCCTGCCTAACACGGCTGATATGGCTCAGGAGCTTTCTAGACAACGAGTCCGCCAAGATCAGCTGTTTCAGCTACTGCAGAAGGTGTCCACTCGTTTGAAAGAACTAGCGCCTCCTACACCATCACCAGCACCACCACCACCGCAAGCTCCTGTCTACAGTTCTGGACTACATTTACCAACGCCTGCCTGCTATGAGGGAGACCCCAAGACCTGCAGGGGATTTGTTAACCAATGCACCATTCACTTTGAAGTCATGGTACATCATTTTTCCTCAGACCGGGCTAAGGTAGCCTACATCCAGTGCCTGCTGTCTGGTGAAGCACTGGCTTGGGCATCGCCCTTGTGGGAGAAAAACAACCCCATCATGTACAACATTCAGAACTTTCTCTCCACTTTTAAAAGGGTGTTTGAAGAACTCTTCTGCAGCTTATTCTCTACTCAAGCTCCGGCAAGGAACCTCCACAGTAGGCCAATACACCATTCAATTTCGCACCCTGGCTACTGAACTCCAGTGGAATAATGAGGCTTTGGTATCTATCTTCTGAGAGGGTCTGGCGGGCCGAATCAAGGACGAATTTGCTGGTCGAGACCTTCCACCGTCCTTGGATGACTTGATTACTCTTGCTAATCGTATAGATATACGTTTCCGTGAAAGACAACAAGAATCTGCTCGAGGCAATCGGACATCACGGTTGGCAACAACCTTCCAGAGACCTCTGCTGGCCTAATCTTCCTCTCGGTCAGATGAACCCATGCAGGTGGAGAGAACAAGACTCACGCCTGAGGACCGCCAGAATAGACGCAAGTTGAATTTATGTTTGTATCGTGGTGGTAAAAACGCACTTCCTCAAGGATTGTCCAGTGAGGCCGGAAAACACCAACGCCTAGGGCAAGTATTAGAGGCTACCCTAGGTGGAATACCTTCCTCTCAGAAGTTGACCATACCAGCAAAGCTGTCCTTTGCAGGAACCACTTTCTGCGTTCAGCCTTTCTAGATTCCGGATCCGCTGGGAATTTTCTGTGCAAGTCCTTGGTAAATCGCTACCAAATACCAGTGCGAAAACTAACCAAACCATTGTCTATTGCTTCTGTAAATGGGAGGCTTCTACAGGAAACTATCTCGTCACTGAGCCCATTCACTTGTTAACAGGGGCACTGCACCAGGAACGTATCTTCTATGTTTTAAAGAACTCTCTGAACCCTTTGCTACTAGGTCTACCGTGGTTGCAGAAGCACTTTCCTGTTATTGACTGGACTGGAGGTCAAATTACCCGCTGGAGTGACTTCTGTCACCAGCATTGTCTACAATCTATTTGCCCACCTATGCCTCAGAATACAGAACCTAATGCAGCAGGACTTCCTACTCCATACAAAAGCTTCTCGGATGTTTCCTGTAAACAACAAGCTGAATCGCTGCCACCTCACAGGCCATACGACTGTGCCATAGGCCTAGTCCCCAACGCCACGCCTCCCAGAGGTAGAGTCTACCCTAGAGTCTTTGCCCGAGACGGAGGCCATGTCTCGGTATACAGTGGAGGAAATAAGTATTTGATCCCTTGCTGATTTTGTACGTTTGCCCACTGTCAAAGTCATGAACACTCTAGAATTTTTAGGCTAGGTTAATTTTACCAGTGAGAGATAGATTATATAAAAAAAAAAAAAGAAAATCACATTGTCAAAATTATATATATTTATTTGCATTGTGCACAGAGAAATAAGTATTTGATCCCCTACCAACCATTAAGAGTTCAGCCTCCTCCAGACCAGTTACACGCTCCAAATCAACTTGGTGCCTGCATTAAAGACAGCTGTCTTACATGGTCACCTGTATAAAAGACTCCTGTCCACAGACTCAATTAATCAGTCTGACTCTAACCTCTACAACATGGGCAAGACCAAAGAACTTTCTAAGGATGTCAGGGACAAGATCATAGACCTGCACAAGGCTAGAATGGGCTACAAAACCATAAGTAAGACGCTGGGTGAGAAGGAGACAACTGTTGGTGCAATAGTAAGAAAATGGAAGACATACAAAATGACTGTCAATCGACATCGATCTGGGGCTCCATGCAAAATCTCACCTCGTGGGGTATCCTTGATCCTGAGGAAGGTGAGAGATCAGCCGAAAACTACACGGGGGGAACTTGTTAATGATCTCAAGGCAGCTGGGACCACAGTCACCAAGAAAACCATTGGTAACACATTACGCCGTAATGGATTAAAATCCTGCAGTGCCTGCAAGGTCCCCCTGCTCAAGAAAGCACATGTACAGGCCCGTCTGAAGTTTGCAAATGAACATCTGGACTATTCTGAGAGTGATTGGGAGAAGGTGCTGTGGTCAGATGAGACTAAAATTGAGCTCTTTGGCATTAACTCAACTCGCCGTTTTTGGAGGAAGAGAAATGCTGCCTATGACCCAAAGAACACCGTCCCCACTGTCAAGCATGGAGGTGGAAACATTATGTTTTGGGGGTGTTTCTCTGCTAAGGGCACAGGACTACTTCACCGCATCAATGGGAGAATGGATGGAGCCATGTACCGTCAAATCCTGAGTGACAACCTCCATCCCTCCACCAGGACATTAAAAATGGCTCGTGGCTGGGTCTTCCAGCACGACAATTACCCGAAACATACAGCCAAGGCAACAAAGGAGTGGCTCAAAAAGAAGCACATTAAGGTTATGGAGTGGCCTAGCCAGTCTCCAGACCTTAATCCCATCGAAAACTTATGGAGGGAGCTGAAGATCCGAGTTGCCAAGCGACAGCCTCGAAATCTTAATGATTTACAGATGATCTGCAAAGAGGAGTGGGCCAAAATTCCATCTAACATGTGTGCAAACCTCATCATCAACTACTAAAAATGTCTGACTGCTGTGCTTGCCAACAAGGGTTTTGCCGCCATGTATTAAATCTTGTTTGCCAAAGGGATCAAATACTTATTTCTCTGTGCACAATGCTAATAAATATATATAATTTTGACAATGTGATTTTTTTTTATTTTTTTTAATATAATCTATCTCTCACTGGTAAAATTAACCTAGCCTAAAAATTCTAGACTGTTCATGTCTTTGACAGTGGGCAAACTTACAAAATCAGCAAGGGATCAAATACTTATTTCCTTCACTTTATCAAAGAAAATCTGGGGAGGGGATTCATCCGTAAGTCCTCCTCTCCTGCTGGTGAAGGTTTTTCTTTGTGGGAAAAAAAGACTGCTCCCTGCGTCCTTGTATTGATTACCGAGGATTGAATAATATCACGCTAAAGAACAAGTACCCGTTACCATTGATCTCAGAACTCTTTGACCGCCTACAGGGGGCGAAAATTTTTCACCAAACTAGACCTTCGTGGAGCTTATAACCTCCTCCGTATCCGCGAGGGAGACGAATGGAAGACTGCATTCCACACTCGTGATGGGCATTTTGAATACCTCGTTATGCCCTTTGGACTTTGTAAAGCTCCTGTGGTTTATCAGGCTTTTGTTAATGACATTTTTCGAGATCTGTTGTACAGCTGTGTGGTGGTATACCTAGATGACATTTTAATATTTTCTCCCTATATTCAAACTCATCGTGTGCATGTGCGCCAAGTGTTACAGCGTCTGCGACATAACTCTCTGTTTGCGAAACTAAAGAAATGCCTCTTTGAGAGAACAAGCCTGCCTTTCTTGGGGTATGTCATTTCCGACCAGGGACTTCAAATGAATCCAGCCAAGCGATCTTCTATTCTCAACTGGCCTCGTCCACAAGGACTCAAAGCTGTCCAACGCCTGCTGGGATTTGCTAAATTATTACCGCCAGTTTATTCCTCACTTCTCCTCTATAACGGCTCCTATTTCTGCGCTGACCAAAAAGGGGGTTAATGCCAAAGACTGGACCACGGAGGCTGAAGCTGCATTCCAAGCTCTTAAAATTGCCTTCTCTTCTGCTTCAGTCCTACATAGACCGGATTCCACCAAACCCTTAGTTCTGGAGGTCGATGCTTCATCTGTGGGAGTCGGAGCTATTCTTTCACAAAATACTTGTAGGGGGAGACTGGTGGTCTGTGGTATTTTCTCCAAATCATTCACATCTGCTGAGAAAAATTATGGTATTGGAGATAAAGAACTTTTAGCTATTAAATTGGCCCTGGAGGAATGGAGACATTTGCTTGAGGGTGCACGACATCCCATCATCATTTACACAGATCATAAGAGCCTCCTATACTTACAGACTGCTCAACGCCTAAACTCTCGTCAAGCTCGGTGGCCATTATTCTTCTCCAGATTCGATTTTCAGCTTCACTACAGACCCGCTGGAAAGAATACCAAGGATGATGCCTTATCTCGCGGTTTTTACCCCACAGATCAAGTGCCTAACCCACAGTTTATTATAGATCATAAACGTATTGTGATCGCTACTCCAGCTGAAGTGGTACACATTCCGAGGAAAGACCTGGGTACCCCCTAAACAAAGGGAATGTGTTCTTCGTTGGGGTCATGCCTTCAGGGTTTCCGGGCACCCTGGCATCAAAAAGACTCTAAATTTTATTTGCCGTCAGTACTGGTGGCCTTCCATGTCCCAAGACACTAATGACTTTGTTTCAGCCTGCTCCACCTGCTCTCAGAATAAAGTCTCCCATTCAAGACCTGCTGGCCTTTTGCATCCTCTGCCTGTACCAGACTCTCCCTGGTCGCACATTGCCATGGACTTCATCACCGATCTGCCTAGTTCTGCTGGGTGTACCATGATCTGGGTTGTAGTGAATCGCTTTTCCAAGATGGCACACTTCGTACCTCTCTCAGGCCTTCCGTCATCTTCCCGACTGGCAACACTGTTTATCAAGCACATCTTTCGCCTTCATGGTCTTCCTAAGCATATTGTTCAGTTCACATCCAAGTTCTGGAGAGCCTTGTGCAAACTGCTGGAGGTCAAACTAGACTTCTCTTCCGTGTACCATCCTCAATCTAATGGTCAAGTAGAGCGGATAAACCAAATACTTGAAAGTTTCCTCAGGAATT
This sequence comes from Rhinoderma darwinii, assembly GCF_050947455.1. Taxonomy (NCBI): domain Eukaryota; kingdom Metazoa; phylum Chordata; class Amphibia; order Anura; family Rhinodermatidae; genus Rhinoderma; species Rhinoderma darwinii. The sequence continues at coordinate 306,486,194 of NC_134688.1, forward strand.
TCGTGTCTCCACGACAAGACGACTGGGCAAGTCTACTTCCATGGGCCGAATTTGCCTACAACAACCATACGGGGGAATCTACCCGTTCTTCTCCTTTCTTCTTGGTTTATGGCCAGCACCCAGGAATTCCCCTAACAGTCTCTGTGCCTTCTGAGGTTCCAGCTGCTAACACGGTGCACCGCGACTTTGTACGGATTTGGCAGAAGGCCAAGGACTCCATCCACAAAGCCATAGCCGTGTTTAAGAGAAACGCGGATAAAAGACGCAGGATACCGCCGCAGCTCCTTCCTGGGGATAAAGTCTGGCTGTCCACCCGGTAAATACGTCTGAAGACCCCTTGTTACAAGCTAGCTCCTCGGTTTCTAGGCCCTTATGAGATAACAAAACAAATCAATCCAGTAACTTTCAGACTTCGCGTTCCTCAGTCTCTGAAAATCTCTAATTCCTTCCATATTTCTCTGCTGAAACCCACTATACTCAACCGATTTTCAAAGAAAATTCCTGTCCATCCTGCGCCAGCGGCTGATGGCGAATTTGAAATTCAAGAGATCTTGGATGTCAAATGAACACGGGGGAGATTATGGTATCTAGTGGACTGGAAAGATTATGGTCCTGAGGAGAGATCATGGGAGCCCGTGGAGAATATCAACGCCCCAGCTCTCATCAAGGACTTTGAGCGAAGGTTTCCAAGCAAGCCTAAAAAGAGGGGGCGTAAAGGGGGGGGTACTGCAATGGCTGCCGCGCCGTTCCCCGCCTTTCCCACGGCCTCTGCTCCAGTTCCTGCGTCCTCCATTACCACATGCTCACACCGAGCTCCACTTACCCGATCTGGACGCTCTGCTGGTCCTGGACGGCGTCAGGTAAGTGCATCCCTTGCCTCCCTCTGCGGCCGTCATTATCGATGTGCGGCTGCAGTGACTAGAGGGCGCGCGCGCTGACTCGTTCGGTCTTAAAGGGCCAGCACACGCCTTAATTCCAAAGACTTCCTATTTAAGGTTCCTTCTTCCCTACATCCATGCTTGTGCAACCAAGTTCCCTGTGAGTTTCCCTGTGCTCTGGTTCTGTTTCCTTCCCTTCTGCATTGTCTGGATTTCCCATTGCTGACCTCTGCCTGAACTTGACTATCCTTGCCTGCCGCCTGCCTTGACCTATTGCTTCCATACCCGTTACGACGCCTGCCTTGACCTATTGCTTCCATACCCGTTATGACGTCTGCTGCCTGTCCGGACTTCTGCCTATCCATCCGACCGCATCTACTCGCTGTGCCAAGCGTTGCCTGGGTTCCAAGCACCATCTCCCAGACGACACAGAGGTGTCTTTTGGCAGAAGGGTACTCGAGGCTGAGGATATGTAAACCCACCCATTTATTTTTATATTGCTTTGAATTTCCCATTGTATGCTGCCTTTGGAACAATAGGGAAAGCTTAAATTTGCTTACCAAAATGTTTCATTTCCCTGAGTTCAAAGGCAGCACAGCTATTTTGTTTTTCGTTTATTGCCAAATTATTATTATTACACATTGGGTGTCTCTTCAAGGTGTGCTTTATACCATTGGCCTGAGGGTTAATGAGGTTGTAATTAAGACTAATTGTGTCTCTTTTCTTCTGTACTAGCTGGGAAGAAGCAAGTCATTAACCCATTGTGTGCTGCCTTTGAACTCAGGGAAAGGAATAATTTTGATAAGTAAATTTAAGCTTTACTTAGCCCATCCACCTCGGCTGGGGTGCACCATTGACGGATGAAGATTGAGCTTGTTTCCATTATATTACTGCATATGGAACGGTCTACTTCCTCTTTGGCTAATATTGACATTTACCACTTGTTCTGGACATATTGTTTGTTTGGAGTATATGGTTTGCACTACTTACCATTTATCTATATGGCCCCATAAGGCCTTTCATTAAATTTGGCTCTTTACCTAACATGATTTACTGCTTTAACTTGTTGCTATTATACAATTATTGGAAGTTGATCTATTGCAATGTTTTCAGTTTAGTTTCTAGGCTTATGGTCAGTAATATTTATAATTTATATTCAATATAGTGTTTAATCAACCTGTGGCTTAATTTTTAATTAAAATATTTATACCCCATTGCCTTAGGTGCATATCTAATTTTCCTAGGTGCATTGAGCAATGGTATACGCAATGCATTATTTCTTCAACTGTATGAGGTTTACACATTATGTTATTGACAATTAATGCTATATTGTCTTTGTACGTATTGCAATATCGATTCTTGATTGTTTTTGTATTTACCCAGCCAGGCATGCGATGTCTTCATTGCGATACAGAATCACTTTTGACGTTGCCCTTCACATATTTCTCTTTTTTATATATACACTACCGTTCAAATGTTTGGGTTCCCCAATCAATTTTGTGTTTTCCATGAAAACTCACTGTTAAGGATATGCCAGGCACAGCTTCTGTGTCTTCGCCCATAGGTAATCAGTCTGCACCTGCTTCTATGTCTGTGAGACTGACTCCATCTTCCACCACTCAGGATGGCAGGCTTAGGAGTGGGAGAGCCTATCACAGCCTGGCCAGACGGAGCTAGCTCCCGCCCTCTGTGTATTTATACCTGCCTTTCCTGTTCCTCCTTGCTTGTGATTCTTCTCGTTTGGTTTCCTGGCCCTGCTGCAGCTTCTTGAACTATTTGACCCTGCTTTATATAGACCATGGCTTACTGACTACTCTCCTGCTCTGCGTTTGGTACCTCGTACACTCCTGGTTTGACTCAGCTTGTTCACTACTCTCCTGCTCTGCGTTTGGTACCTCGTACACTCCTGGTTTGACTCGGCTCGTTCACCACTCTTGTTGCTCACGGTGTTGCCGTGGGCAACTGCCCCTTTTCCCTTACTTCTGTGTACCCTTGTCTGTTTGTCTGTCGTGCACTTATTGAGCGTTGATCTTTTCTTTTCTGCTCTCGGACTCATTTATGACGAGACTGACAGGACTGCCTTTGCCGAGAGTCAGCTGGTGACCTTACGTCAGGGTAAGAGACTTGTTGAGGAGTATTGCTCTGACTTTAGGAAGTGGTGCGTAGCTTCTCGGTGGAATGACCCTGCCTTAAGGTGCCAGTTTAGGTAGAGTCTGTCGAACACCCTGAAAGACCTGCTAGTTAGCTATCCCTCTTCTGACTCCCTAGACCAGCTTATGGCTATAGCGGTACAACTTGACCGACGTCTCAGGGAACGACAACTTGAACGTTTTTGTGTTTTCTCCTCTGACTCCCCCATGATGCCTCCTGAGGTTCCGTTGCTTCGTTCTTCCACGGAAGACTCGGTGGTACCTATGCAACTCGGGGCCTCCGTGTCCCCCCAACAACGTAGAGAGTTCTGCAGGAAGAATGGTCTCTGCTTCTATTGTGGGGATGACAAGCATCAAGTGAACACTTGTCCTAGGCGTAAGAATAAGCAGCCGGAAAACTTCCGCGCCTAAGTGATCATCGGGGAGGTCACTTGGGCGCACAGGTATTTCCCGTAAATATAAAACGTAATAAAATCTTGCTTCCCTTTCAGGTCTCGTTTGGTAGTAGGTCTGCTACCGGCAGTGCCTTCGTGGATTCAGGGTCTTCTGCTAATATCATGTCTGTGGAATTTGCTATGTCTCTAGCTATGCCTTTGATTGATTTGCCTAAACCTGTCCCGGTAGTGGGTATCGACTCCAATCCTCTTGCTAATGTTTATTTTACACAGCATACCCCTGTTTTTGAACTCCTTGTTGGCTCCATGCATTTGGAGCAGTGCTCTGTACTGTTGATGCAGGGATTATCGTCCGATTTGGTTTTAGGCCTTCCCTGGTTGCAGTTGCATAATCCCACGTTTGACTGGAATACTGGGGATCTTACCAAATGGGGTAATGAATGCTTGACGTCATGTTTTTCTGTTAATTCTATTTCTCCCCCTGAGGAGGTGAACACGCTACCTGAGTTTGTTCAGGACTTCGCTGATGTTTTCTCTAAGGAGGCCTCCGAAGTGTTACCTCCTCATAGAGAATACGATTGCGCTATCGATTTGGTACCAGGAGCTAAGCTCCCTAAGGGTAGGATATTTAATTTCTCTTGTCCCTAACGTGAAGCCATGAGAGAGTATATCCAGGAATGCCTGGCCAAGGGTTACATTCGCCCCTCTACTTCTCCGGTAGGTGCTGGCTTCTTCTTCGTAGGGAAGAAGGATGGTGGTCTTAGGCCATGCATTGACTACCGTAACTTGAATAAGGTCACTGTAAGGAACCAGTATCCCCTTCCTTTGATTCCTGATCTCTTTAATCAGGTTCAGGGGGCCCAATGGTTCTCTAAGCTTGATCTACGGGTGGCGTATAACTTTATCCGCATCAAAGAGGGGGATGAGTGGAAGACTGCGTTTAACACGCCCGAAGGTCATTTCGAATATCTCGTCATGCCCTTTGGGTTGTGTAATGCTCCCGCGGTCTTCCAGAATTTCATAAATGAGATTTTAAGAGATTACCTGGGGGTATTTCTTGTAGTGTACCTTGATGACATACTTGTGTTTTCCAAGGACTGGTCCTCCCACATTGAGCATGTCAGGAAGGTGCTCCAGGTCCTTCGGGAAAACAAACTGTTTGCGAAGACCGAAAAATGTGTGTTTGGGGTGCAGGAGATACCATTTTTGGGTCAAATCCTCACTCCTCATGAATTCCGCATGGATCCCGCCAAGGTCCAGGCTGTGGCGGAATGGGTCCAACCTGCCTCCCTGAAGGCGTTACAGTGCTTCTTGGGGTTCGCTAATTATTACAGGAGATTTATTGCTAACTTCTCGGTCATCGCTAAGCCTCTTACGGATCTCACTCGCAAGGGTGCTGATCTCCTCCGCTGGCCTCCTGAGTCTGTCCAGGCTTTTGAGGTCCTTAAGAAGTGCTTTATCTCGGCCCCGGTGCTGGTTCAGCCCAACCAAATGGAGCCATTTATCGTGGAGGTTGACGCGTCCGAGGTGGGAGTGGGGGCTGTCTTGTCCCAGGGTACCAGGTCCCTCACCCATCTCCGTCCCTGTGCCTACTTCTCCAGGAATTTTTAGCCCACTGAGAGTAACTATGATATTGGCAACCGCGTACTCTTAGCCATTAAATGGGCATTTGAAGAGTGGCGCCACTTCCTGGAGGGGGCTAGGCACCAGGTAACGGTCCTTACCGACCACAAGAATCTGGTTTTCCTAGAATCGGCCCGGAGGCTAAACCCGAGACATGCTCGATGGGCGTTATTTTTTACCAGATTCAACTTTTTGGTTACCTATAGGGCTGGGTCTAAAAATATTAAGGCTAATGCACTGTGGAGTAGCTTAATGGCCAGCCCTCCTTCGGATGAAGATCCTGCTTGTATTTTGCCTCCAGGTATAATCATTTCCTCTATTGATTCTGATTTAGTCTCTGAAATTGCTGCTGATCAAGGTTCAGCTCCCGGGAACCTTCCTGAGAACAAGCTGTTTGTTCCCCTGCAATTCCGGCTAAGGGTACTTAGGGAAAATCATGACTCCGCACTATCTGGTCATCCAGGCAGCCTGGGTACCAAGCACCTCATTGCCAGAAACTATTGGTGGCCTGGGTTGCCTAAAGACGTTAAGGCCTACGTCGCCGCTTGTGAGGTTTGTGCTAGGTCCAAGACTCCCAGGTCCCGACCAGCGGGCTTACTACGTTCCTTGCCCCAGAGACCTTGGACCCATATCTCCATGGATTTTATCACCGATTTGCCTCCATCTCAAGGCAAGTCAGTGGGGTGGGTTGTAGTAGACCGCTTCAGTAAGATGCGCCACTTTGTGCCCCTCAAGAAACTACCCATTGCTAAGACGTTAGCTACCTTGTTTGTCAAACACAACCTGCGTCTCCATGGGGTCCCTGTCAATATTGTTTCTGACAGAGGGGTACAATTTGTTTCTTTGTTTTGGAGAGCCTTCTGTAAAAAGTTGGAGATTGATCTGTCCTTCTCCTCTGCCTTCCATCCTGAAACTAATGGCCAAACTGAGAGGACTAATCAGTCTCTAGAACAATATTTAAGGTGTTTTATCTCTGACTGTCAATATGATTGGGTCTCATTCATTCCCCTCGCCGAATTTTCCCTTAATAACCGGGTCAGTAACTCGTCAGGGGTCTCCCCCTTTTTCTGTAATTTTGGGTTTAATCCACGGTTCTCCTCCGTTTCACCTGGTAGTTCCAACAATCCCGAGGTAGAGGTCGTTCATCGGGAACTGTGCACAGTCTGGGCCCAGGTTCAAAAGAACCTAGAGGTGTCCCATCTTTTCCTTTTATTAGCCAGTCTCAGATATGGCTTTTTCCTTGCCACTCTGCCCTGAAGGCCAGCATCCCGGAGTCGCCTCTTCACTGTAGACGTTGACACTGGCGTTTTGCGGGTACTATTTAATTAAGCTGCCAGTTGAGGACCTGTGAGGTGTCTGTTTCTAAAACTAGAGACTCTGAGGGGCGTGGCTTAGCTATGGAGCTGTGAGCACGCGTCTTGGGGAGCTCCGGATAAGCAGGCACAGTACAGCAATTAACACCGGGTAAACCCTGCCAGGTAAACGAAGGGGAACTTGCCCTGGAGCCTCTCGTTCCTTACCCCGTTTGCGGGTACTATTTAATTAAGCTGCCAGTTGAGGACCTGTGAGGTGTCTGTTTCTCAAACTAGAGACTCTAATGTACTTGTCTTGTTGCTCAGTTGTGCAGCGGGGCCTCCCACTTCTCTTTCTACTCTGGTTAGAGCCTGTGTGTGCTGTCCTCTGAAGGGAGTAGTACACACCATTGTAGGAAATCTTCAGTTTCTTGGCAATTTCTCGCATGGAATAGCCTTCATTTCTAAGAACAAGAATAGACTGTCGAGTTTCACATGAAAGCTCTCTTTTTCTAGCCATTTTGAGAGTTTATTCGAACCCACAAATGTAATGCTCCATATTCTCAACTAGCTCAAAGGAAGGTCAGTTTTATAGCTCCTCTAAACAGCAAAACTGTTTAAAGCGGTGCTAACATAATTGCACAAGGGTTTTCACATCATCCATTAGCCTTCTAACATAGTTAGCAACACAATGTACCATTAGAACACTGGAGTGATGGTTGCTTGAAATGGACCTCTATACACCTATGTAGATATGGCATTAAAAACCAGACGTTTGCAGCTAGAATAGTCATTTAGCACATTAACAATGTATAGAGAGTGTATTTCTGATTAATTTAATGTTATCTTCATTGAAAAAAAACTGTGCTTTTCTTTCAAAAATAAGGAAATTTCTAAGTGACCCTAAAATTTTGAACGGTAGTGTATGTATTAATAAATTTGGATATTTTATAATCCAGGAGTCGAGTGCTCTTGCTTTCCAGGTTTTTTTCAGTTTTATTGTACATATATTCTTGGTGGCACTATACCAATTGTACACTACTCAGGTAGCTTTTTTTGAGAACATATAGTTCCTCTTTAGAGCGCCACCGATGATCTTGCTGGGGACTCAAGAATTAAAAGCCACTGACAGCACTTTACATACATGGACAATGACATCAGGGGCTTTCCCATGGCTCCAATTCCCGTGCCAAGCGCTAACTTGATGCTCTTTCTAGGGATTCTGGCTTTAAGAAAGCTCCCTGAGGTATACGTTTAACTTATACCTGTGATCGATGCCATACCGCATGGTATAAATTTTTTGCGGGATTCTTCACGATGGAATAGCGTAGTATACATTATTTCATGTGAATATAGCCTTAGGGGATTTGTGGTGTGTTACGAATACAAGGGGAGAAAAATAAAAATAATCTAAATACAAAAATAAGAAAATGTTAGAGGAACAAAAAAAAAATCTTTGTAAATAAATAACGTACATATGATTCTGTATGGACATTTGAAAAAAGAAATCACAAGTTCTCAAAAATTAATTTTAATTGACAAATGAACACTGTTAAAGGAACAGTGTCATCACAAATAATTTTTTTATATGTTAAAGATGTTAGTGCTTTAATAAAAACGTTTATTTTCATTTGTGTGTTTGTGTTTTACTGTTTCTTATTTTTACACTTTTTCTTCCCTATGGGGGCTGCCATTTTTTGTTCCATTTCTGTGTGTGTCGATTAACGACACACACAGACATGGAATACGGCAGCCACAGTCCCATAGGGACTGTGAACGGCTCCCGTCCCATTGACTGCCGTGTACGGCGTCTGTGTGGGAACTGCGCATGCGCCGCTCCCACACAGTCCTATTCGAAATTGGCGCCGTCCGGCGCCATTTTCCTGTGGACCGGAAGTCGCGGCCGGACAGTAATATTACTACTCCCGGTCGCGGCTTCCGGACTTGTGCACATGGAACAGCGGCAGCAAAGGGAGCGGACGGGCCTGAGGGAGCCGCGGCGGCAGGAGCAGGTAAGAGATTTCAATGTATGTTAGTGTTTGTGTGTGTTTACTACTGTATGTAAACCTACTACACTGTGGGTTACCTCAAAAAATGGCGACACACAGTGTAGGAGGTTAAACCTTTCAAACCCCTCGTTTATCCCGGCACTAGCCAGGATAAAGGAGGGGGGGATGCTGAGAGCTCACTAGAGCGAGGGCTTTTAACCCAATGTTGCAATGCTGCAATTTTGGGAACAGCTCCATCTAGTGACCAAAAATGGGTAGTATTATAAATTAGAAATAATTTATAATATTACATGGACTCGTGCAAAAAAATAAAAAAAATTTGAACAATGTTTAATCACCCACACACTAAATGTTTAATTTTTAAAAAAAAAACATGTTTTTCTGACAACACATTCCCTTTAAAAAGGTGAATAACAGTACTGGACTTTAGAAAAATGACACAAAAGGTGTTTTTGTTTATACAAAAATTAGATCACTAAAGAAAATTCACTCAACTCTACTGCAGCCCTATGAAAAGCTGTCATTGCCACAGCTCCTGTTGTCACAGCACTCAGGGTCTGGTTAACCCCTTCCCGCAATTTCACGTACAGTTAAGTCATGGGAGCTGGTGTTTTCCCGCAATTCCATGTAACTGTACGTGAAACAGATGGAGCTGGAGCTGAGCCAGCGACATCACCGCCGGGTGACAGCTGTATGTTACAGCTGGCACCCTGAGGTATCGGCCAGGACCGGAGCTAGCATCCGATCCGACCGATTAACCCCTCACATGCTGCGTTCAATAGAGATTGCAGCATGTGAGGAGTTTATAGCCACAGGCACCCCAGCAACGTGATCGCTGGGTTGCCGGTGGCTGCAAACGCGATCGGAGGGGTAATACTTACCTCCCGGTCTGCCAGTAACGGAATCCTCCTATGCCCTGTCGTCGGCGGGGCCCAGGAGGCTTCCGGTACCATCGGCAAGATGGCGCAGGCTCAGCTTCTGGCTCAGAAGCTGAGCCGGCGTCATCAGCAGTGGGTGTTCGCTGTATGTTCCAGCGGACACCCCGATCTATCGGCAGGAACCGGAGCTAGCTCCGATTCCTGTCATTAACCCCTTCAATGCAGCGATTCAATGCAAAGTGGTTTGTATGCAATCGGCAGCCCTGCCATACGATGGCAAGGCTGGCGACTGTTACTATGGCAACAGGATGCCTAACAATGGCTTCCTATCTGCCATTACGTTAGCCGATTAGGCCCCGCCCGGAGGCGGAGCCTGATAGGCTTGCTGTCAGTGAACAACTGACAGTTCTAATACATTGCACTACATAGGTAGTGCAATGTATTAGAACATCAAACAAACAGTTGGACCTTCAAGTCCCCTAGTGGGACTAAAGAAAAGTGTAAAAAATACAATAAAAGTTTCAAATAATAACACAAAACACAAATCGCCCTTTTTCCCTTATCAAGTCATTTATTATTGAAAAAAATAATAAAGCCATACATATTTGGTATCGCTGCGACCGTAACAACCTTAACTCTAAAAATATTATGTTATTTATTCCGCACAGTGAACGCCGTAAAAAATATAACTAAAAATTCTGACATAATTGCTATTTTTTGGTCACTTTGTCTTCCAAAACTTGAAATAAAAAGTGATCAAAAAGTCGCATGTACCTAAAAATGGTACCTATAAAAACTATAACTCGTCTCGCTAAAAATAAGCCCTCATACAGCTCCGTCGACGAAAAATTTAAAACCGTTATGGCTCTCACAACTTGGCGACAGAAAAAAATCCATTCTCTTTACAAAAGTTATTTTATTGTGCAAAAAGTTGTAAAACATAAAAAAGTGCTATAAATTAGGTATTACCGGAATCGGACTGACACGCAGAATAAAGCTAATATGTAATTTATAATGCGTGGTGAACACTGTATAAAAAGAACTAAAAAAATATGCCAGAATTGCTCTTTTTTGGTCACCTTGCCTCCCAAAAAAAAAAAGGATAACAAGTGATCAAAAAGTCGCATGTACCCCAAAATGGTACCAATAAAAACTACAGCTCGTCCCACAAAAAAAAAAAAACCCTCATACCACTAAGTCTATGAAAAAATTTAATTAGCCAAGGCACCAATAAGCCAGGAAATAAAAATATGCAGTTGTGCCGGCCCGAGAGGAACGTTTCTTCTGTTTCAATTGGTGAATTATCAAGGCCCCTAAAATTAGGGAACCAGGAAGGGGAGGGCCCAAACATATCTGCAAGAAGCGAGGGTGCCCGTATTATACCAGGACAACACTTTCCCAGCAAAAATTCCCCAAACTTCAAAGATCCCGAGTGTGGACCAAAAGGGGAATAAGTAAAGACCATTTATTAGTGCGACACCGGCCTGTGCAGAAAAGATTGTGTCACAGCATAACACACATCTATGAATTATTTTATTGTTTTTTTTTTACCCCACTATACCACCTGACTATGCCCCTTATATACTCCGCCCGCCTTACATGTACCCCCACATTATAAACGGAAACACCAGTAAGACTCAAAACAAAACTACTATAAGCAAAATCCACACTCCAAAAGCCAAATGGCTCTACCTCCCTTCTGAACCCTACAGTGTGCCCAAACGGCAGTTTACTTCCACATATATGGCATCGGCATACCCGGGAGAACCCTTTTAATAATTTTTGGGGTGTGTGTCTCCAGTGGCACAAGCTGGGCGCCACATATTGGCATATCTATTGAAAAACCATTTTCACTCTGCAACATCGAGTGCACACCAATTTCTGCCAATCACATGTGGGGTTAATATGTTCACTACACCCCTGGGTGAATACCTTGAGGGGTGTAGTTTAAAAAATGGGGTCACTTCTGGGGGGTCTCCACTGTTTTAGTCCCACAGGGACTTTGCAAATGCGACATAGCGACCAGAAACCAATCCAGCAAAATCTGTACTCCAAAAGCCAAATGGCGCTCCTTCCCTTCTGAGCCCTACTCTGTGCCCAAACAGCAGTTTATGACCACATATGTGGTATTGCCGTACACAGGAGAAGTTGCTTTACAAGTATTGCGGTGCTTTTTTTCATTTATTTGTTGAGAATATGAAACATTTTCAGCTAAAACGATGTCTTATTGAACAAAAAGGATTTTTTTTATTTTCACTGCCCAATTCTAATAAAATCTATGAAACACCTGTGGGGTCAAAATGCTCACAACACCCCTAGATGAATTCCTCAAGGGGTGTCGTTTTGTGTATCGAGTCACTTTTGGGGAGTTTCCACTGTACTGGTACCTTAGGTGCTTTGCAAAAGTGACATAGTGTCAAGAAACCAATCCAGCAAAATCTGTGCTCCAAAAGCCAAATGGCTGGTTCTCTTCTGATCCTTGCCGTATGCCCAAACAGCTGTTTATGACCACAAATGGGGTATTGCCGTACTCCAGAGAAGTTGCTTTACAAATGTTGGGGTTCTTTTATTCCTTTATTTGTTGAGAAAATGAACAATTTTTAGCTAAAGCTACATCTTATTGGAAAAAAAGGATTTTTTTTATCTTTACTGCCCAATTCTAATAAAATCTATGAAACCCCTGTGGGTTCAAAATGCTCACTACACCCCTAGATGGATTCTTCAAGGGGTGTAGTTTCCTAAATGGAATGACTTTTTTGGTGTTTTCACTGTTTTGGTCCCTTAGGGGCTTTGCAAATGCGACGTGGTCTCCGCAAACCATTCCTGCTAAATTTGAGCTCCAAAAGCCAAATGGCGATCTTTCTACTTCTAAGCCCTGCCGTGTGTCCAAACAGCCGTTTATGACCACATGCAGGGTATTGTTTTACTCGGGAGAAATTGCTTTACAAAAGTAGTGGTGCATTTTCTCCTTTTAGTCCTTGTGGAAATTAGAAAAAATTAGCTAAACCTACATTTTCTTTGAAAGAATGTTAGATTTTCATTTTCACGGCCTACTTCCAATAATTTCTGCAAAAAACCTGCGGAGTCAAAATGCTCACTATACCCCTAGATAATTTCCTCAAGGTGTATAGTTTCCAAAATGGGGTCACTTTTGGGGGATTTCCACTGTTTTGGTGCGGCAAGAGCCTTTCAGACCCGACATGGAGCCTAAAATATTTACTAATAAAAAGGAGACCCCAAAATCCTCTAGGTGCTCATTTGTTTCTGAGGCCTGTGCTTAAGTCAATAAGGGCACCAGGGCCACATGTGGGGTGATTCTAAAAAGTGCAGAATCTGGGCAATAAATATTGGAGTTGCGTTTCTCTGGTAAAACTTTCTGCGTTACAAAAAAAATAGATGAAAAATGAATTTCTGCAAAAAAAAATAAAATAAATGTGAAAACTTCACATCTACTTTGCCTTAATTCCTGTGAAACATCTAAAGGGTTAAAAAACTTTCTAAATGCTGTTTTGAATACTTTGAGGGGTGAAGTTTTTCAAATGGGGTGACTTATTGAGGGTTTCTAATATATAAGGCCCTAAAATCCACTTCACAACTGAACTGGCCCCCGTAAAAATAGCCTTTTGAAATTTTCTGGAAAATGTGAGAAATTGCTGCTAAAGTTCTAAGCCTTGTGATGTCATAGAAAAATAAAAGGATGTTCACAAAACGATGCCAATTTAAAGTAGACATATAGGTGATGTTAATTAGCAACAATTTTGTGTGGTATTACTATCTGTCTTACAAGCAGATACATATAAATTTAGAAAAATGCTAATTTTTGCAATATTTCGCAAAATGTTGGTGTTTTTCACAATTAAATACTTTATGTTACTGGCAAAATTTGCTCGATACATTAAGTCCAATGTGTCACGAGAAAACAATCTCAGAATCGCTTGGATAGGTAAAAGCATTCCAAAGTTATTACCACATAAAGTGAAACATGTCAGATTTGAAAAAATTGGCTGTGTCCTGAAGGCCAAAACAGGCTGTGTCCTGAAGGGGTTAAAGAGGCTCTGTCACCAGATTTTGCAGCCCCTATCTGCTATTGCAGCAGATAGGCGCTGCAATGTAGATTACAGTAACGTTTTTATTTTTAAAAAACGAGCATTTTTGGCCAAGTTATGACCATTTTTGTAGTTATGCAAATGAGGCTTGCAAAAGTCCAAGTGGGTGTGTTTAAAAGTAAAAGTCCAAGTGGGCGTGTATTATGTGCGTACATCGGGGCGTTTTTAATACTTTTACTAGCTGGGCGCTCTGACGAGAAGTATCATCCACTTCTCTTCAGAACGCCCAGCTTCTGGCAGTGCAGATCTGTGACGTCACTCACAGGTCCTGCATCGTGTCGGACACATCGGCACCAGAGGCTTCAGTTGATTCTGCAGCAGCATCGGCGTTAGCAGGTAAGTCGATGTAGCTACTTACCTGCAAACGCCGATGCTGCTGCAGAATCATCTGTAGCCTCTGGTGCCGATGTGTCCCCGCTCGTCTGACACGATGCAGGACGTGTGAGTGACGACACAGCGTGATCTCTCGAGAACACGCTGTGTCTGCACTGCCAGAAGCTGGGCGTTCTGAAGAGAAGTGGATGATACTTCTCATCAGAACGGCCAGCTAGTAAAAGTATTAAAAACGCCCCGATGTACGCACATAATACACGCCCACTTGGACTTTTACTTTAAACACGCCCACTTGGACTTTTGCAAGCCTCATTTGCATAACTACAAAAATGGTCATAACTTGGCCAAAAATGCTCGTTTTTTAAAAATAAAAACGTTACTGTAATCTACATTGCAGCGCCTATCTGCTGCAATAGCAGATAGGGGCTGCAAAATCTGGTGACAGAGCCTCTTTAAGCCAGCTGTATAATAACATAGAAGCAGGAAAACCAAGAGACCAGATTCTTCAGATGATCCCTATGACGAAAGCCTCCTCAGACTTCCCATGTGATTTTCTCCTGGACGTTTTGCGCCTGTCTTCCAATGAGATGGCTCTTTCTAATACTGCCAGATGTGCGGTTTGGCTTAAACCCTGCTATGGTGATATGGCCTCAAAAAATAAATTTTGCTTATTGCCTTTCTAATCGGGGAATCTTTTTGGGGAACAACCCAACAAGATTTTAAAGAATCTTAATGAAGAAAAACAAAAAAAAAAAACTTGGTCCAGGCCACACCTCTAGATCATTGGCTTCTGGGGGAAGAAGACCCTTTCAGCCCTTTAATAGGCTACATTCTGGATGGAGAAGAACGGATATTGACAAAAACTGTAAGAAGCATTCAGCTCGTCCCTCCAAGACTGATTTTTGACGCTAGAAGTCAGCCTTCCGTACAGGGGCGTCGCTAGCAATGGGCCTTCAGGGCCCAAGCCTTTGGCCCGGTGACCTGTATCTCCGGCGACTGCCACATTCGAGTCACAGCGGTCGCAATTGTGACCAGGCCGCGGCCACCCCACCGCATCTATAAAAGTTACTATAGTATGTAATAAAATACATGAGCCCCTGTTACTATAGTAATGACACATACTTACCCATCTTCCTCCCCGAGCTCAGCGGATGTCCTGACATCTTCTCACGTCATGACTTGACAACACTGTGTGCCGTGGATGACGTCACGACGCTAGATGGTGTCGGGACATCTGATGCACTTGAAACCGAAGAGGGTAAGTGGGGTCCTGTATCTAAGCTTGCCTTGTGGTAGGCTTAGATACAGGGTCTAACAGACCGTGTCACACATGGATCCTGTATCTAAGCCTACCACATGGTATTCTTAGATACATGGCCCATGTCTAATCCTGTCTGATGGGCACTTTATCTAAGCGTACCACATAGTAGGCTTAAAGGGCCCCAGCAGACCGCAATCTTATACAGTATAAGATTACTGTCTGCTGGGGCCCGGTAATGAAGCCTACCTTGTGGTAGGTTTAGATACATGGTCTGACAGTATCACACATGGGCCCTGTATGGGTATGTGCACATGGTAGAAGGCTTTTACGTCTGAAAAGACAGACTGTTTTCATGAGAAAACAGCTGCCTCGTTTCAGACGTAAATGCTCCTCCTCGCATTTTGCAAGGCTTCTCTGACAGCCGTAAATCTTGAGCTGCTCTTCATTGAATTCAATGAAGAACGGCTCAAATTACGTCTGAAAGAAGTGTCCTGCACTTCTTTTGACGAGGCTGTATTTTTACGCGTCGTCGTTTGACAGTTGTCAAACGACGACGCCTAAATGACAGGTTGTCTGCACAGTACGTCGGCAAACCCATTCAAATGAATGGGCAGATGTTTGCCGATGTATTGTAGCCTTATTTTCAGACGTAAAACGAGGCATAATACACCTCGTTTACGTCTGAAAATAGGTCGTGTGAACCCAGCCTATCTAAGAATACCATGTGTGTTACTAATGTTTTTTTTTTTTGTGTTTGTGTTTTTTTTACAGGTCCGGTTGTTGGACTACGTCGGATCCGAGGACTGCTTTTTTTATTTTCAATAAAATGGTTAATGAGGGTTGTGTGGGTTTTTTATTTCAATAAATTTTCTTTTAAACTTTATTACTACTGCTTTAGTAATAGCCGCTGGCTAATTGACAGCGTCCATTACTATGGCAGGGCTTAGTTTTAGCCGCTGCAGAGGCTAACACTAACCCCCATTATTACCCCGGGGTTACCGGTAACCACCGCCACCAGGGGTACTGGGAAGAGCCGGGTAGAATCCAGCACCCAACCATCTGTAGCGATGAACGGGCACTGGGGCAGCCACAGGCTGGTATTATTAGGCTGGGAAAGGCCAAAAACGGACCCTCCCACCATGGTAATGCTAGGCTGCTGCTTTATTATATCTAACTAGTTATGAAAATTGGGGGGGGACCACGTAGAGTGCTACAGATATGCATATATATATATATATATATATATACACACACACACACAATTTTTTGGGGGGATAGACATGTGTTAGTACAAGAATACTCACTGCTGGGGCCCTATATCAAAGTGTATCATGTGTGATACGGACTGCTGGGGCCCTGTATCGAAGTGTATCATGTGTGATACTGTCTACTGGGGCTATGTGCCCGCTCAATGCTATCTGTCTGACCCTACTGCAATTTAGACTGCTCTCGCATGCAATTTCGGAGGCGGGCTGAGGTGGTGACAGGCAGAAAGGGATGTTCGTGCACGCAGTGCATAATTGATAATAGATTCTGTTAATCTGTTCCCTACCGGGGAACAGGTTAACAGAAGTTATAATGAATTAGATATACATTTTTCCAATTGTATTCCTGATTAAAAAAGTCTTTGCAGAGGTTAAAAGTTGTGAAGTTACGTAATAATTATTATAAAAATATATGTTAAAAAGTAGGCAGAAAAAAAGGAACGTTTTTACCTCTCAGACGGCAGTGTAAAGGCAGCACGTGCTGTTTGTGTGAACAAATAATTCAAGTGGGTAGCGATACATAATCCATGATCCACTGTGGCTATAGATGGTGTCACTGGTACTTGTAGATCCACGCGTATGCAGCTGGTTAGCCAACGTCTTCATAGCCAAGAAAGAACCGGTCTCCAGCACGGAAAGAAGGAGAACAATAGTGCAAGATCCTTCAACACGGTTATTTTCGTCACGCAAGTTATATTTCATTCTTATAAAAAGGACAAATTTCGAGTTCATTGAAACATTAATAAACGATTAACAATAAAAGCATGTGCGGCACGCCAAACAAAATTGACCTTGCTGCAGGTAGCATTTTTGGATATGGCGAATATTTTCTCCCTCGTGTTTAGGACATTACTTTTCCTCCAGGGAGATACAAGTCTCGGGTTTAGTCCACTTTTCAGCAATAAATACTTGTTCTGAATTCAAATTGTCAAATAACCAGCTAGTGATGCAATTCTTTAAAAAGGTATTAGACCTAATGTCAGATCCCCCTGTTCCATTTGAGAACCGACAGTTTGTAGTTCTTAAAAAAAACAAAATTAAAAAATAAAATAAAGTATTTTGACCCCTTTAAGCTCTTGGAAAGAATGAACCTAAAGTTTATATCCTGGTAAGTGGTGTTGTTAGTGGCAGCTACATCCGCCAAGAGAGTGGGCAAGTTACAAGCACTCTCCTCTCGTACAGTATTAGTCTTAGAACGGTGTCATCCTACCTCCCAAAAGGTCTATTCAGAAGCTAATCTAAACCAATAAATGTACTTACTTTCTCACAGCCTTGATGAACAACCGCTTCTACTACTTGTCATTAAGGCCTGACTTACATGAGCGTTTTCATACGCCCGCTGAAACAATGGCCGTCATACTGACCTATGTAATTTAATGGGGCAGTCGCTTCAACAGACCATGTGAAGGGTCCATTGAAAATTAGAACATGTCCTGTTTTGTTCCATTTTCATGGATCCCTCCAAAGACTTGTCTATGGAGAATCAGTGAAAACCGAACTCGCATGGAGGCACCTCGGACGTGATGAACTCCACGTTTATCACGTCCAAGTTTCCGCACCCTTGTGTGAATCTAGCCCAAGGGTATGTTCACACGAGGTCATTACGTCCGTAATTGACGGACGTATTTCGGCCGCAAGTACCAGACCGAACACAGTGCAGGGAGCCGGGCTCCTAGCATCATACTTATGTACGACGCTAGGAGTCCCTGCATCGCTGCCAGACAACTGTCTCGTACTGAAAACATGATTACAGTACGGGACAGTTGTCCGGCAGCGAGGCAGGGACTCCTAGCGTCGTACATAACTATGATGCTAGGAGCCCGGCTCCATGCACTGTGTTCGGTCTGGGACTTGCGGCCGAAATACGTCCGTCAATTACGGACGTAACGACCTCGTGTGAACATACCCTAAGAGTTGCAATCTACCGCCAGAGAATATCTGACTTCAGATAATCGTAAGTGTTATTTTTGCAATTTTTTGGTGCAAGAAAAGGTCAAGCAGCCAGTAAGGCTTCTCTTGCTAGGTGGCTAAAGTCAAGTATCTCCTTGTGTTATTCCCTGGAGGGCATTTCCTGAAGGTATTCATGCCAATTCAACAAGTTCCACCACAGCCACTTGGGCAGACATTGGAGAAGTTCTTCAGTTCATCTGCAAAACAGCATCCTTGAGGTCAGCTCATACTAAGCACTACAAGCTGGACATCCCTTCTTCTGAGCGTTTAGCCTTTGGCACCAAATTAAGACCCACCCGCATTGTCCCAACCTATCTAAGTCCCATGGGTGCTACCGAGGACGATTAAGATGACAAAAATTAGCTTACCCGAGGCAGCAGTAGCTCACCCAACAAATGTAATTGGTTATTTTGCTTGTCATTATTTCACACACCAAAGGGTAACTGGAGCCTTTATTGACTAAGGCAGGGGCTTGGGAATTAACTCTTTCTTGCCATTTAGTAGGTTCTGTCCTTTATTTCTGTTTGGAATGCATAACCCATGGGTGCTACCTTGAATTCAAGGAAAAGGCAATTTGAGGTAAACAACTTAGCGTCTTTCTATTCACTTGCATTCCCTCGCTAGAAGTGTGCAAATGAGCAGTGTGCTGCATTCTGATGCATAGAGAAGATTCCTAAGACTCGTTATCAGCATTCAACGCACACCCAGTTTGCCGGCTCACAGCAGGGTAATGCCAGAGAGAGTAGAAATCGTAAAATTACCGAATCGGAATCAGCAAGTTTTAAGCAATTAACGGATTGTATATGGGGGGCAGGTTTGTAGCTGAAAGTCCTTTTAAAATATTTTTCCCAAGACCCAAGTGTTGTGCTAACAATTCTTCTATATATTAGATTACTGCACCTCCATATGTTCAGGAATGGATAGATATATTTGCAGATGATTTCCAATGCCTAGGCCCAAGCAGTCGTTGCGGCTTGGAGACGTCTCGATTCTGGTATGAAACGGAAACCAGGTGCATGGAGAGCAAAACCAAGTCCAGCAACCATGTCACACGAGAGTCGCTTGTCTAATTGTACAAATCATTAACCCCTTCAGGACTGAGCCTGCTTTGGTCTTCAGGAATGCTTTTACCTATCCAAGCGATTCTGAGATTGTTTTCTCTGGACATATTGTACTTTATGTTAGTGACAAAATTTGGTTGATAAATTCAATATTTATTTGTAAAAAACAGCAAGATGGAGAAAATTTTCAAAAATTTGCATTTTTCTAAATGGAAATGTATCTGCTTGTAAAACAGATAGTAATACCACACAAAATAGTTACTAGTTAACATTTCCCATATGTCTACTTTAATTTGGCATTGTTTTTTGAACATTTTATTTTTCTAGGACGTTACAAGACTTAGAACTTCAGCAGCGATTTCTCATATTTTCAAGAAAATTTCAAAAGGGGATTTTTACAAGGACCAGTTCAGTTCTGAAGTGGCTTTGAGGGCCTTATATATTAGAAAGTCCCCATAAATAACCCCATTTTGAAAACTGCACCCCTCAAAGTATTCAAAACAGCATTCAGAAAGTGTTTTAACCCTTTAGGCCTCATGCACACTTCAGTTTTTTCCTTCAGGGTGCTATCCGTTTTTGTCACTGATAGCACCCTGAACCCATTCATTGCAATGGCCCCATGCACACTTCCGTTATTTAAACGGATCCGTTGTTCCGTTCCATGCAAAGTAGAGCATGTCCTACTTTGCTCAGTGATTCAGTGACCGTGTGGCCCATAGAAGTCAATGGGTCAGTGAAAAAAACGGATGGCACACTGAAGGCTTCCGTGTGCTGTCCGTTTTTGACTGATCCGTTGCCATAGCAACGGCTGGGTGGGACAAAGTTCACAGACTCACAGTCTACAGTAGCCAGTCAGTTCTGAAGATGGATGTGGAAAGAATGATAGCATTGGTGCAGGATCACCCAGAACTGTGGGATACGCGCACAGAATGCTACCACGACCAATATAAAAAGGACGCCGCGTGGGAGGAGCTTGCCAAGGAGCTTTTGACACGCAGATGGCAGAAGGGAACTAGTGCCCAGCGTCACAAAATAAGTAAGTAAATGCACACATTGCACTGCTTGTTTTCTGAGCATGCTTTTCTTTTGTTCCATTGTATGTAATTCTCAGTAGGTAAACTTTACACACCCACAGTAATGTTATTTTCGCATTGACCTGCTGTCTTATAACATGTGCTTTGCAATCCCAAAATTCTGACCGGTATAGACTTTGCGCAGTTTCAAGTGTGTCAGAGGGTAGCGTAGACCTTTCACAGTTGCATTCTGTATTATTTCTAGTAGAGATGAGCGAACTTATGAAAAGTTCGGTTCGGCTAGTTCGCCGAATTTCACAAAAAAGTTTGATTCGGACCGAACTAGTTCTGACCGAACCTGTAATTTCCGTGTGCCGAGCATGCTACTGTCCAGGGTGCTGATAGAGTTAATGGGCTGCACTAACTCTTTCAGCAACCTTGACAGTACATGCTCGGCGCGCGGAAAATAAAATTTTAATGTAATAAAAAAAATATATAAATACGTTCATACTTACATTCCTCCTGTCCGGCCTCCAGCGATGACGTTTCATCCATGTCACCGCTCGCTGCAGCCAATCACAGGCTGTAGTGGCGGTCACGCTCGTCACGTGACCGCCTCTGCAGCCAATCACAGGCTGCCGCGGCCTCTGCAGCCAATCACACGCTCCTCTCCTGAAATACTCTGTGCTGCCTTAAACTCTGTGGACAGGTCAGGATCCTGTTTCTTTTAAATGCTGCACTGTAGCGCAGCCTTATATCGTGGATTGAGCGGGTTCCCCAGCAGCATTTAAAAGAAACAGGATCCTGACCTGTCCACAAAGTTTAAGGCAGCACAGAGTATTTCAGGAGATGAGCACGGCCGGCCACGGGCAGCCGGTCGTTTTTCCGAGCCGTGCTCCCATTATAAAGTATAGGAGCACGGCCCGTAAAATAAAAAAATAGAACATGTTCTAGCTTTTTAACGGCTCGGGCACCTTCCCGTGAGAAAACGGGAAGGTACCCGTGGCTAACAGAAGTCTATGGTCCCGCTATTTTGGGTCGTAATTACGACCCATAAATCCAAAGTAAGCCAAGCAGAGTAATCTCAAACTGTTCTCTATGCTCTGAAAGCTAAGAAAACAGCACAAAAAACTTCTTGTAACCTTTCTATGGGTGTTTCCTGGGACATGTGACAGGTTCAAGTGAAGTTCACATCCGTTTTTTAAACGGAAACACGGAACGGAAACGGAGTGCACACGGAAACAAAAACGGACACACGGATCCATCAAAAACGGCCGCTAAAACGGTGATGGAAGTGTGCATGAGGCCTTAGGCCTTATTCACACGACAGTGAAAAAAAATGTCCATTTAAAACTGATCAACTGTCAGTTTTTCATGGCCATTTTGCATCAGTTTGTCTCTAAATTTTCATCCATTTCAAGTCCATCTGTCCGTTTTTAATGGCCGTTTGACATCCATTTTGCATCAGTTTTTCATGGCCGTTAAAAAAACTGATGAATTTCATTGGTCAGGCTTTTTTTTTCCCAACCCCCTGAAAACAACCAAAGGAAGGTCACATGTTCACCTAGACACTATTTACAGCCTCCCTGTAGATGATGCCACACGCCCCCTGTATATGATGCCACACGCCCCCTGTAGATGATGCCACACGCCTCCCTGTAGATGATGCCACACACCTCCCTGTAGATGATGCCACACGCCTCCCTGTAGATGATGCCACACGCCTCCCTGTAGATGATGCCACACGCCTCCCTGTATATGCCACACACCTCCCTGTAGATGATGCCACACGCCTCCCTGTAGATGATGCCACACGCCTCCCTGTAGATGATGCCACACGCCTCCCTGTATATGCCATACACCTCTCTGTAGATGATGCCACACCAGCCTCCCTGTAGATCGTGCCACACCAGCCTCCCTGTAGATCGTGCCACACCAGCCTCCCTGTAGATGCCACACCAGCCTCCCTGTAGATGCCACACCAGCCTCCCTGTAGATGCCACACCAGCCTCCCTGTAGATGCCACACCAGCCTCCCTGTAGATGCCACACCAGCCTCCCTGTAGATGCCACACCAACCTGCCTGTAGATGCCACACCAGCCTGCCTGTAGATGCCACACCAGCCTGCCTGTAGATGCCACACCAGCCTCCCTGTAGATTCCACACCAGCCTCCCTGTAGATGCCACACCAGCCTCCCTGTAGATGCCACACCAGCCTCCCTGTAGATGCCACACCAGCCTGCCTATAGATCATGCAACATACTCACGAGAGCAGCGCCGTCTCTCCTCTTCTTCACTTGTGGTCACTCGTCTGCACGGGATCTGGCAAGGCAGCGCGACGGGGCGATGACGTCATCGAGGCGCCTTCAAACCCGAGTGACCACAGACGAGTGACCACACCTGAAGAAGCGCCGCAAACGTGAGTATGCCAACGATAGCCAGCAAGGGAACTAGTAGTTCCCTTGCCAATCCCCATGTAACAGATCCGTTTTTAACGGTTGTTACATGTATTGACAGCCGTTAAAAACGGATCCATTGACTTCTATGGGGGCCGTCAGGCCGTTAAAACGGCCAAAAATAGGACATGTCCTATTTTTTGACGGCCATTATTCAAGGGCCGTTAAAAAAACGGCCGTGTGAATGCACCCATAGAATATCATTGTTCTGAAAACGGCCATGTGAAAGCCGTTAAAAGGACGGCCATCACATGGCCGTTTTTCACTGTCGTGTGAATAAGGCCTTAGGCGTTTCACAGGAATTAAAGCAAAGTAGAGGTGAAAGTTACAAATGTCATTTTTTTTTTACAAAATTCATTTGTAATACATTTTTTTCTATACCCCACAGAAGGTTTTACCCGAGAAATGTAACTTATTGTTTATTGCCCAGATTCTGCAGTTTTTATAAATATCCCACATGTGGCCCTAGTGCGCTAATTTACTGAAACACCGGCCTCAGAAGCAAAGGACCACCTAGTGGATTTTGGGGCCTCTTCTTTTTAGCATATATTTTAGGTACCATGTCAGGTTTGAAGAGGTCTTGTGGGGCCAAAACAATAAAGACCCCCCAAAAGTGACCTCATTTTGGAAACTACACCCCTCAGGGAATTTATCTAGGGGTATAGTTAGCATTTTGAACCCACAGTTTTTTTGCTAAATTTATTTGAATTAGTATGTGCAGATGAAAATCTACTTTTTTTCTGAAAAAACGTAGACATTTTTAATTTTTTCAAAGAATAAAAGAGAAAAAACACCCCAACATATGTAAAGCAATTTCTCCCAATTATAGCAATACCCCATATGTGGTAATAAACTGCTGTTTGGACCCACAGCAGGACTCAGAATTTCAAAATCCAAATGGTGCTACTTCACTTCTGATTTTGCTGGAACTGTTTTCAGTGCCGTGTCGCGTTTGAAATGCACTGGAGGGAATAAAATAGTGGAAACTCCCGGAAAGTGACCCCATTTTGGAAACTACACTCATCAAGGAATTTTTCTAGGGGTAAAGTTAGCATTTTGACCCCACAGTTGTTTTGCTGAATTCATGGGAATTATTCTGTAAAGGTAAAAATCTCCTTTTTTTTGAAAAAAGTTAGCCATTTAAAATTTTTACAAGGAATATAGGAGAAAAAGCACCCCAACATTTGTAAAACAATTTCTCCCGATTACGGAAATATGCCATATGTGGTAATAAACTGCTGTTTGGACCCACAGCAAGGCTCAGAAGGGAAGGAGCGCTATTTGGCTTTTGGAGCTCAAATTTAGCTGAAATGGTTTTTGGGTGCCATGTCGCATTTGCAATGCCCCTGAGAGGCCAAAACAGTGGAAACCCCCCAAAAGTGGAAATTACACCACTTAAAGAATCTATCTAGGGATATAGATGGCATTTAGACCCCACAAGTCTTTTGCAGGATTTATTAGAATTAGGCCGTGAAAATGAATATCAACATTTATTCCACTAAAATGTTGCATTTTTTCAATTTCACAAAGGATAAAGGGGGAAAAAGCCGTCCAACATTTGTAAAGCAATTTCTCCCGAGTACGGCAATACCCCACGTGTGGTCATAAATGTTTTTTCATTAGAAAGTAATTAACCCTTTCTGGACTGATCCATTTTTTTCTTTTCCTTTTTAGTTTTTTCCTCCCCGCGTTCCAAGAGCCATAACTTTTTTATTTTTCAGTCAATAGAGTGGTATGAGGGCTTATTTATTGAGGGACGAGCGGCCGTTTTTATTGGTACAATTTTTTGGTACATACAACTTTTTGAGCACTTTTTATTAAATTTTTAGGTAGAGCCAAGGTGACCAAAAAACAGTGATTTTGCCGTTTTAAATGCTTTATTTTTCACGTAAGACGCTCCATACATCACCCCCCACACTACGACATGCTATGTCGTGGTGCTTGCAGGGGTTAATGTGCAGCGGATGGTGCAGAGTGAAAATTACAATTTTCCACTCATATGCCCATTTTAGTGCACTATATGTTATGCCCAGTTTGTGCCACTGAAGACAAATACCTCATAAAATATTAACCGGGTTCTCCCGGGTATGGCGATGCCATATCTGTGGACGTAAACTGGTGTTTAGGCATGCTGCAGGGCTCAGAAGGGAGGGAGCGCCATTTGGCTTTTGGGGCGCAGATTTTGCTTGGTAGTTGTTTTGCTTGGGGTTTTACTGGTGTTTCAGTTTATAATGTGGGGGCATATGTTATCTGTGCGGGGTACATCAGGGTATAATAATGCAGTAAATAAATAATAATCCGAAGATATGTGGCCGTTGTCGCACTGATAAATGGTGCCCAATCTTATCTGCTTTTGGAACACTCTGCACATTTTGCATCGCCATATTCTGAGAGCCAGAACTTTTTTTATTTTTTCTCCAACAGAGCTGTGTGAGGGTTTATTCGTTGCGGGACAATCTGTAGTTTTCATTGGTACCATTTTGGGCTACCAGAAATTTTCTTGATCACGTTTTATTCCATTTTTTGGCAAGCAAGGTGACCAAAAACCATCAATTCTGACAATGTTTTTTATTCTTTTTTTTATAGCATTCACCCTAGGCTATAAATTACCATTTTACTTTATTCTGCGGGTCGATACGATTACGGCGATACCATATGTATATAATTTTTTTATGTTTTGCAGCGTTTGTGCAATAAAATCATATTTATAAAATAAATAATTTTTTGTGTCACCATATTCTGAGAGCCATAACTGTTTTATTTTTCAGTCCAAAAAGCGGTGTAAGGGCTTGTTTTTTTTGGGACGGGTTGTAGTTTGTATTGGTACCATTTTGGCGTACATGCGAATTTTTGATCACTTTTTATTGTATATTTTGGGAGGGTTGGTAACCCAAAAAAATTGTGATTCGGCCACGGTTTTTCGTTTATTTTTTTCGCGGTGTTAACCGTGCGGGAAAAATAATACTAGAGTTTTATAGATGGGGTCGTTACGAACGCGGTGATACCAAATATGTGTACTTTTTTTAACGTGTTAATTTTTTTCCTATAATAAAAGACTTATTATAGGAAAAAAAGCATTCTTTGTTTATGTCACTTCTAACTTTTATTTTTACACTTTTTAAAAACATTTTTATTATCTTTTTTTTACTTTTTTTGCTTGTCCCACTAGGGGACACTTAGACTTGCAGCTCTGATCGCTGCTAGAACACATTATACTACACATGTAGTGTAATGTGTTCCAACTGTCATTGTGACGTAACTGTCACACTGACAGGAAGCATCGAAGGACCGGCTGGAGGCTGCTACTCCGAGGCTTCCGTACATGGCAGCCCGGAGGCCATTTTCTGGCCTCTGGTTGCCGTGATAAGGATCGCCAGCCCCCGCAAATGCATGTGGGGGGCTGCCGATCCACTGTAAACCTCTTCAATGTGGTGATCGCAATCGACCACCGCATCGAAGGGGTTAATTGCCAATTTCAATGGCGACAGGCCGCTGATCGGCAACGGAGAGAGCAGGGCAGACGCCCTGCACAGTTAACCGCCGCTGCGGTGTAGCGCCGCGCGGTGGTTAACTGTTAAAGTGCGGACGTAACTGCACACCCAGGTGCGCAAAGTTACTGCTCACCTGGACGTGCATTTACGCCTTGGTGCGGGAAGGGGTTAATGGAGGCACAAAGAAAGCCTACCCAATTTGCATTTCCACCATATGTCAGTCATTGTGCCCACCTCTTCCCCCATATTGCCAACACAATATTGGACAATTAGAGAACAAATTTTCTATTTCTTTCCACAAAAAACTCTTGTGCCACTGTGGTGGTTTGCTGCCGGTCTAAGAGATGTAAAGAGCTAGGGCTAGGTATAGGGAATATATTGGATGAACAAATAAAGATTTGTCCGGTTTACGCAAATTAATGTTATTTTTCTGCATAATTAAAAGTTATACGTTATGCACTTTTTTTGTATTAATTCCTCATGGCTTTTAACCCCTTAATGCACGTTGATGTGCACTTACGTCAATGTGCAGAGGGAAAAGTATGGAGCGAACTGCATAGCTTGCGGGTGCCGGCTGTGTTTTACAACCGACACCAACTGCCAGGAATGGCGATCGTGCTATTCCTGGCCGTTTAACCCCTCAAATGCTGCGGTCAATCGCGATGCTGCATCTGAGGTGTAATAGAAAGGGGGGGGGGGCCCTCCAACAACTCATCAGCAGCCCCACAACAGCCCTACAATAGGAAAGACAAGAGGATCTCCTTTTGATCCGCTCCTACCCTGCAGGAGCCATGAAGAGAGGACACATCCTGTAATGCATTCCTGCATTACAGGGCACATGTACTATAATGCATTCCTGCATTACAGGGCATTCCCACAGGCTGCCCCCACCCTCCCTGCAAGTGCATGAGTTTGGCACAGTAAAGTCATACAGGAGTGCATGCACAAAACTATTATGTAGTTTTTAGAACAGCTTAACCCCTTCCCACAAATGGGCATTACTGTACGTCCTGTGCTCGATTCATCTTCAGTGGGCGCCTGCTGTAATATAAAGCCGATGTCCCACTGCAACGGCGGCAGTCAGTTCTCAGATCGCTGCCATTTAACCCCTTAAATGCCACAATCAATAGCGGCATTTAAGTAATTGACAGAGGGAGGGGGCTCCCTCTTTACCTCATTGGCCCCCTGCGAAAAATCGTGGGGTTCTGATGGTTTCTATGGCAACCAGGAAGCCTAGCACCAGCTTTCTGGTCGGCCAGGTACGGAAGCCTATTAGGTTCTGCCAAAGGCAGGACCTACTAGACTGACTGTCTCTTGTAAAAGGAGTGCAGTGTATTGTGCAGGGGGATCAGAAGATCAGATCTTCAAGTCCCCTAGTATAAAAAAAAAGTCTGAAAATACGGTGCGGTTTTCAAGGGAAAACCGCTCCTGATTTTCAGCCGTTTTTTAATCAAACTCGTGTTTTTCGCGGCAGTTTATAGAGCGGTTTTTCTATAGTCAATGAAAACAGCTCCAAAAACGGCTCAAGAAGTGATATGCACTTCTTTTTACATGGCTGTTTTTAAAAACAGCCGTGCAAAAAACACCCCGTCAGAACAGAACGCCGATGTTTGGAGGCATTCTGCTTCCGATTTTTCAGTGTAAAGTTAAATAAAAGTTTTAGAATAAATCAAGTTTTATGTTATAAAAACAATAAATCACCCTGATTCCCTGATCAAGTCCTTTATAATTAAAAAAGGAATGAAATAAAAAAACAAAAAAAAACACCATACATAATAGTTAGTCGCGTTCATATCGGCCTGAATGATAGATAAAAATATATTATTTATCCCGCATGGTGAACACAGTAAAAAAAAAAAAAAAAAAAAATGGCAGAATCTTTTTTTGGTCACGTTTCCAAATAAAAAGTGATCAAAAAGTCACAAGTACCCCAAAACGGTACCAATGAAAAAAAACTAGTTTGTCACACAAAAAGCAAACCCTCACTTCACTAAGTCGACCAAAAAAAAAAAAAAAAGAAAGAAAGAAGGAAGAAGTTTGGGCTCTCAGGATATGGTGACACTAAAAACACTTTTTTTTTTCTAAATAAAATAAGGTTTAACCCCTTCCCTCTTTAGCCACTTTTGACCTTCCTGACAGAGCCTCATTTTTCAAATCTGACATGTTTCACTTTATGTGGTAATAACGTCGGAATGCTTGTACCTATCCAATTGATTCCGAGATTGTTTTCTCGTGACACATTGGACTTTAAGATAGTGGTAAAATTTGGTCGATACATTCAGTATTTAAATTGTGAAAAACACCAAAATATAATGAAAAATTGCAAAAATTTGCATTTTTATCAATTTAACCCCTTAATGACCAAGCTATTTTTTACGTTTTTCAATCGTCGCATTCCAAGAGCTATAACCTTCTTATTTTTGCGTCGACATAGCTGTATAAGGTCTTGTTTTTTGCGGGACAAGTTGTATTTTTTAATAGCACCATTTTTAGGTACATATTATTTATTGATTAACTTTTATTAACTTTTTTTTGGGGGGGAATAGAAAAAAATCTGCAATTTCGCCACTCTTTTTTGTGTCCTAAATCTACGCCGTTTACCGTGTGGTATAAATAACACAATAACTTTATTCAGCAGGTTGTTACGATTGCAACGATACCAAATTTGTATAGTTTATGTATGTTTTACTACTTTTACACAGTAAAAACGCTTTTTTTTTTCAAAATTATTTGTTTTTGTGTCTCCATATTTGAAGAGCCGTAACGTTTTTATTTTTTCGCCGATGCGGTTGTATGAGGGCTTTTTTTTTGTGGGAAGACTTGTAGTGTTTTTGGTACCATTTTGGGGTAGATGCGACTTTTTGATCACTTTTTATTACATTTTTTTAAAGTCAGTATTCACAGAAAACAGCAATTTTTCCATAGTTTTTTATTCTTTTTTTTACGGCGTTCACCGTGCGGGTTAAATAATGTAATAGATTTATAGTCGGGGTCGTTACGGACGCGGCGATACCAAATATGTGTAACTTTTTAACTTTATTTTGTTTTTTTAATAGTAAAGCAGTTTGTAAGGGGAAAAGCTGGGTTTTTCATTTTTTTTCACATTTTTTTTAAAATTAACTTTATTAAACTTTTTTTTCACTTTTTTACTAGTCCCATTAGGGGACTATAATATGCGATTCTGCGATCGCATTTATAATACACTGCAATACTTTTGTATTGCAGTGTATTACTGCCTGGCCGTTTAACACGGACAGGCATCTGCTAGGTCATGCCTGCGGCATGATCTAGCAGGCATTCACTCTAGGCAGCCTGGGGGCCTTTATTAGACCCCCGGCTGCCATTAGAGACACAGACACTCGGCGATCGCCGGGTGTCGGTGGGGGAGAGAGGGAGCTCCCTCCCTCTCTCCAAAACCACTCAGATGCGGTGCTCGCTATTGAGTACCGCATCTGAGGGGTTAAACGTGTGAGATCGATACTAATATCGATCTCACACGGCAGAGCAGGGACGCTCCCAGCCCTCAGCTGCCTCTAGCAGCTGAGAGCAGGGAGATCTGACAGTTCCCTGCTCTGTTTACTTATTCCGATGCCACGACGTAAAAAGTCTATGTTAGTGACCGACGTAGAAACACGATGGGCCGGTCACTAACGGGTTAAATGTATCTGCTTGTAAGACAGGCAGTTATAACACACAAAATTGTTGCTAATTAACATCCCTCATATGTCTACTTTAGTTTGGCATCGTTTTTTGAACATCTTTTTATTTTTCTAGGACGTTACAAGGCTTAGAACTTTAGGAGCAATTTCTCACATTTTCAAGAAAATTTCAAAAGGCTATTTTTACAGGGGGCAGTTCAGTTCTGAAGTGGCTTTGAGGGCCTTATATATTAGAAACCCCCAATAAGTCACCCATTTTAAAAACAGCACCCCTCAAAGAATTCAGAACAACATTTAGAAAGTTTCTTAACCCTTTAGATGTTTCACTGGAATTAAAGCAAAGTAGAGGTGAAATTTACAAATGTAGTTTTTTTGCAGAAATTCATTTTGAATCCATTTTCTGCTGTTTTTAGAAATATCCCACATGTGGCTGTAGCGTGCTTATGGACTGAAGCACCGGCCTCAGAAGCAAAGGAGCACCTAGAGGATTTTGGGGCCTTGTTTTTATTACAATATATTTTAGGCACCATATCAGGTTTGAAGGACTCTTGCGGTGCCAAAACAGTAGAAACCCCCCACAAGTGACCCCATTTTGGAAACAAAACCCCTTGAGGAAATTATCTAGGGGTATAGTGAGCATTTTGACCCCACAGGATTTTTGCAGAAATTATTGGAAGTAGGACGTGAAAATGAAAATCTACATTTTTCCCAATAAAACGTAGGTTTAGCTAATTTTTTTTCATTCCCACAAGGACTTAAGGAAAAAAAGCACCACAAAATTTGTAGAGCAGTTTGTCCCGAGTAAAACAGTACCCCACATGTGGTCATAGACTGTTTGGACACACGGCAGGGCTTAGAAGGGTAGGAACGCCATTTGGAGCTCAAATTTAGCAGGAATGGTTTGCGGAGGCCATGTCGCATTTGCAAAGCCCCTGAGGGGACAAAACAGTGGAATCCCCCCACAAGTGACCCCATTTTGGAAACTACCCCCCTTCAGGAAATTATCTAGGGGTATAGTGAGCATTTTGACCCCACAGGATTTTTGCAGAAATTATTGGAAGTAGGTCGTGAAAATTAAAATCTACATTTTTTCAAATAAAATGTAGGCTTAGCTATATATTTTTTCATTTCCACAAGGACAAAAGGAGAAAAAGCTCTACAAAATTTGTAAAGCTATTTCTACCGAGTAAAACAGTACCCCACATGTGGTCATAAATGGCTGTTTGGACACACGGCAAGGCTGAGAAGGGAAAGAATGCCATTTGGAGCTCAAATTTATCAGGAATGGTTTTGCGGAGGCAATGTTGCATTTGCAAAGTCCCTGAGGGGACAAAACAGTGGAAACCCCCCAAAATTGACCCCTTTTGGGAAACCATGCCGCTCAAGGAAATTATTTAGGGATATAGTGAGCATTTAAATAAATGATCCAATTAAAAATCCATGGATGTGTGATAAACTTTGAAGCACTCCTTTATACACAGGCCAGGTTTGTCGGGGCAGGTGTCGCACTGATAAATGGTGTCTCGTCTTCTCTCCCTTTTGTAACAGACTTTGCACCTTTTTTGGCTCCTTCCCTTTTTACCAGTGGAGGGGATTTCGCCGGGAAAGTGTTGCCCTGGTACAATACGTGGACCATCGCATTTAGAAGTACTGGGGCCCTCCCCTTCCTGGTTCCCAAATACAAGGGCCTTGATAACCACCTCTTGAAAATTAAGGAATGTCCCTGTCCGGCCTGCACATTGGTATAGCACGTAAACGTTCTACAATGCCATCTGCACGGCCAGCTTTTTATACCACACCTTTGTTTTCCGCATAGCACTGTATGGCTTTAGTACTTGATCAGAGAGATCAACCCCTCCCATGTACTTATTGTAGCCGAGGATGCAATCTGGCTTGGAGGTCATTGTGGTGGTGCCTCGAACAGGTACAGAGGTGCTGCCGCAACCATGTATTGTGGTCAACATAAGGACATCCCTCTTGTCCTTATACTTGACCAGCAACAAGTTATCACTGTGTAGTGCCCTGCTTTCTCCCTTTCTTAGTGGTTGCCCAATCAGATTTTTAGAGAGGCCTCTCTGGTTTTTGCGCACGGTGCCGCATGCTGAAGTATTTCTGGTGGAGAGGCATTTAAATAATGGGATGCTGGTGAAGTTATCCACGTAAAGGTGATAACCCTGGTCCAGCAGTGGGTGCATCAAATCCCACACTATTTTCCCACTAACTCCCAGGACAGGTGGGCATTCTCGGGGTTCTATCCTGGTGTCCTTCCCTTCATAAACCCTAAACCTATAGGTGTAGCCTGAGCTGCTCTCGCACAGCTTGTACATTTTAATTCCGTACCTCGCCCTCTTGCTTGGCAGGTATTGGCGGAATTTTAGTCTCCCCTTAAAATGTACAAGGGACTCGTCTATTGCTATATTCTTTTCGGGGGTGTACACTTCAGGAAATTTGGTGCAGAAATGATCAATGACTGGCCTGATTTTGAAAAGGAGATCGTATGTGGGGTCATCACGGGGTGGGCACTGTGCATTATCACTATAATGCAAAAATTTCAGAATGATTTCAAATTGTGCCCGGGTCATTGCCATGCGGTATAATGGGGTGCTGTATAAAATGTCTGCACTCCAGTATTGCCTAATCTCTGGCTTTTTTACTAGGCCCATATGTAGAATAAGGCCCCAAAATGTCATCATTTCTGCTGCCTCTATGGGGGTCCACCTAGCAAATGATGAAGTGGGGTTTCGGGCTAAAAATTGCTGAGCTAAAAAATCCTCAGAGAAAAAGACCTTGAAAAAGTCAATTTCCGTGAGGCCTGCAGTCTCTAACCGAATTCCTGAGCTTCCTGTGAAATCCGGAATGTGAGGCTCATAATTATCAGGGGGTGGGTTCCACACGATATCACTAATTTGGGGGGCTGCCTGAGCTGATGTCCTGGGGCGCCTTTGTGGGGGTTCCTCAACACTGGATGAGGATGATGAGGAGGAGATCAAGATGAATGGGGCAATTTCCTCTTCTCCCTCGCTGGCCGATTCAGTGTCAGAGGCCAGGATGGCGTATGCCTCCTCGGCTGAGTAGACCCTTTGGGATGATTGGGACATTTTTATTAGGGGGGTATGTAGTGCTTCAACACGTGTAATAATTTATTTTTAGAGGTGGTTGTGTGTTGTGCTTTTACACGTGTATATGAAATTTATTGAAAAAAAAAAAAGGAAGAGAAGAGAAGAAAAAGAAGAAAAATTCCTGACTACCTGACACTATGGCTGGGTTCACACGACCTATTTTCAGGCGTAAACGAGGCGTATTATGCCTCGTTTTACGCCTGAAAATAGGGCTACAATACGTTGGCAAACATCTGCCTATTCATTTGAATGGGTTTGCCGACGTACTGTGCAGACTACCTGTAATTTACGCGTCGTCGTTTGACAGCTGTCAAACGACGACGCGTAAATTGACTGCCTCGGCAAAGAAGTGCAGGGCACTTCTTTGCCACGTAATTTGAGGCGTTCTTCATTGAACTCAATGAAGAACAGCTCAAGATATACGAGCGTCACAGACGCCTCGTATATTACGAGGAGGAGCATTTACGGCTGAAACGACGCAGCTGTTTTCTTCTGAAAACAGGCTGTCATTTCAGCCGTAAATGACAGCTAGCGTGTGAACATACCCTAACAAATAAATAACTAACGCTAACTATAACGCTTTAAATTTACTCTAAAACTGTCGCTACGCTATAAAAAATTTAGCGAACGAACTTCAGTTAAAAAAAAACTGAATGTCCGTCACTAAACGGACGCTGACTATAAGATATAAATTTATACTAAAACTGTCGCTACGCTATCAAAAATTTAGTGAACGGACTGAATGTCCGTCACTAAACGGACGCTGACTATAAGATATAAATTTACACTAAAACTGTCGCTACGCTATCAAAAATTTAGTGAAGGGACTGAGTGTCCATCACTAAACGGACGCTGACTAGAAGATATAAATTTCTACTAAAACTGTCGCTACGCTATCAAAAATTTAGTGAACGGACTGAATGTCCGTCACTAAATGGACGCTGACTATAAGATGTCAATTTATTCAAACTGTATAAAAAAAATATATAGCTATAACTTCTGCTATATATTTTTTTACAAAACGGTCCACTACTCTAATGCTACTCTTTTTTTTTTTTTACAGTTTTATAAAAAATAAAAAAAGGCCCAAAAAAAACCTGCGTAAACAAATTACCACTGAGGCTGATTATTAGACTCAGCACTCAGTAGCCGCAGGGCGCACGCAAAAAAAGGTGCAGTAATACAAAAGGCCAAAAAATAAAAAAAACTTGCGTCAAATTTTTTTTACCATGGATGCTGATCAGCACTCAGTGGCCGCAGGGCGCACACAGGGAGGTGCAAAAATACAAAAAAAAAGAAAGTCCTGTGCCAAAAATTGGCAGTCAGTGATGGCGGTCACTGATCCGAAGCCGCAGGACGTAAAAAGGGAAAGAGGGGGAGGGGGGAGGGTACAGGGATAAGACGTTTAGGAAAAAACAAGTGCTGCTGCTAAAAAAAAAACAAAAACAAAAAAACAGCAGCAGCACAGTTGATGACGATGACGGTTCACTCTGCAGCAGGAAGCAGTCGGGTGAAGACGTCACAGCAGGATCGCAGCACAGGCGGCCTCAGATTCGGTAAGTTGGCTTCACAGACGGTCACACCAGCTCTGCTCACCGTTCCTAACCGGAATGAGGTGGGCAGGGCTGGTGAAGGGTGTTTCAAAACACCCGCCATGGCTGCGATTGGTCGGTCGGTGCAGACCGACCAACCGTAGCGATCGGGGGGCTGGCATCACCGCCATTTTTTACGTGGAAGATGGTAGTGATTGGTGCTGTCCTAGACAGCACCAATCACCACCATATCATTGTGCCCTGTGGCACAGTAATAGGCTAAAGCCGCAAACTGCCGCAATTGGCCGGTCTGAATTGACCAGCCAATGGCGGCGATCGCCGATGCGGGGGGGAGGTGACACCCCCCTGGGCATCGTGTACAGATGGCCTGCTGTTATGAACAGCAGCCATCTTTACTTTAAAACCTTCTCATTTTTTTTTATAACTGTTTTCCCGTTTGCCGTAAGTATACGCCATTTTGCGGGAAGCACTTGCTTTCCATGACGTATACTTACGGCAAATGTCGGGAAGGGGTTAAGTATTAACCCCTTAATGACCGGGCCTGTTTGGGCCTTAATGACCAAGCCAGATTTGTTAAATCTGGTATGTCTGACTTTATCAGAGAATAACTCAGCGAAAGTTTTGAATATCCAAGTAATTCTGACATTGTTTTTTCGTCACATGTTGTACTTTATTTTAGTGGTAAAAGTAGACTGATACGATTTACGGAAATTAATAAAAAAATAGAAAAAATGAAGACATTTTGTAAAAATGATCATTTTTCCCTATTTTTAAACGGCAATATGTCACATATGTACATACATACAGTACCATTTTTTTTATTAAATATATATTTCCATCTCTTTACTCTATTTTGGCAGCACTTTTGAAAAAAAAATTTAGAAGACTTACAAGTTTAGTAATAATTTTATACATTTTGAAGTACATTTGGTTTTCCTGCACCAAGCCAGGTTTTCAGAGGCTCATAGGTGTCAGAATGGTGGAAACCCCCACAAGTGACCCCATTTTGCAAACTACACCCCTTCAGGTATTTATTAAGGGATGTTGTAAGTATTTTGACCCCACAGTTTTTTTGTAAGAATTCATGCAAAGCAGGCGTAAAAAAATATAATCTCACTTTTTTCATAAAAGTATAAATTTGAAGACCGATTTCTTTGTAAAGCGACCATGAGAATGAAGAAACACACCCCAAAATCTATCACCCTCTTTCTCCTGTTTTCAAAAATGCCCCCATTGTGACTCTAATGCATTGCCTGGACACACAGCAGGGCTTGAAAGGAAGGGAGCACCCGGAGGCTTTCAGGACTCATATTTTGCTTGAAAATGTTTTAGGCCCCACTGTATATTTGGAGAGGTTTTGAACTACCAGAACGATAGAAACTCCCCATAAACGACCCCATTTAGAAAACTAGACCCCTTAAGGTATTTATCTAGGGGTGTAGTGAGTATTTTGACCCCACAGTTTTTTGCTAAATTTAATGCATAGCAGGTTAAAAAAAATAAAAAATCACTTTTTCCATAAAAATATCACTTTGAAGACCGATTTCTGTGTAAAACGACCATAAGAATAAAGAAACACACCCAAAAATCTATCACCCTGTTTTTCCTGTTTTCAAAAATGCCCCCATTGTGACTCTAATGCATTGCCTGGACACACAGCAGGGCTTGAAAGGAAGGGAGCACCCGGAGGCTTTCAGAACTCATATTTTACTTGAAAATGTTTTAGGCCCCACTGTATATTTGGAGAGGTTTTGAACTACCAGAACGATAGAAACTCCCCATAAACGACCCCATTTAGAAAACTAAACCCCTTAAGGTATTCATCTAGGGGTGTAGTGAGTATTTTGACACCACAGTTTTTTGCTAAATTTAATGCATAGCAGGTGAAAAAAAATAAAAAATCACTTTTTTCATAAAAGTATCACTTTGAAGACCGATTTCTGTGTAAAGCGACCATAAGAATGAAGAAACACACGCCAAAATCTATCACCCTGTTTCTCCTGTTTTCAAAAATGCCCCCATTGTGACCCTAATGTGTTGCCTGGACACACAGCAGGGCCCGAAAGAAAGGGAGCACCCGGAGGCTTTCAGGACTCCTATTTTGCTTGAAAATGTTTTAGGCCCCAATGTGCATTTGGAGAGGTTTTGAGCTGCCAGAACGATAGAAACTCCCCATAAACGACCCCATTTAGAAAACTAGACCCCTTATGGTATTTATCTAGGGGTATAGTGAGTATTTTGACCCCATAGTTTTTTGCTAAATTTAATGCATAGCAGGTGAAAAAAAATTAAACTTCACTTTTTTCATAAAAGTATCACTTTGAAGACCGATTTCTTTGTAAAGCGAACATGAAAATGAAGAAACACACCCCAAAATCTATCACCCCGTTTCTCCTGTTTTCAAAAATACTCTCATTGTTGCCCCAATCTGCTTATTAGACGTGTGGCTGGGCCAAAAAGAGAGGGAGTACCCTTTGGCTTTCAGGGCACAATTGAATAAATTCTAGGCCCCATATCATGCATTTAGAGGCATTGAGCAGCCTGAACAAAAAAAAAAACCACGCAGAAATGACCCCATTTTAAAAACGAAACCCCTAAAGGTATTCATCTAGTGGTGTAGTGGGCATGCATTTTTTAAAGGAGGAAATAATGGGTATCATTTCAGACACTATGGGTATATAATGTTTTCTTCAAACTCTTATTACGTTTCCACATGAAATAGAGGAGACGTGGTAGAAGGTTATTTTGTTAGAAATATGCCACATTAATAAATTTGTGCGGCATACAGAAGAGAAGTGAAGCCGTGTATTCATAATGGATTCATGTTGCTATAGACGTATTTGCCTGTACTTATGACTATGTCTTGCTGAAGAAGCAGTTGGTGCCATTATGATGTCATTGTGGACAGAATTCTGTCCTAATATAAAATCAGTCAGAGAGGAAAAAATAAAGACAACCTAACCAAAAACCTCACACCAAAGAATTGGCATGTAGTGGGGTCCCCTATAGCAATAAAACCTAAAAACGAACCAAATGGGACATATCCCTAAAAAGAATATTGTACTCAATATAAAAAGCACAAAAAATATCTTTATTAAATATAATGACAAAATAACACAATAATAGAAAAAGAGAAATAATACAGCATATACGGAGACATATACAGCAGGGTCAGATAGAAAAGACCATGACCAACAGAATCAACCATATACTAATGATCACTCACACGCTCAAATAATATCCAATAATAACACAAGCCCAGGGGTGTGTGATATAAATCCCACATGTAGCAGTAGCAATGCAAAGGTGGCCTGTATAATATCAAAGCCTATACAAATAGGGAAGGGCAGAATAACATGTGGCAGCATACATATAATGATAATACGTCAGAGCCAACACAAAAAGGGTGCAGCTAAATGGATATGCATAAAATAATGCGTACAAGGACAGTGCAGTATAACTAAATAAATATACGTATACTGCTAAGTAGGAGTCAGCACAAGAAAAGAGTGTAGCTGTTGACGTATATCAAGAGATAGTGTAGCTCAGATAGCCATAGAGCAATGCAGCTGCCATAGTTAAACAATATAGCCCAAAAGTCAGTACAGATTTAGCAAATGCACATACACATACCCTGAGACATGTTGAGAGAGCGTGGAGGATCAAAAGATCTGGGTGACCAAACGCCTCGACGCGCGTTTCGCCCGATAGACCGGCTTCGTCAGGAGGCTAATTTAAAATGATACTCCAGGGTTATAAATAGAGAACATAAAGTTAGGCTCACCTGTGATGAGCGCAAATCGGCGCTCGGAACACACGCCCAGTGACGCCCACATCACGGGACGCGCCGCGCGTCAGATGGAGAAGACGCCGCATGATGAAAAATCACCATAGCGACGTAGGACGCTAAGCGGCACTCCCGGATGTAGGCCACACTGCGCATGCGCAGCCGAGCGTCTGTGCGGACACCACAGGGGAGACAACAGCTGACAGGACTAACACAATGGCAGTTTAGGAGTGGGAAGTAACTAAGAGAATGGAATACATCCACGGGGATCTAGTAATAGAGGATAAATGCAGATAGAGCAAGATGTTTATGACAAATAAAAATAATAAGATATAATGAAAAAAACAGGGGGAAGTGCACATATGACAAGACTGTGCACAAAAGGAAAAAGTGAAAAAATAAGTGGACTAAGATCCAGTAAATATGTGAAACAGGTGAAAAAAAGGGGGGGCATATTAAAATATGATAAATAATGTGAAAAATGATATACATTAATATGGATGGGCAATTCCCAAACACATAAATATATATAGTACAAAAAGTAAATAATAAAGTTGTGACAAGTGAATGCATATATATATATATATATAAATAAATATACATAAAACAAACAGTGCATCAGGATATATGTTTAAAAATAAATCAATATACTCCATCCCATATGTCCCATTATATACAACAAATGGAAAGTCGATAATGTGACACCCAAAATATAATAATACAATGGAATCCACAATATCGGCAATAAATACACACATATAGATACATTGGTGGATGTATACAATGCTGCAACAACAAATATACAAGAAATAGATATAAAGTACTACACAATGTATATTAAAAAAATACATATATAAATAGAAATATATTCCTATATAGTTAGTTGAAAAACGCAGCAATTGCTCCAAAAATTTAGAAAAATACACACATTGACAGAAATAATACAACAAATACACAGTACATCAGGATTACAATATGTGTATAACTTCTCCACTTCTGGTTTGCAATAAAGGCCATATGTGATCCTCGTAGATATATGGAGAAGTAGACCCACTCACTGGACAAGATAAACTGCAATATACAAAAGTAGATATAAAACACAAGAAAAAAAAAAAAACCCTAGAAAAGATAAAATTCACGCATGGTTAAAAATTTTCAAGAGTCGTGGGTATAGTCAGAGGGTCATTAAGAAAGGTTATCTAAGAGCCAAAAACTCAACTCGCGATGGACTTTTGGTGAGTAGACCCAAGAGACACAAATTAGATCAGAATGTCAGATTTATCACTACTTTCAATCCTCATTGGACTGAGATCCGTGATATTTTGCAAAAGCACTGGCGGGTCCTTCTCACTGATCGCGACTTGGCAGGGGTCTTACCCAGTTATCCCTCCATTACCTGGAGGCGGTCTAAAAATCTTAAGGACCTTCTGACTGCGAGTCACTATATTCCTAGTGCTCCCCCGAACCCGTTTGGGAGTAGAGGCCCTCCTTGGGGCTCGTTTAATTGCGGTCATTGTTCTGCCTGTAAATATATTCTACGTACCTCTAACTTTCATAGCTCAAGCGGAAGGAAAGATTATAAAATTGTCTACCACATCACGTGTAATACCGTAGCTGTGGTGTACTTTGCTACCTGTCCGTGTGGGCTTATTTATGTTGGCATGACTACCAGGCAATTGAAGGTGCGGGTGTTGGAACACGTGAGTAAGATTAAATCGGCACTTAATGTCGTGGATATTGACAAACTCCAGCCTGTTGCACGGCATTTTCGCGAGTTCCACTCCTGTAATCCTAAGGGTTTTGAGGTACGTGGAATTGACAAGATCTCTTTGGGCTGTAGAGGTGGGGATGTACGTGTGGCGTTATTGAGAAAAGAGATGAAGTGGATCACGTTACTTAATACTGTAGCTCCATCTGGCTTAAATGAAGCCACTAGTTTTAGGCCTTTCTTGTAAATTTTTAACCATGCGTGAATTTTATCTTTTCTAGGGTTTTTTTTTCTTGTGTTTTATATCTACTTTTGTATATTGCAGTTTATCTTGTCCAGTGAGTGGGTCTACTTCTCCATATATCTACGAGGATCACATATGGCCTTTATTGCAAACCAGAAGTGGAGAAGTTATACACATATTGTAATCCTGATGTACTGTGTATTTGTTGTATTATTTCTGTCAATGTGTGTATTTTTCTAAATTTTTGGAGCAATTGCTGCGTTTTTCAACTAACTATATAGGAATATATTTCTATTTATATATGTATTTTTTTAATATACATTGTGTAGTACTTTATATCTATTTCTTGTATATTTGTTGTTGCAGCATTGTATACATCCACCAATGTATCTATATGTGTGTATTTATTGCCGATATTGTGGATTCCATTGTATTATTATATTTTGGGTGTCACATTATCGACTTTCCATTTGTTGTATATAATGGGACATATGGGATGGAGTATATTGATTTATTTTTAAACATATATCCTGATGCACTGTTTGTTTTATGTATATTTATTTATATATATATA
Organism: Rhinoderma darwinii; assembly: GCF_050947455.1. Lineage (NCBI taxonomy): Eukaryota > Metazoa > Chordata > Amphibia > Anura > Rhinodermatidae > Rhinoderma > Rhinoderma darwinii. The sequence continues at coordinate 306,526,999 of NC_134688.1, forward strand.
TATATGCATTCACTTGTCACAACTTTATTATTTACTTTTTGTACTATATATATTTATGTGTTTGGGAATTGCCCATCCATATTAATGTATATCATTTTTCGCATTATTTATCATATTTTAATATGCCCCCCCTTTTTTTCACCTGTTTCACATATTTACTGGATCTTAGTCCACTTATTTTTTCACTTTTTCCTTTTGTGCACAGTCTTGTCATATGTGCACTTCCCCCTGTTTTTTTCATTATATCTTATTATTTTTATTTGTCATAAACATCTTGCTCTATCTGCATTTATCCTCTATTACTAGATCCCGGTGGATGTATTCCATTCTCTTAGTTACTTCCCACTCCTAAACTGCCATTGTGTTAGTCCTGTCAGCTGTTGTCTCCCCTGTGGTGTCCGCACAGACGCTCGGCTGCGCATGCGCAGTGTGGCCTACATCCGGGAGTGCCGCTTAGCGTCCTACGTCGCTATGGTGATTTTTCATCATGCGGCGTCTTCTCCATCTGACGCGCGGCGCGTCCCGTGATGTGGGCGTCACTGGGCGTGTGTTCCGAGCGCCGATTTGCGCTCATCACAGGTGAGCCTAACTTTATGTTCTCTATTTATAACCCTGGAGTATCATTTTAAATTAGCCTCCTGACGAAGCCGGTCTATCGGGCGAAACGCGCGTCGAGGCGTTTGTTCACCCAGATCTTTTGATCCTCCACGCTCTCTCAACATGTCTCAGGGTATGTGTATGTGCATTTGCTAAATCTGTACTGACTTTTGGGCTATATTGTTTAACGATGGCAGCTGCATTGCTCTATGGCTATCTGAGCTACACTATCTCTTGATATACGTCAACAGCTACACTTTTTTCTTGTGCTGACTCCTACTTAGCAGTATACGTATATTTATTTAGTTATACTGCACTGTCCTTGTACGCATTATTTTATGCATATCCATTTAGCTGCACCTTTTTTGTGTTGGCTCTGACGTATTATCATTATATGTATGCTGCCACATGTTATTCTGCCCTTCCCTATTTGTATAGGCTTTGATATTATACAGGCCACCTTTGCATTGCTACTGCTACATGTGGGATTTATATCACACACCCCTGGGCTTGTGTTATTATTGGATATTATTTGAGCGTGTGAGTGATCATTAGTATATGGTTGATTCTGTTGGTCATGGTCTTTTCTATCTGACCCTGCTGTATATGTCTCCGTATATGCTGTATTATTTCTCTTTTTCTATTATTGTGTTATTTTGTCATTATATTTAATAAAGATATTTTTTGTGCTTTTTATATTGAGTACAATATTCTTTTTAGGGATATGTCCCAGAGAGGAAAAAATAAACTGTACTGGAGTGACGGGCAATATCTTCAAACAAATGGAGGAAAATGTATCCAACTATGTTGCAAACTCGAGTGTGTTCACTAGATAGAAGAACACCTGCAGGGCTGTCATGACAAGGTTTTGTTTTTTCAGTGACTGGTTGTACAACGTCTCTTTAGCTCCATCAATCCTTATGAGGGACGAATGTGCCAAGTGACGCGGTACACCATAACAGGCCCCTGCCCGGCAAGGTAGGAACCGCTATGTGCACAAAACAACCAATCACCTACAGAATATATAGAGGGGCAATGTCCAAAACCATCTATAGGAACAGTAAAGGATCACTAATCCCCAAAATGATGTCAGTATTTCCAGAAGAACCGTAACAAAGCCCATGGTGTATTGATAAGGAACAGCTCGATTATTAGAGATCCTCCAAAAAAAAAATATCATGCCCGTATCACGGTACAGAATTAGGAATGTAACAGCTGTATGTGGCAGGACATAGTCATCAGAACAAGGAAACACGTCCTCAATTTATTCTTGTAACCATTGCTAAAATGCACGACTTCCACTAATTCAGGGGCGGCACGGGCTGCAGGTGTTGGATTTATCTACTAATAAATGCAATGCCCACATTTATTTTTTATTTCAAGAACACTTGTGGGGTCCATTTTCTGAATAGACAGATGTGGGCTCCTGCACAATAAACTGTATTCATTTGTGAGTGATCAAGTCCTGGATTTAATTGTCCAAGAATTGTATAAAAAAAATCATAAAGGGGAAATTTAGTTTTAGTCTGAAATAAATAAACCTCCCCATGAGAATCCCTCCCTCCCTTGGAAAGCCCAGAAACTAAACAAAAAAATATGCATAAATGAAATTGACTCCCTAAAAAGAATCCCCCCCCCCCCACCCCACCCTTTTTGGTTTTCCCTAAATTATAGATAAAATTAATAATTAGAAACGGTGTGGTAGGTCTCAAAACAGGGGTAGTTGCACAGGCCTGGATTTGAAGGGCACATGGGGCAGTAAAACCCGGGAATCGCTCCTCCTTCCGTGTTTACTGCACACCCGGCATCTCTTTTGGGGGTATCTTTGGTTCACAGAGGCAGGGACGGGGTGAAGGAAGTGGCGCTCAGTGAGCCTTTTGACATCCTCTGACTCGAAGGAGTCTCTAGGTGCGGGGGAGTCAAACAGGAGGTGCTCTATAATTTTCTCCTGATACTGGAGGAAACTGAGCGTTCCCTGGGTCTTGTACAGCACATAGCTGTTGTAAGTGGCCATCTGGATAAGGTAGATCGCTACCTTTTTATACCAGGCCCTAGTTTTACGCTTGACCAGGTACGGTTGTAGGACCTGGTCAGATAGATCGACTCCCCCCATGAACTTGTTATAGTCCACCACGCAGACCGGTTTCCTCTTATCAGAGGTAGCGCCCCTCTCTCTTACTGCCACTGTGGTGTCCTCGTGCACGGTGGAGAGCATGTACACGTCCTTTTTATCACTCCATTTGACAGCGAGCAACTGGTCACTTGCAAATGAGAGTGACGCACCCCTTACTAGTCGCCTGGACACCAGTCGTTGAGGGAAGCCGACTCTATTTTTTCGTACCGTCCCACAGGCCCCTGTATTCGCAGCATGGAGGGACTTATACAGGGGGACACTGGTGTAGTAATTGTCGGTGTACACATGGTACCCTTTTTGTAGGAATGGCACCATGAGTTCCCAGACAATTTTCCCACTAATGCCAATATCCTCTGGGCATCCTGGGGGATTAAGGTTGCGGTCCCTGCCCTCATAAATGAAAAAGCCACAGGTGTAGCCCGTTGTGCTCTCGCACACCTTATAGAGTTTCACTCTGTATCGGGCTCTTTTGGAGGGGATGTATTGTCGAAACGATAGACGGCCCTTGAAGGACATAAGGGACTCATCTACCGCTAGTTTTTGGCCTGGGGTGTATAAATTGAAAAATGAGTCACTTAGGAGGGAGATTAGGGGTCTCAGTTTGTTGAGGCGATCATAGGCTGGGTCACTTCTTGGGGGGATTTGTGTATTGTCAGAAAAATGCATGAAACGCATTAGAGTCTCATAGCGCGTTCGGGCCATAACGGCTGCAAATACAGGCATGCTATGGATAGCGCTGGTAGCCCAATAGGAGCGGATAGAGGTTTTTTTTACTGTCCCCATGTTTAGGGTAATTCCCCCAAAAATTTTTATTTCAGAAACTGTTGTGGGGATCCATCCTCTGGCATAGCAAGACCTGGGATTTTGGGTGCCAAATTGCCTGGCGTATAAATTCGTCTGCTGGACGATTAGTTCCAGGACCTGATCGCCTATAAACAAATGAAAAAAATTATAGGGACTAAAATTTGAGACATCTGCGTTGATGCCTGGAGTCGCTGTACATGGCAAAACTTGGGGGGAGAAAGCAATTGCAGGATCCCAAATTGCGGAAGGGACTGCAGTACTAGGCCCATCTCCTGACGCTTCACCGCTGACCGCTGCGTCCACCACCATAGGGCTGGGGGGTCCAGTGGCAGAAGCAGAACTTGTGTCGCTTTCTGAGCCAAGTTCTGCTTCTGACGCAGTGTCCGTATCACTGCCGGAACCGCTAGAGCATAGCATGGCGTATGCCTGCTCTGCAGAGAACATTCTGCGGCTTCTGCGGTTCGTGTTCACCACACTAATAATTTATTTTTTATTTTTTTATTTTTTAGAAGACAAACAAAAAAACGGGGGTGATTACGTGTAATCTGGGGTGATTACTGGTAATCTGGGGTAATTACGGGTAATTACGGGTAATCTGGGGTAATTACGGGTAATCTGGGGTAAATTACGGACAATATTCGGATAATATCGGAACACTGGCGAGTAAGTATGTGGTGTATTTTACAGTATAATACAGCACAAGATTTGTATAGTATCTCTCTCTCTCCTCTCACAGATCAACTACAGTGAGAGGAGGGAGGGAAAGAGCACAAATCTTGTGCTGTATTTTGAAAATATGGGACTATGGTCACTGTGATAGGTATATCACAGTGACCATCTGATCAGGGACCAATTATAATGGTCCCTGATCAGTTTCTATTTACAGGCAGAATAGCTGCCTTTCACTGACAGCGCATGCGTGCGCCATTTTTTTTCCCCGGCGGTTGGGGGGAGGCGAGGGCACGATCGGAGGCCTAACAAGTAGATTTTTATCTCCTCTCACCAAACATTCATGGTGAGAGGAGATAAAAAGTTAGATTTCAATGCTGCATTAATTGTAACGGCGATCGCCGGTATTCGTTGAATACCGGCGATCGCCGGTTTGGGGACCGCAAACAACGGTCCCCAGACTGTGCTCCAAGCCCTCAGCTACCTCTGGTAGCTGAGGGCAGGGAGCTATCACTCTGCACGGCGCCGCAATCTTAATTAGATTGTGTGCGCATGCGCGGGCGCCATTTTTTTTCTCTTCCCGGCAGCTGAGGGAGGAGAAGAGAAGGGGGGCACGATCGCGGGCATCGGAGGCCCTTCAGGTTAGTTTTTTATCTCCTCTTATCAAACATTCATGGTGAGAGGAGATAAAAATGTCGATTTTCCACCGCTGCACTAATTGTAACGGCGGTCGCCGGTATTCGTTGAATACCGGCGATCGCCGGTTTGGGGACCGCAAACAACGGTCCCCAGAGTGTGCTCCAAGCCCTCAGCTACCTCCGGTAGCTGAGAGCAGGGAGCTATCTCTTTTCACGGCGCCGCAATTTTATTCTGATGCAGTGCCGTGAAAAGGCCTATGCATCAGAATAAAGCCCGTTAGTGGCCGCCGTGAAAAGGCATATTGGCAGTCACTAATGGGTTAAAACATTTAAAAACTATATAAATTAGGTATTGCCATAATCGTATCGAACAGCAGAATAAAGTAAGCATGTTTATACTGCAGAGAGATCGCCATTAAATTTATAAAAACCAGTGACAACATTTTTTGGGAGGTGAGGAGACCAAAAAACTGATTAATAATAACTGAACAAAAAATAAAATAAACAAATGATACGAATAAAAAACAGCTCGTCCCATGAAAAATCAAGCACTCACACAGCTAGTCAACAGAAAATTAAAAAGAAAATATGACTTTCTGAATGCAATACGACGCCCAGACTAATTTATATGTGCAGCAGTTCTTCAGCTAAAACCGCACGTCATCATTTGCTAGCACCCACTGGTAGACCCTGTAAACACAAGGGAAACTTAAATTTTGGGGTCCTGTGTTACATATGGGGCTAGTGAAGAAGTTAAAGATTAGGCAATGCTGTAGTGCAGATATTTTGTACAATAACACGGAAACCATTTAGAAGTGTGACTCCTGCCCCCCCAAAAAATGACCTGTGCATAAAAGGATTGGCTCAAAGCGTATATCCATGGATAGTGACAATTAATTTTATTATTCATGTACCCATTACATCATCCTATTATGACCTGACGCACAGCTTACATATACCCTTCGTAGTAAAAAAAATTATTGTAACCGGCACTGGAAGGGTTATTATTCTTAGTAATAAAAAGTCTGGGTTAGCAGCAGGTCTTGACAATCCGGTCTGGTGTGAACTTGTCTCGGTATATGGAGGAAGGAAAAAGCAAAAAAACAACAAAAAACAGCTGTACACCGCCCAGTTAACATATGCCCCCACATTATAAACTGAAACACCAGTAAAACACTAAACAAAACTACTACCAAGCAAAATCTGCTGTCAAAAAGCCAAATGGCACTCCTTCTGGGCCAGGTAGTGTGCCCAAACAGCAGTTTATGACCACGTATCGGGTATTACTGTATTCTGGAGAACTCGCTTAACAATTTATGGGGTGTGTGTCTTAAGTAGCACAATTTGAGTACAACATATTGGGCACTGAAATAGCATATCTGTGGAAAAATTTCAATTTTCAATCTGCAAAATCTATTGTGTACTAACTTCTGCAAAACCTGTGGGGTCAAAATGCTCACTACACCTCATGATAACTTCCTTAAAGGGGTGTAGTTTCCAAAATGGGCTGACTTCTCGGGGGTTCTCACTGTACTGGTACCTGAGCGCAATGCAACATGGCGTCCAAAAACTATTTTGTAAAATCTGTACTCCTAAACTGCGCTTTTTCCTTTTATACCCTAGCCGTGTGTCCAATTAGTCGTTTACGACCACACATGGGGTATTTCCTTACTCAGGATAAATTGTGTAACAAATTTGTTTGTCTTTTCTCCTATATTCCTTGTGGAAATGAAAAATTATGAGCTTAAAAAAACCACGACATATTATTGGGAAAAATATATTTTTTCATTTGCACGGCGCAAATTCTAATAAAAGCTATAAAACACCTGAGGGATCAAAATGCTCACTACACCTCTAAATTTAAAAAAAATCAGGGGTATAGTCTCCAAAATGGGATCACACCTGGAGAATTTCTACTGTACTGGTACTTCAGGAGCTCTGCAAAGGACACGGCCCCCAGAAACCAATTCAGCAAAACCAGCGCTGCAAAATCCAAATGGCACTCCTTCTCTTCTGTGCCCTGCCATGGGTCCAAACATCAGTTTATGACCACATATGGGGTATTGTCGTAATCAGGAGAAATTGCTTTACAAATGTTGAGGTGCTTTTTCTCCTTTATTCCTTGTAAAAATTTGATTTATTTTTTTCTGTAACAAAGTAGGTTTTACCCGAGAAATGCAACTCCATATTTATTGCCTGGATTCTGCAGTTTTTAGAAAAATCCCACATGTGGCCCTAGTGTGTTAACCCCTTCAGGACCAAGCTCATTTTGGCCTTCAGGACCAGACCCATTTTTTCAAATCTGACATATTTCACTTTATGTGGTAATAACTCCGGAATTCTTTTACCTATCAAAGCGATTCTGAGATTGTTTTCTCGTGACATATTGGACTTTATGATAGTGGAAAAATGTGGTCGATAAATTCAATATTTACCAGAAAAAAACACCAAAATTGTGAAAAATTGCAAAAATTAGCATTTTTCTAAATGTAAATGTATCTGCTTGTAAGACAGGCAGTTATACCACACAAAATTGTTGCTAATTAACATCCCCCATATGTCTACTTTAGATTGGCATCGTTTTTTGAACGTCCTTTTATTTTTCTATGACGTCACAAGGCTTAGAACTTTAGCAGCAATTTCTCACATTTTCAAGAAAATTTCAAAAGGCTATTTTTACAGGGGCCAGTTCAGTTGTGAAGCGGCTCTTAGGGCCTTATATATTAGAAACCGCCAAAAAGTCACCTCATTTTAAAATCTTCACCCCTCAAAGTATTCAAAACAGCATTTAGAAAGTTTCTTAACCCTTTAGATGTTTCACAGGAATTAAAGCAACGTAAAGGTGAAATTTTCAAATTTCATTTTTTTTTTGCAGAAATTCATTTTTAATCTATTTTTTCTGTAACACAAGTTTTTACCAGAGAAACGCAACTCAATATTTATTGCCCAGATTCTGCAGTTTTTAGAAATATCCCACATGTGGCCCTAGTGCGGTAATGGACTGAAGCACCGGCCTCAGAAGCAAAGGAGCACATAGTGGATTTTGGGCCTCCTTTTTATTAGAAAATATTTTAGGCACCATGTCAGGTTTCAAGGGCTCTTTCGGTGCCAAAACAGTGGAAATCCACCAAAAGTGACTCCATTTTGGAAACTACACCCCTTGAGGAAATTATCTAGGGGTATAGTGAGCATTTTGACCTTGCAGGTTTTTTGCAGAAATTATTGGAAGTAGGCCGTGAAAATTAAAATCGTCATTCTTTCAAAGAATATGTAGGTTTAGCTATTTTTTTCTAATTTCCACGAGGACTAAAGGAGAAAAAGCACCACAACATTTATAAAGCAATTTCTCCCGAGTAAAACAATACCCCACATGTGGTTATAAACGGGTGTTTGGACACACGGCGGAGCTTAGAAGGGAAAGTGCGCTATTTGGCTTTTGGAGCTCAAATTTAGCAGGAATGGTTTGTGCAGGCCATGTCGCATTTGCAAAGCCCCTGTGGGACCAAAACAGTGAAACCGCCAAAAAAGTGACTCCATTGAGAAAACTACACCCCTTGAGGAATTCATCTAGGGGTAAAGTGAACAATTTGACCCCACAGGTGTTTCATAGATATTATTAGAATTGGGCAGTGAAAATAAAAAAAATCCTTTTTCTTCAATAAGACGTAGCTTTAGCTCCAAATTTTTAATTTTTAATTTTTAATTTTCTCAACAAATAAAGGAAAAAAAGAACCCCAACAAAGCAACTTCTCTGGAGTACGGCAATACCCCACACGTGGTCATAAACTGCTGTTTGGGCACACGGCAGGGCTCAGAAGGGAAGGAGCGCCATTTGCTTTTGGTGTACAGATTTTGCTGCATTTGGTTTCTGGACGCTATGTTGCATTTGCAAAGTCCCTGTAGGACCAAAACAGTGGATCCCCCCCCCCCAGAAGTGACCCCATTTTGGAAACAACACCCTCAAGATATTCACCTAGGGGTGTAGTGAGCATGTTAACCCCACAGGTGTTTTGCAGAAATTCGTGTGCACACGATGTGGGAGAATGAAAATGGGAATTTTTCCTTAGATACGCCAATATGTGGTGCCCAGCTTGTACCACCATAACAAGACAGCTCTCAATTATTATGCGGGTTTCCCTGTTTTAGAATCACCCTACATGTGGCCCTAATCTTTTGCCTGGCCATTCGACAGGGCTCAGGAGTGAAAGAGTACCATGTAAAATTGAGGCCTAATTTGGCGACATATAAAGTATTGGTTCACAATTGCAGAGGCTTGAAGAGCTAGCTCCGGTTCCTGCCGATAGATCGGGGTGTCCGCTGTAACATACAGCGGACACCCACTGCTGATGACGCCGGCTCAGCTTCTGAGCCGGAAGCTGAGACGGCGCCATCTTGCCGATGGTACCGGAAGCCTCCTGGGCGTCGCCGCCGACGGGGCATAGGAGGATTCCGTTACTGGCAGACCGGGAGGTAAGCATTAGCCCTCCGATCGCCTTTGCAGCCACTGGCAACCCAGCGATCACGTTGCTGGGGTGCCGGTGGCTATAAACTCCTCACATGCTGTGATCTCTATTGAACGCAGCATGTGAGGGGTTAATCGGTCGGATCGGAGGCTAGCTCCAGTCCTGCCCGATACCTCAGGGTGCCAGCTGTAACATACAGCTGTCACCCGGCGGTGATGTCGCTGGCTCAGCTCCTGAGCCAGCTTCATCTCCATCACGTACGTGATCCGGCGGGAAGGGGTTAATGGACTGAAATGTCCATGTCCGGTTTGAAGAGGTCTTATGGTGCCAAAACCGTGGATACCCCCCAAAAGTGACCCCATTTTGGAAACTACACTCCTCAGTGAATTGATTTAAGGATATAGTTAGCATTTTAACCCCACAGGTTTTTTTGCTAAACTTATTTGAATTAGTCATGGGGGGTATCCACTGTTTTGGCTCCATAAGACCTCTTCAAACCGGACATGGATGTTTCAGTCCATTAGCACACTAGGGCCACATGTGGAATATTTCTAAAAACTGCAGAATCCAGGCAATAAATATGGAGTTGCATTTCTCGGGTAAAACCTACTTTGTTGCAAAAAAAAATAATTTTCACCTCTACTTTGCTTCAATTCCTGCGAAACGTCCTTAAAGAGGCTCTGTCACCAGATTCTCAAATCCCTATCTCCTATTGCATGTGATCGGCGCTGCAATATAGATAACAGTAAAGTTTTTTTGTTTTTTTTTTAAACTTTCATTTTTGGCCAAGTTATGAGCTATTTTATATATATGTAAATGAGCTTTGAAATGGACAATTGGGCGTTTTGTTTTCGTTATGTCCAACTGGGCGTGTATTGTGTTTTTAACTGGGCGTGTTTACGTGTATTACGCTGACCAATCAATGACCAGTCAGAGTCATACACTCCTCTCCATTGATTTACACAGCAGCGATGTGCAGCCACATACACAGAGATTAACGTTAATCGAGTGTCCTGATAATGAATACACATGAAATCCAGCCTGGACGTCATGTGTATTCAGAATCCTGACACTTCTGAATCTTTTCTTTGAGATTTCCAGCAAGGGAAACGAAATCTCGTTTACCTCCATAATCTCGCGAGATTACGCGTGGCTTGCGGGAATCTCACAGAAAAGATTCAGAAGTGTCAGGATTCTGAATACACATGACGTCCAGGCTGGATTTCATATGTATTCATTATTAGCCCCTTAATGACCAGCCTATTTTAAACCTTAACATTTTAACGCCGAAGGACGGATATATCCGTCCTCAGCAGCTGCTAGTTCGCGCAGGACGACGGATATATCCGTCCTGTGATGGCGCGGGTACTGTCACTGTACCCACGCGATCAGCGGCAGGAGCATAGCTGTTATACACAGCCTGGCTCCTGCTGCAACTGCCGGAATCGAAACGCGCTCCGATTCCGGCAGTTTAACCCATTAAATGCCGCTGTCAATAGTGACAGCGGCATCTAATGTGTTTGACAGAGGGAGGGAGCTCCCTCTGTCACCCGATCGGCGCCCCCGCAAACAAATCGCGGGTCGCCGTCGGGTTTCCATGACAGCCGGGGGTCTAACAAAGACCCCCAGGTCTGTCTTCAGCAACAGCCTGTTAGGCGATGCCGGAGGCATGACCTATTAGGGTATGTTCACACGAGGGCGTCCGTTACGGCTGAAATTACGGGGATGTTTCAGCCTGAAAACATCCCCGTAATTTCAGCCGTACCGGCATGTGCAGGCGCTTGAACGCCGCGTCCATTACGGCTGTAATTAGCGCTGCTATTCATTGGAGTGAATGAATAACGGCTCCAATTACGGCCAAAGAAGTGACAGGTCACTTCTTTGACGCGGGCGTCTATTTACGCGCCGTCTTTTGACAGCGGCGCGTAAATATACGCCTCGTGTGAACAGACAAACGTCTGCCCATTGCTTTCAATGGGCAGATGTTTGTCAACGCTAATGAAGCGCTATTTGCGGACGTAATTCGGGGCAAAAACGCCCGAATTACGTCCGTAAATAGGCCGTGTGAACATACCCTTAGATTGCCTGTCAGTTTTACACTGACAGGCAATAATGCTTTGGTATACTAAGTATACCAAAGCATTATATATGCGATCAACAGATCGCATAGTGAAGTCCCCTGGTGGGACTAAAAAAAAAAATGTCAATCAGTTAAATAAAGTTTGTGGAAAAAAATAAATAAAAATTACAGTCAAAATCAAATAAAACTACTTTTTTTGCCCAAAAAGTGGTTTTATTCAGTAAAAGTGTAAAAACAAATAACATATACACATATATGGTATCTCCGCGATCGTAACAACTTGACCAATAAAATGAACACATTAATTAAACCGCCGGATGAACGGCGTCCAAAAAAACAACGCCAAAATTCTCTTTTCTTCCATTCCCCCCATAAAAAAATAATATAAAAATTAATCTATAAGTCCTATGTACCCCAAAATAGTACTAATGAATACTACACATTGGCCTGCAAAAATCAAGCCCACATACGGCCACATCGACGGAAAAATAAAAAAATGACTGCTCTTGGAACGCGGCGATGCAAAAACAAGTAATTTTTTTCTAAAAGGGTTTTTATTGCGCAAACGTAGGAAAACATAAAACCTTTACATATTTGGTATCCCCGTAATCGTGCCGACCCATAGAATAAAGTGAACATGTTATTTACGCTGCATAGTAAACGGCGTAAATTTATAACGTGAAAATTAATGCTGGAATAGCTGCTTATTTTCAATTCTCTCCTAAAATAAAGTTAATAAAAGTTAATCAATATATTGTAAGCATCTAAAAATGGTACAATTACAAAATACAACTCGTCCCGCAAAAAACAAGCCCTTATACGGCTATGTCGACGAAATAAAAAAAAAAGTTACGACTTTTGGAATGCAACTGTGAGAAAACAAAAAATAATCCTTGGTCATTAACGCGCAAAATGGCCCGGTCATTAAGGGGTTAATGACCAAGCCATTTTTTACGTTTTTCCATCGTCGCATTCCAAGAGCTATAACCTTTTTATTTTTGCGTCGACATAGCTGTATAAGGTCTTGTTTTTTGCGGGACAAGTTGTATTTTTTAATAGCACCATTTTGGGGGACATATAATTTATTGATTAACTTTTATAAATTTTTACTTGGGGGGAAATCGAAAAAAACCTGAAATTTCGCCACTCTTTCACGTCTTAAATCTACGCCGTTTACCGTGTGATATAAATAAACACAATAACTTTATTCAGCGGGTTGTTACGATTGCAACGATACCAAATTTGTATAGTTTTTGTATGTTTTACTACTTTTACACAGTAAAAACGTTTTTTGTTTCAAAATTATTTCTTTTTGTGTCTCCATATTTGAAGAGCCGTAGCGTTTTTATTTTTTCGCCGATGTGGTTGTATGAGGGCTCTTTGTTTGCGGGAAGACTTGTAGTTTTTATTGGTACCATTTTGGAGTAGATGCGACTTTTTGATCACTTTTTATCACATTTTTTTTAAAGTCAGTATTCACAGAAAACAGCAATTTTTCCATAGTTTATTACATTTTTTACGGCGTTCACCGTGCGGGTTAAATAATGTAATAGATTTATAGTAGGGGTCGTTACGGACGCGGCGATACCAAATATGTGTAACTTTTTAACTTTATTTTGGTTTTTTAATAGTAAAGCATTTTGTAAGGGGAAAAGCTGGGTTTTTCATTTTTTGTCACATTTTTTTTTAAATTAACTTTATTAAACTTTTTTTTCATTTCTTTTACTAGTCCCACTAGGGGACTATAATATGCGATTCTGCGATCGCTATTATAATACACTGCAATACTTTTGTATTGCAGTGTATTACTGCCTGTCCGTTTAACACGGACAGGCATCTGCTAGGTCATGCCTGCGGCATGATCTAGCAGGCATTCACTCCAGGCAGACCTGGGGGCCTTTATTAGACCCCCGGCTGCCATTGGAGACACAGACACTCAGCGATCGTATCGCCGGGTGTCGGTGGGAGAGAGAGGGAGCTCCCTCCCTCTCTCCAAAACCACTCAGATGCGGTGCACGCTATTGTGCACCACATCTGAGGGGTTAAACGGGTGAGATCGATACGAATATCGATCTCACCCGGCAGAGCAGGGATGCCCCCAGGGGGATTTGACAGCTCCCTGCTCTGTTTACTTATTCCGATGCAGCGACGTAAAAAGTCTATGGCATCGGAATAAGGCCCGTTAGTGACCGACGTAGAAACACGATGGGCCGGTCACTAACGGGTTAGGACACTCGATTAACGTTAATCTCTGTGTATGTGGCTGCACATCGCTGCTGTGTAAATCAATGGAGAGGAGTGTATGACTGACTGGTCATTGATTGGCCAGCGTCATACACGTAAACACACCCAGTTAAAAACACAATACACGCCCAGTTGGACATAACAAAAAAAAAACGCCCAATTGTCCATTTCAAAGCTCATTTGCATATATATATGTATATATATATATATATATATATATATATATATATATAAAATAGCTCATAACTTGGCCAAAAATGAACGTTTTTAAAAAAAAATAAAAAAATAAAAAAATAAAATTACTGTTATCTACATTGCAGCGCCGATCAGATGCAATAGGAGATAGGGATTTGAGAATCTGGTGACAGAGCCTCTTTACGTGTTAACACACTCTGAATGCAGCTTTGAATACTTTGAGGGGTGCAGTTTTCAAAATGGGGTGTTGAGGGTTTCTAATTGGGCCCATCAAACCCACTTCAGAACGGTTCTTGAAAATGTGATAAATTACTGCTATAGTTCTCAGCCTTGTAACTTCTTAGAGAAATAGGACATACAAAAAACAGCCAACATAAAAGTAGACATCTGGAATATGTGAATTAGTAACTATTTTGTGTGGTATTACCAGCTGTTTTTCAAGCAGATACAGTTAGTTAGAAAAATCATAATTTTGGCAAAGTTACTCTAAATTTGTGGGTTTTTTTCACAAATAAGCAATGAATTTATTGACCAAGTTTTTCCACGAACATAAAGTACAATATATGTCACGAGAAAATCTCAGAATCGCTTGGATAGGTGAAAGCATTCTAGAGTTATTACCACATAAAGTGACATGTCAGATTTGAAAAAAAGCGGGGCTAGTCCTAAAGGCCAAAATGAGCTTGGTCCTGAAGGGGTTAAAGGGTAACTGCACTCTCTCTTTTGACATGTCAGACATATCAAAAGTTTGGATCAGTGGGGGTCCGGGTGCTGATACCACCACTGTTAATGAAACGAAGGTGCAGAAGTGCTCAGATGAGATCTTAGCACTTGTGTCAGCAGCAGTGGGGGTGTCAGCATCCGGATCGCAACCGATCCAAACTTATGAAAAGTCTCAATGGCATATCAGAAATTTGAGGAAAGTGCAGTCACTTTAACCCCTTCACGACCAGCCCACGTAGATTAACGGGCTGCTGTGCTTGGCTTTTGTCCTGCAGCCCGTTAATTCACGTGGTGCCAGAACAGAGTGCACAGTGCTCTGAATCTCTCTGAGAGAAGACATCAGGACCGGATTGGTGTCTGTCCCGATGACATGATCACCATGATAAACTTACCATGATGATCACAGCAAAGTTTGTTGCAGCAACAAACTTTCGTGCTGCTTGTTACAATGTTTCTCCTCCCTCCCTGTCAGATCGTTCTGAGACAGTGGGAGAGAAGAAGCTGTGCCGAGCAGCTGATGTGTGTCTCATATAAAGACACACCAACTGTGAAAAACACACAAAAACACCTCCACATAGAAAGTTTTGTGAAGGCAGCTAGTTATAGTTTAGGTAGATCGTACTCAGACTAGGACAATTAATTAGTTAATTAATAATCAATTAGGGCTTATAATGTGTGTGTATATACAGTGAAGGAAATAAGTATTTGATCCCTTGCTGATTTTGTAAGTTTGCCCACTGTCAAAGTCATGAACAGTCTAGAATTTTTAGGCTAGGTAAATTTTACCAGTGAGAGATAGATTATATTTAAAAAAAAACAGAAAATCACATAGTCAAAATTCTATATATTTATTTGCATTGTGCACAGAGAAATAAGTATTTGATCCCCTACCAACCATTAAGAGTTCAGCCTCCTCCAGACCAGTTACACGCTCCAAATCAACTTGGTGCCTGCATTAAAGACAGCTGTCTTAAATGGTCACCTGTATAAAAGACTCCTGTCCACAGACTCAATTAATCAGTCCGACTCTAATCTCTACAACATGGGCAAGACCAAAGAGCTTTCTAAGGATGTCAGGGACAAGATCATAGACCTGCACAAGGCTGGAATGGGCTACAAAACCATAAGTAAGACGCCGGGCAAGAAGGAGACAACTGTTGGTGCAATAGTAAGAAAATGGAAGACATACAAAATGACTGTCAATCGACATCGATCTGGGGCTCCATGCAAAATCTCACCTCATGGGGTATCCTTGATCCCAGGGGCGTAGCTAAAGGCTCATGGGCCCCGATGCAAGAACTCTTACTGGCCCCCCCCCCGCAAACTTCTCATGGCCGACGGTCCGCAGCTTTCAGCTGCATCGCTGGGTCTCCTAAGTGACCCAACAATGCAGCACTAGCAGCCGGGGGCGTCACTAAGGCTGGGTTCACACACCCTATTTACGGACGTAATTCGGGCGTTTTAGCATTGAATTACGTCCGAAAATGCGGCTCAAAAGCGTTGGCAAACATCTGCCCATTCATTTGAATGGGTCTTACGATGTTCTGTGCCGACGGTCATTTTTTTTACGCGCCGCTGTCAAAAGGCGGCACGTAAAAAAGACGCCCGCGTCAAAGAAGTGCCTGTCACTTCTTCAGACGTAAATGGAGCCGTTTTCCATGGACTCCATAGAAAAACAGCTCCAATTACGTCCGTAATGGACGCAGCGAAAGACGCCTGTACATGCCATTACGGCTGAAATTACGGTGCCGTTTTCTCCTGAAAACAGCACCGTAATTTCAGCTGTAACGGACTCTGCCGTGTGAACATACCCTCAGGGCTTAAAATGTCAGGGAAATAGCCCCAATACATATGTGTCCGCCCAAAAAAAGTGTGTGTATGAGACAGGATAGCATATCTATAGCACTACGACCCTACAAACTATGGATAGGATTAGATACATTGGCTCAGCAGACAGTATCACACATGATAGGATTAGATACAGTGGCTCAGCAGACAGTATCACACATGATAGGATTAGATACAGTGGCCCAGCAGACAGTATCACACATGATAGGATTAGATACAGTGGCTGAGCAGACAGTATCACACATGATAGGATTAGATACACAGCTCAGCAGACAGTATCACACATGATAGGATTAGATACAGTGGCCCAGCAGACAGTATCACACATGATAGGATTAGATACAGTGGCTCAGCAGACAGTACCACACATGATAGGATTAGATACAGTGGCTCAGCAGACAGTATCACACATGATTGGATTAGATACACAGCTCAGCAGACAGTATCACACATGATTGGATTAGATATAGGGCCCAGCAGACAGTATCACACAAGATACGATTAGATACAGGGCCCAGCAGACAGTATCACACATGATTGGATTAGATACACAGCTCAGCAGACAGTACCACACATGATAGGATTAGATACAGGGCCCAGCTCGCTGACATTGCGTCTCCAGGTTTTTTACAGGTTCGGTTCTTGGACTTCGGATTCGAGGACTTCAATGACGGCGTTTTTTTAATTCTCAATAAAATGGTTAATGAGGGTTGTGTTTCTTTATTTCAATAAAATATTTTTTCTATGTGCTTGTATCTTTTTAAACTTTATTATCACCGCCTTAGTAATGGCCGCCGGATGATTGACAACCAACATTACTAAGGCGGAGCTTAATGTTAGCCGCTGCAGAGGCTTCACTAACCCCCATTATTACCCCGGTACCCACCGCCACCATGGGTACTGGGAAGAGCCGGGTACGAACCAGTACCCGACCATCTGTAGTGACGGGCAGGCACCGGGGTGGCCACTGGCTGGTAGTATTAGGCTGGGGAAGGCCAAAAACAGTGGCCCATCCCACCCTGGTAATGCTGCCTGCTGCTGCTGTGTTGCATCTGGCTGGTTATGAAAATTGGGGGGGACCCCACATCGTTCTTTCCAATTTTTTTATTTTTATTTTTTTAAATGACGTGGGGTCCCCCCCATTTTTCATAACCAGCCAGATACAATAAAGAAGCAGCAGCAGCCTAGCATCACCAGAGTAGGAAGGGCCACTGTTTTTGGCCTTTCCCCTCCTGATAATACCAGCCTGCGGCCACCCCAGTGGCCGACCATCCCTACAGATGGTCAGGTACTGGATGGTACCCGGCTCTTCCCAGCACCCCTGGTGGCGGTGGGTACCGGGGTAAAAAAGGGGGTTAGTGTTAGCCGCTGCACCGGCTAACGCTAAGCCCCGCCTTAGCAATGGACGTCGTCAATCAGCTGGCGGCCATTACTAAGGCGGTAGTAATATAGTTTAAAAAAAAACACAAAGACATAGAAAAATATTTTATTGAAATAAAAAAAAAACCCACACAGCCCTCATTAACCATTTTATTGATAACAAAAAAAAAGCCGTCATCGAAGTAGTCCTGGAATCCGCTGTAGTCCAACGACCGAACCTGTAAGAAAACACACAAAAAACTATTAGTAACACATGTGTTAGGCTTAGATACAGGGCCCATGTGTGATACTGTCTGTGGGACTCTGTATCTAAGCTTACCACAACGTAGGCTTAGATACAGGGTCCAGCAGACAGTAATCTCATACAGTATAAGATTACTGTGTGCTGGGGCCCTGTATCTAAACCTACAGTGTGGTAGCCTTATATACAGGGCCCATCAGACAGGATCAGGCATGGGCCATGTATCTAAGCCTACAGTGTGATTGGCTTAGATACAGGGCCCAGCAGACAGGATCACACATGGGCCATGTATCTAAGCCTACCATGTGATTGGCTTAGATACAGGGCCCAGCAGACAGGATCACACAGGCCCCCTAAGCCTGCTACATCGTAGGCTTAGGGCTTGTACAGTCCCTAAACATTGATGGCCTATCCTCAGGATAGGCCATCAACAGCTGATGTGTCGCACGGGACCCGCAAATCAGCTGTTTTGAAGGGGCCGCAGCACTCGTACGAGAGCTGCTTCCCCTTCATTTCACTACTCGCTCACACTGTGAATCGCCGACACGGATTCACAGTGTGACCGGAATTAAGTGACAGGAATGAAGGGGAGCAGCTCTCGTACGAGTGCTGCGGCCCCTTCAAAACAGCTGATTGGCGGGTCCCGGGAGTCGGACGCCGCCAGTCAGGACTAAGCTTACCTTCCTCTTCGGCCGCGGCGGGAGTTCTGTCGTCTCGATGCTGTGCGCGGCGCATAGCGCTGTGACGTCATGCGCTGCGCACAGCGCCTGACGTCAGGACCTCTGCTGCCATCCGGAACCAGGAAGGTAAGTAAAGTATGTTACTATAGTAACAGGGGCCCGCGGCCCGAGTTACTAAAGTAACTTTTTATTGATGTGGTGCGGGGGGCCGTGGGCCCCCCTGGCTTTGGGGCCCGGTCGCAATTGCGACCGCTGCGACCCCTATAGCTACGCCAGTGCTTGATCCTGAGGAAGGTGAGAGCTCAGCCGAAAACGACACGGGGGGAACTTGTTAATGATCTCAAGGCAGCTGGGACCACAGTCACCAAGAAAACCATTGGTAACACATTACGCCGTAATGGATTAAAATCCTGCAGTGCCCGCAAGGTCCCCCTGCTCAAGAAGGCACATGTACAGGACCGTCTGAAGTTTGCAAATGAACGTCTGGATGATTCTGAGAGTGCTTGGGAGAAGGTGCTGTGGTCAGATGAGACTAAAATTGAGCTCTTTGGCATTAACTCAACTCGCCGTGTTTGGAGGAAGAGAAATGCTGCCTATGACCCAAAGAACACCATCCCCACTGTCAAGCATGGAGGTGGAAACATTATGTTTTGGGGGTGTTTCTCTGCTAAGCGCACAGGACTACTTCACCGCATCAATGGGAGAATGGATGGAGCCATGTACCGTCAAATCCTGAGAGACAACCTCCTTCCCTCCACCAGGACATTAAAAATGGCTTGTGGCTGGGTCTTCCAGCACGACAATGACCCGAAACATACAGCCAAGGCAACAAAGGAGTGGCTCAAAAAGAAGCACATTAAAGTCATGGAGTGGCCTAGCCAGTCTCCAGACCTTAATCCCATCGAAAACTTATGGAGGGAGCTGAAGATCCGAGTTGCCAAGCGACAGCCTCGAAATCTTAATGATTTACAGATGATCTGCAAAGAGGAGTGGGCCAAAATTCCATCTAACAACCTCATAATCAACTACAAAAAAACGTCTGCCTGCTGTGTGTAAAGGATCTGCCAGACACAACTTCTGAGTCGACACCCATAGTTAATCAGTCTGCACCTGCTTCTATGTCTGAGACTGACTCCATCTTCCACCACCCAGGATGGCAGGCTTAGGAGTGGGAGAGCCTATCACAGCCTGGCCAGACGGAGCTAGCTCCCGCCCTCTGTCTATTTATACCTGCCTTTCCTGTTCCTCCTTGCTTGTGATTCTTCTCTGCTGGTTTCCTGGCCCTGCTGCAGCTTCTTGAACTACTGATCCTCTGCTTGTGATTGACCTTGGCTTTACTGACCACTCTTCTGCTCTGCGTTTTTGTACCTCGCTCATCTCCTGGTTTGACTCGGCTCGTTCACTTCGCTTGTTGCTCACGGTGTCCCCGTGGGCAGCTTCCCCATTTCCCTGGCTTCTTTGTACCCTTGTCTGTTTGTCTGTCGTGCACCTATTGAGTGTAGGGACTGTCGCCCAGTTGTACCCCGTCGCCTAGGGCGGGTCGTTGCAAGTAGGCAGGGACTGAGTGGCAGGTAGATTAGGGCTCAGTTGTCTGTCTCCCTACCCCAACATTACATAATCACAAGCCCATATACCTAGTCTACCCTGGTCCCTGACACTACTATGGACCCCCTTCGGACCCTGGCTCAGCAAATGCAGGGCCTCTCCCTACAGGTCCAGGCCCTGGCTCAGAGGGACAACCAGCCTGATGCTACCCTGGTAGTGCCCCTCAACTCACCTCTTGAACCCCACCTCAAGTTGCCTGACCGGTTCTCAGGTGACCGGAAGACTTTTTTCTCCTTTCGGGAGAGTTGTAGGCTCTATTTTCGCTTAAAGCTGTGTTTACACAACCTATTTTCAGGCGTAAACGAGGCGTATTATGCATCTTTTTTTGCCTGAAAATACGGCTCCAATACGTCGGCAAACATCTGCCCATTCATTTGAATGGGTTTGCCGACGTACTGTGCAGACGACCTGTCATTAAGGCTGGGTTCACACGACCTATTTTCAGACGTAAACGAGGCGAATTATGCCTCGTTTTACGTCTGAAAATAGGGCTACAATACGTCGGCAAACATCTGCCCATTCATTGGAATGGGTTTGCCGACGTACTGTGCCGACGACCTGTAATTTACGCGTCGTCGTTTGACAGCTGTCAAAAGACGACTCGTAAAATTACAGCCTCGTCAAAAGAAGTGCAGGACACTTCTTGGGATGTTTTTGGAGCCGTTTTCTCATAGACTCTATTGAAAACAGCTCCAAAAACGGCCGAAAAAACGGCGCGAAAACGCAGCGAAAAACGTGAGTTTCTCAAAAAACGTCTGAAAATCAGGTGCTATTTTCCCTTGAAAACAGCTCCGTATTTTCAGACGTTTTTGGCTCAGCGTGTGAACATACCCTTACGAGTCGTCGTTTGACAGCTGTCAAAAGACGACGCGTAAAATTACAGCCTCGTCAAAAGAAGTGCAGGACACTTCTTAGGACGTTTTTGCAGCCGTTTTCTCATAGACTCTATTGAAAACAGCTCCAAAAACGGCCGAAAAAACGGCACGAAAACGGCGCGAAAAACGCAGTGAGAAACGTGAGTTGCTCAAAAAACGTCTGAAAATCAGGTGCTGTTTTCCCTTGAAAACAGCTCCGTATTTTCAGAAGTTTTTTGCTCAGTGTGTGAACATACCCTAAAGCCCCACTCCTCTGGTTCTGAGAGCCAGCGGGTGTGTATAATTATGTCCCGGCTCCAGGACGGGCCCCAAGAATGGGCCTTCTCCTTGGCTCCTGACGCCCCTGAACTTTCCTCCGTTGATCTTTTCTTTTCTGCTCTCGGGCTCATTTAAGACGAGACTGACAAGACTGCCTTTGCCGAGAGTCAGCTGGTGACCTTACGTCAGGGTAAGAGACCTGTTGAGGAGTATTGTTCTGACTTTAGGAAGTGGTGCGTAGCTTCTCGGTGGAATGACCCTGCCTTAAGGTGCCAGTTTAGATTGGGTCTGTCGAACGCCCTGAAAGACCTGCTAGTTAGCTATCCCTCTTCTGACTCCCTAGATCAGGTTATGGCTATAGCGGTACAACTCGTTCTTCCACGGAAGACTCGGAGGTACCTATGCAACTCGGGGCCTCCGTGTCCCCCCAACAACGTAGAGAGTTCCGCAGGAAGAATGGTCTCTGCTTCTACTGTGGGGATGACAAGCATCAAGTGAACAACTGTCCTAGGCGTAAGAATAAGCAGCCAGAAGAACTTCCGCGCCTAAGTAACCATCGGGGAGGTCACTTGGGCGCACAGGTATTTCCCGTAAATATGAAACGTAATAAAATCTTGCTTCCCTTTCAGGTCTCTTTTGGTGGTAGGTCTGCTACCGGCAGTGCCTTCGTGGATTCAGGGTCTTCTGCTAATATTATGTCTGTGGAATTTGCTATGTCTCTAGCTATGCCATTGATTGATTTGCCTAAACCTGTCCCGGTAGTGGGTATCGACTCCACTCCTCTTGCTAATGGTTATTTTACACAGCATACCCCTGTTTTTGAACTCCTTGTTGGCTCCATGCATTTGGAGCAGTGCTCTGTACTGGTGATGCAGGGATTATCGTCCGATTTGGTTTTAGGCCTTCCCTGGTTGCAGTTGCATAATCCCACGTTTGACTGGAATACTGGGGATCTTACCAAATGGGGTAATGAATGCATGACGTCATGTTTTTCTGTTAATTCTATTTCTCTCCCTGAGGAGGTGAACACTCTACCCGAGTTTGTTCAGGACTTCGCTGATGTTTTCTCTAAAGAGGCCTCCGAAGTGTTACCACCTCATAGAGAATACGATTGCGCAATTGGTTTGGTACCAGGAGCTAAGCTCCCTAAGGGTAGGATATTTAATCTCTCTTGTCCCGAACGTGAAGCCATGAGAGAGTATATCCAGGAATGCCTGGCCAAGGGTTACATTCGCCCCTCTACTTCTCCGGTAGGTGCTGGCTTCTTCTTCGTAGGGAAGAAGGATGGTGGTCTTAGGCCATGCATTGACTACCGAAACTTGAATAAGGTCACTGTAAGGAACCAGTATCCCCTTCCTTGGATTCCTGATCTCTTCAATCAGGTTCAGGGGGCCCAATGGTTCTCTAAGTTTGATCTATGGGGGGCTTATAACCTTATCCGCATCAAAGAGGGGGATGAGTGGAAGACTGTGTTTAACACGCCCGAAGGTAATTTCGAATACCTCGTCATGCCCTTTGGGTTGTGTAATGCTCCCGCAGTCTTCCAGAATTTCTCACATCTGGCAGCAAACGAAGTCCGTGATTCTTCAGGTAGTTGATTGCTTGAAAGAATATGCCGATAAGAAGAGAAGGTTTCCTCCTCCGTTTCTCCCTGGAGTCAAGGTCACGTACGTTAAGATCAACATGACTACTTGTCTAGCTTCCGGGAGGTTCTGGTTTTACTTGTTGAGCCTATCCAACTTCTCTTTCTTCCTGTCAGATGTAAGGATGGAGTATTTATACCTGGCTTCCTCCCCTTTTTCTTTGCTTGTGAATTTCCTGCTTTCCCTGTGTTTGATCAAGCTACTGACTATACCCTGTACCACGGCTTGTCTCTGGATTACCTCTTGCTTTCTGATTTGGACTTTCTGATAGCGGCTGGTTCTGACCTCTGCTATTCCTGATATCCCCTAGCTGTGTGAGTTGGATTCTCTGTTTACCCTCTGACTGTCTTGCTACCTGTTCTTTTATTGCCTGTATTGCACCTCTTATCCAACACTGAACTCTGTTAAAACAACCTGGGTTCTATGCAGCAAAAACCAACCTGCCTTGCGGTAGGCTCTGGAGAACATTATAGAGTAGCCTTAGACTCTGTTGATCAGAGTTGTGACGGATTTGGGGTTGCAGATTTATTTGCATGCTCACTCCCAACAGTCTCCAGCAGCCTTTGGGGAATCGCTCCCATAGCAATTCCATAAACTTCCACCCTGGGAATTTCTCAACTAGCGATTCCATAACAGGGTACCACTGTAAAGTTCCATAACCAATCCCTATGCACGCTGGACTTTAAAAAGGACTCTGCCCCTTTTCTCCTTGCCTGAGCGTTGTTGTGTCTGCCCTTGTTCGTCATTGCAAATGGTTCCTTAGTTGTATCCTGTATCCAGTGTTCCCATTTCCTGTACCCCGTATCCCGTTTGTTCCAGTGCGAAGCCTAGTGTCGGAGTCGAGTGTATCATCTGTGCCTAGTGTCATCTGTGCCAAATTTCATCTGTGCCAAATGTCATCTGTGCCAAGTATCATCTGTGACAAGTGTCATCTGTGCCAATTGTCTGCTACGCCATGTGCCTGCTACGCCAAATCTTCTATCGAGGTACTCTTGTCCTAAAGACTATAATTATTGTTGTTTGGCCAGCTGCTACTCCTCTACGGCGGAGCGGCCTAGTGGGAACACATGCCCCATGGCTGTGACAATTCCCCACCAACCTTCTCACTGAGACATGTCTGACTAAAACCATGCCCATAATTGCAGAGCAGTTAAGTCTGTACAGTGCTAACATCTTGCACATTTTATTATTTACTAGGTAAGCCCAAAGTGTGTGCCAATGTCAATTACAATAAACAAAAATGCATGAGACAAGGGATTTAAAATAGAAAAACAAGTATAATAATTTTATTGCAGATCCCATGGCACATACAAAGAATGTTTTTACACTTTACAGTCAATATTCAATATTATTAGATGATTGTTAATATTTACTGCTTCATGCATCTCATTATTATGTTGTATATAACACTGTGAGCACATGGTACATATTTAAGAGCTACGTGTTACTATATGTAATATAGTAAGGCTGGGTTCGCACACCCTATTTACGGACATAATCCGGGTATTTTAGCCTCGAATTACGTCCGAAAATACTGCTCCAAAGCGTCGGCAAACATCTGCCCATTCATTTGAATGGGCTTTACGATGTTCTGTGCCGACGGTCACTTTTTTTACGCGCCGCTGTCAAAAGACGGCGTGTAAAAAAGATGTCCGCATCAAAGAAGTGCCTGTCACTTCTTGAGACGTAATTGGAGCCGTTTTCCATTGACTCCATGGAAAAACAGCTCCAATTACGTCCGTAATGGACACAGCGAAAAGCACCTGCACATGCATGTTTTCTCCTGAAAACAGCTCCGTAATTTCAGCCGTAACGGAGGCTGCCGTGTGAACATACCCAAACAGGTAAAATGAATTGAGATACTCACAATCATTGCTTATATTAAATGTCCACCCTTGTATACACTTTTGTTTATCGTTATATAAATAGGTCCAAATTTCTGTGCTGATTAATTTATTAACCGATCCAGGACCGGGCTATTTTGAGCCTTCAGGACCAGACACCATTTAGCCATTTTTACCACGCGTTAGTTAAACGGCTATAACTTTTTTATTTGTTGGGCTAGCGATGTGATTTTTGCAATGTTTTTTTCGTAGACAATGTTGGTTTATTTTTTATCATTTTGCTAAAAAAATTTTTGCTATTTTAGAATTTCTAGGCTTAAAGTTTGAAAATAATAGTTAAAAAAAAATATGCTTTTTTACTTTTCAGCTAAGTTTTCTGGTAATAATTTAGTTTTACCCTAAAGTAGAAATTTTATTTGTGATTGTATATTACATGTCTATTTTAGGGTTATTGGGTCAGGGATAGCATTACGAAAATGATTGCCGGGGGGAATGTTTATCTTGGGCTGGATTTTTAAACCTGCTTCTATCTTCTCCTCAGAGTCCGAGACCCGACATTCAGCTGCCAGATCACTTGGGGAGAAGGCGAAAACCACATGGTAAATACTCTATGGTGCGAGTTTAAAGGACCCTGACCGCTGGATGTTTTTATAGAGCCACATTCCCAGAATACATATACACATAAATGAAAAAGACAATTCGCTGGCTGCCTGCAGCCACTACTAAAGGAAGCTTATGAGCTAACTGCATCCTGTTATATATTGAACTCAATAAGACAGTATACAGTAATCTGTAGTGGCACCTGCAGGCAGCCAGCATGTCAGTCTTTAAATCTGTCTGTGCAGAGGTTTTACATTTCTGACCGGTATAAACATATAGAAACGAGTCACCAGAAATTAATCTCTCTCTCTCTGCTGTCTCTGAGCTTGAATAGAGCGGCGGTTGAGCACATGACTCACTGTCTATGAGAATGACGGAAACACCTGAGTGATTTCTATAAGCTTTAACACAAAATAAGAGAAACAATATGGGAATTAACTCTGGATGGCAACATATTTTTGGTGCACTGTGCGGTAAAATAGACATTCTCTATTGAGCTCTATGTCTATCAGTGCTAAAGGTAAAAACTGGCAAAAAGTTGCCTATTCTGATTTTTCCTTATGGAAAAAGGATACTTTTTTAATTTTTCAATTGTGGAGGGAGGAAAACAGGAGACTGTTATTTCCCAAATAGGAGACTCTAGAACTTCATTAGATAGAAATGCCCTAAATAATAATTTTAGAGAGGCAATGGGGTTGGGAAGTTAACTTTCCTCTCGATATGAAGCTGACCTTCATATTTGAATGTCCTTGTAAAGAAATGTAATGCTATTTTCAATGCTATTTTGGAAAACTGTTTCACACAAAAAATAAAAAAAAAATAAAAAAAAAAAATATATATATATATATATATATATGTACTGTATATATGAGTATATGTTTTATGCTAAGTAATTTGGATTGAGAAAACATAACATCATTATATGGGTGGTCCCCTGAAATTTGTAACGTTCATGAATACTGAACACTGTCTTATTTGGGCATTATCAAATTTTTGTGCAAATCCGTAAGTGCTACCGTATGATAAAATGTAGTTATGCTTCATTGTTAGGGTACAAGTTCAGGTATAAATAAGGAATCAATATATATATGCATGTTAGTGTTACATGTTATAGTTAGTACATGTCTCTATAGATCTCCTGTAGCAGTGGATGCAGTGAAGCACTGGATTCAGTACGTTTTATACTCTGTACAAGATCTGCATGCTCAGTCACCAGTTGGCGCAGATCAGCCATCTTGTGTAAGAGTTTTGGAAAAAGGAAGGGAGCATCCGGATGAGATGTCTGCAGATGACGCCTGAGAGCACTTAGAATTCTTTCTTGGATGTCTTCTACCTGGGAGGCGCTCATGAGGCCTGGGCGGTCTGGAAATGGAGAGAAAATTAAGAAATTGTTTAGACTTTTTCAAAAAGAAAAACAGTAATAAGAAGGAACATTATATCTTCAATAATAAGTTTGGAAAAGAAGAGATCAAGGGACAGATGTAAAAGTAATTTACCGATGCTGATATTAGTTAAATGAATATAACTGACATGCTAGATAAGTTAATAGCAGATTGAATGGTGGCATAAGATTACCTGTAATGTTACATAGTTTTGGAGAAGAAAGAATTCTACGCAATGGGGTCATATGGACTCACATGACTCCCACACACCTTTCATGAAGTCGTAAATCCAGTAATCCAGTCAGTAAGATCTACACAAATGAGCACCATATGGTAGCTTATGTACACCTAAAAAAGCATAGACTCAAAAGAGTTACAGTATTGTAACTCTACTTTCATATAAAACCTCTAATATTCACACACACAGCGTTATGCTGCACTTTTGTGTTTTTCATAGAATTTAAATGTAATTTTCAACTGCGTTATTTGATGTTTTTTTTTTTTAGTCCAGCCAGATGTTACATTTAAGTGTATAGTAAGATATAAAGTGCACTGCACTCAACTACGTTTTTGTATACGCCTTTTATAAAGGGAATTTTGTGGCCAGTGGCAATTTTTTCCAAAAGCAGCATGCTGTGGGTAGTGGGTTTTTTTCAGCCATTTCTCCCACAGGCTTCTCTATAGGACTTTAAAAATGGCAGAAAAGCATATACAAAATTATACTAGGTTTAAAAACGCCACCAAAAACAGTTACGGAATTCTGTGCGAAAATTCTGCAGCGTTTACAGTTGCAGCAAAGTGGATGAAATTTAGAAAATCTCATGCCCACGCTGTGGAGAAAACGCAGCGTAAACGTTAATTAATTGGCCTTCGGTGCAGAATTGAATTCCCCAGCATGTCAATTTATGCTGCGTTTTTGTTGATTTTCTGTTGCGGGTTTTCCCCATTGAATTCAATGGGGATGCAAAACCTGCAACAGAAAGCCAATTATTGTGGCGGAGTTGTAGCAAATCCGCCGCAAAGATCGCAACTCAGGAAAAAAAAAATCATACTTGCACAGAAGTATCTCCTTCTTCCTGCAGTCCGGCCTCCTGGGATGACATTTCATCCCATGTGACCGCTGCAGCGAATAACCGGCTGCAGCGTCACATGGCCTGCAATGTCATCCTAGGAGGCCGGACTATGTGCAGAGAAGAGGGAGGGGGTGAGTATGATCGTTTTTTTCTCCCAACCGCTTTTTCCGGGGCAGAAATTCTGTTCTAAAAACCGCACGACAATGTGGTAAGATCTTCTGGAAGCAATGTACTGCGGGTTCCAGGTCGGATACACTGTGATTTTTACGTAGCGAATCCGACCCGTAGGAATCCGGTCTTATACTTTACAAAACGCTGGCATTTTAACCTGCATTTTTTTTTCGTGCACTCTTAGGCCCTGTTCACAAGGAGTTTTTTTGCCGCGGAAACCGTGGCAAAAACTGCGGCAGAGAAATGGACGAATATTGCCTCCTATGGATTTCAATGGGAAGTGGTGGCGTTCTTTTCCTGCGAGCAAAAAAAAAACGCTTGCGGGAAAAAGAAGCGACATGCCCTATCTTGAGGCGTTTTCTGCCACATAAACTCCATTGAAATCAACACATTTATCGACAAAAAACGCTTGGGGTTATTCTCTCTCTGTCTGTGGAATAAATAGAAAAAAAAAAAGGCTAAAAAAACTGCGACAAAATACAGCTTCAAAAATCGCGGCAAAAAACGTATGTGGTGGAAAACCACTTCAAAATAACTGGAGCTGATTTTTCCAGGCAGAATTTTAAGGCCTAAAATGTCAGAAAATATCTATGTATGAGGAGGCCAAAGGGATTTTTTTGTTTAACCCTTTCACGCCGCAGCCCTTTTTCAGATTTTCATTTTCGTTTTTCCCTCCCCACATTCCAAAGGCTATAACGCCTTTATTTTTCCGTCGATATAGTACTATGAGGGCTTGATTTTTGCGGGACAAGTTGTAGTTTTTTGTAGCACCATTTATTTTGCCGTATAATGTACTAGGAAACGGGAAAAAAATTATTTGTGGGGTCGAAAATGAAAAAAACAGCGATTCCGCCATGGTTATTTGCGCGCCATTTTTACGGAATTCACTGTACAATTAAAACAACATATTAATTTTATTCTATGGGTCAATATGATTACGCCGATACCAAATATGTGTAGGTTTTTCTATATTTTACTACTTTTACAAGTAAAAACCTAAGTGTAAAAAAGAAAATTTATTTTGCCAAATTCCGAGAGCCGTAACGTCTTTATTTTTCCGTCGATTAAGTGGTATAAGGGCTTATTTTTTGCGGGATAAGCTGTAGTTTTTAATAATACCATTTTGGTGTAAATTTTAATCACTTTTTATTTAATTTTTTGTGGGAAATTAGGTGAGCAAAAAAATTGAGATTCTGGCGTTTACAATTTTTTTTTTTTACGGCGTTCACCGTGCGGGTTAAATAATGATATATTGTGATAGTCCAGACTTTTACAGACGCGGTGATACCAATTATGTTTATTTATTTAATTTTTTACTATGCTCTAGGGGGAAAATTGGAAAAGGGGGGTTTTTTGAACTTTTAATATTTATTTTTTTTTACACAAAAAAAACAACTTTATTTAACTCATTTTTACATTTTTTATTAGTCCCCCTAGGGGACTTCAACCAGCGATCGTTAGATCGCTTGCACAATATACTGCAATACTAATGTATTGCAGTATATTGTGATTCTGACAGTCTCCTATGAAGCCCTGCCGGAGTACCAAGATGGCGGACCTGGGGGACTTCGTCAGACCCCCAGGCAGCCATGTGAACCAACGGCTCCCCCCGATCTCGCCGCGGGGGGGCCGTTGAGACGTTACAGGGGGTCGCCCCCCTGTTTTTAGTAATTTTAAATGCTGCGATCTCTATTGAACGCGGCATTTAACGGGTTAAACAAGCGCGATCCCGCTCGTAACCCGGAAGTGTCGGCTGTAACACACAGCCGACACACTCGCTCTATGGAGCGGACTCAGCCCGTGAGCCCGCTCCATATTGCCCCACCCGGCGTGCGCCGTATATATACGGCGGATGTCGGGAAGGGGTTAATGTAAGTAAAGATCAACTTTTGTTTACAGCTGAGGGGCAGATACAACTACATTCAGTTTACATTTCAGTATCTATGTGATACATTCTACTTATCCGTTATGCACACGACAGGGTATCCTGTCAAAAAACGTCTGTCACACGGCCGCAGTAGGAAGAATAGACCCCAAATTGGGCTATTCACATGACCGAATTTTTGAAACCCGGCCATCAAAAAATGGGACATGCCCTGTTTTCGGCCGTTCTCCCGGTCAGCCCGTCTCCCATAGAAGTCTATTGGGCCGGGTAATACACGGCCATCACTGGAATGTGCTCCAAGTGATGGCCGGGGATTGGGCATTCCGCTCCAGCAGAAGTCCCTGCCTTCACTGTCCATATATGGACACAGTGACATCAGGGACTTCTGAAGCGGAATCCCCACCGCTGTGGCCGGGGATTCCGATCCAGGAGAAGTCCCTCATTTCACCGTCCATATATGGACAGTGAAGTGAGGGACTTCTCCTGGAGCCTTCCCCTACAGGAAAGTAGGGGGGGTGGCATCAATCGTAGTTGACTATGTACAAGGGGTCTGTGTAGCACTACCTACAGGGGGGGCTTTATGGCATTACCTACAGGGGGACGGTGTGGCCTTACCTACAGGGGGGCTGCGTAGCATTACCTACAAGGGGCTGCGTGGCATTACCTACAGGTCGCCGCGTGGCATTACCTACAGGGGGCTGTGTGGCACTACCTACAGGGGGGCTGTGTGGCACTACCTACAGGGGGGCTGTGTGGCACTACCTACAGGGGGGCTGTGTGGCATTACCTACAGGGGGGCTGTGTGGCATTACCTACAAGGGGGGCTGTGTGGCACTACCTACAGGGGGGCTGTGGCAGTATCTACAGAGGGCAGTGTGTGGAATTATCTACAGAGGCAAGTGTGTGGCAAAAAATGTACAAATGAAATTCATCCGATTTTTAAACGGACAGGGAAAAAAACCAGATGCAAAACGGGTCAAAATCGGCCTCCTGGGATGACATTTCATCCCATGTGACCGCTGCAGCGAATAACCGGCTGCAGCGTCACATGGCCTGCAATGTCATCCTAGGAGGCCGGACTATGTGCAGAGAAGAGGGAGGGGGTGAGTATGATCGTTTTTTTCTCCCAACCGCTTTTTCCGGGGCAGAAATTCTGTTCTAAAAACCGCACGACAATGTGGTAAGATCTTCTGGAAGCAATGTACTGCGGGTTCCAGGTCGGATACACTGTGATTTTTACGTAGCGAATCCGACCCGTAGGAATCCGGTCTTATACTTTACAAAACGCTGGCATTTTAACCTGCATTTTTTTTTCGTGCACTCTTAGGCCCTGTTCACAAGGAGTTTTTTTTGCCGCGGAAACCGTGGCAAAAACTGCGGCAGAGAAATGGACGAATATTGCCTCCTATGGATTTCAATGGGAAGTGGTGGCGTTCTTTTCCTGCGAGCAAAAAAAAAACGCTTGCGGGAAAAAGAAGCGACATGCCCTATCTTGAGGCGTTTTCTGCCACATAAACTCCATTGAAATCAACACATTTATCGACAAAAAACGCTTGGGGTTATTCTCTCTCTGTCTGTGGAATAAATAGAAAAAAAAAAAGGCTAAAAAAACTGCGACAAAATACAGCTTCAAAAATCGCGGCAAAAAACGTATGTGGTGGAAAACCACTTCAAAATAACTGGAGCTGATTTTTCCAGGCAGAATTTTAAGGCCTAAAATGTCAGAAAATATCTATGTATGAGGAGGCCAAAGGGATTTTTTTGTTTAACCCTTTCACGCCGCAGCCCTTTTTCAGATTTTCATTTTCGTTTTTCCCTCCCCACATTCCAAAGGCTATAACGCCTTTATTTTTCCGTCGATATAGTACTATGAGGGCTTGATTTTTGCGGGACAAGTTGTAGTTTTTTGTAGCACCATTTATTTTGCCGTATAATGTACTAGGAAACGGGAAAAAAATTATTTGTGGGGTCGAAAATGAAAAAAACAGCGATTCCGCCATGGTTATTTGCGCGCCATTTTTACGGAATTCACTGTACAATTAAAACAACATATTAATTTTATTCTATGGGTCAATATGATTACGCCGATACCAAATATGTGTAGGTTTTTCTATATTTTACTACTTTTACAAGTAAAAACCTAAGTGTAAAAAAGAAAATTTATTTTGCCAAATTCCGAGAGCCGTAACGTCTTTATTTTTCCGTCGATTAAGTGGTATAAGGGCTTATTTTTTGCGGGATAAGCTGTAGTTTTTAATAATACCATTTTGGTGTAAATTTTAATCACTTTTTATTTAATTTTTTGTGGGAAATTAGGTGAGCAAAAAAATTGAGATTCTGGCGTTTACAATTTTTTTTTTTTACGGCGTTCACCGTGCGGGTTAAATAATGATATATTGTGATAGTCCAGACTTTTACAGACGCGGTGATACCAATTATGTTTATTTATTTAATTTTTTACTATGCTCTAGGGGGAAAATTGGAAAAGGGGGGTTTTTTGAACTTTTAATATTTATTTTTTTTTACACAAAAAAAACAACTTTATTTAACTCATTTTTACATTTTTTATTAGTCCCCCTAGGGGACTTCAACCAGCGATCGTTAGATCGCTTGCACAATATACTGCAATACTAATGTATTGCAGTATATTGTGATTCTGACAGTCTCCTATGAAGCCCTGCCGGAGTACCAAGATGGCGGACCTGGGGGACTTCGTCAGACCCCCAGGCAGCCATGTGAACCAACGGCTCCCCCCGATCTCGCCGCGGGGGGGCCGTTGAGACGTTACAGGGGGTCGCCCCCCTGTTTTTAGTAATTTTAAATGCTGCGATCTCTATTGAACGCGGCATTTAACGGGTTAAACAAGCGCGATCCCGCTCGTAACCCGGAAGTGTCGGCTGTAACACACAGCCGACACACTCGCTCTATGGAGCGGACTCAGCCCGTGAGCCCGCTCCATATTGCCCCACCCGGCGTGCGCCGTATATATACGGCGGATGTCGGGAAGGGGTTAATGTAAGTAAAGATCAACTTTTGTTTACAGCTGAGGGGCAGATACAACTACATTCAGTTTACATTTCAGTATCTATGTGATACATTCTACTTATCCGTTATGCACACGACAGGGTATCCTGTCAAAAAACGTCTGTCACACGGCCGCAGTAGGAAGAATAGACCCCAAATTGGGCTATTCACATGACCGAATTTTTGAAACCCGGCCATCAAAAAATGGGACATGCCCTGTTTTCGGCCGTTCTCCCGGTCAGCCCGTCTCCCATAGAAGTCTATTGGGCCGGGTAATACACGGCCATCACTGGAATGTGCTCCAAGTGATGGCCGGGGATTGGGCATTCCGCTCCAGCAGAAGTCCCTGCCTTCACTGTCCATATATGGACACAGTGACATCAGGGACTTCTGAAGCGGAATCCCCACCGCTGTGGCCGGGGATTCCGATCCAGGAGAAGTCCCTCATTTCACCGTCCATATATGGACAGTGAAGTGAGGGACTTCTCCTGGAGCCTTCCCCTACAGGAAAGTAGGGGGGGTGGCATCAATCGTAGTTGACTATGTACAAGGGGTCTGTGTAGCACTACCTACAGGGGGGGCTTTATGGCATTACCTACAGGGGGACGGTGTGGCCTTACCTACAGGGGGGCTGCGTAGCATTACCTACAAGGGGCTGCGTGGCATTACCTACAGGTCGCCGCGTGGCATTACCTACAGGGGGCTGTGTGGCACTACCTACAGGGGGGCTGTGTGGCACTACCTACAGGGGGGCTGTGTGGCACTACCTACAGGGGGGCTGTGTGGCATTACCTACAGGGGGGCTGTGTGGCATTACCTACAAGGGGGGCTGTGTGGCACTACCTACAGGGGGGCTGTGGCAGTATCTACAGAGGGCAGTGTGTGGAATTATCTACAGAGGCAAGTGTGTGGCAAAAAATGTACAAATGAAATTCATCCGATTTTTAAACGGACAGGGAAAAAAACCAGATGCAAAACGGGTCAAAATCGGCCGTTAAAAACAGCAACACGGCCCGGAACAGAATCGGAACGGATGCAAGACGGCCGGGAAAAACGTCCCAAAACAGCCGTTTTTATCGGCCAACACTCGGACCCTGTCGTGTGAATAAGGCCTTACACTAAGGCGGGATTCACACGAACGGGTCGTTCCCGAGCCCGAGTGCCGGCCGGTAAAATCGGCCATTCTGCCCGGCCGGTTTGCATCAAGTTTTGCATCCGTGCCGGGCCGGGCAGATCCGGACAGTGACATCAGCGGCAACTCCTGAAGGGGAATCCCCATGTGTTCGGGGATTCCGCTTCAGGAGTTTCCCCTGATGTCACTGCCCAGATATG
Organism: Rhinoderma darwinii; assembly: GCF_050947455.1. NCBI lineage: Eukaryota > Metazoa > Chordata > Amphibia > Anura > Rhinodermatidae > Rhinoderma > Rhinoderma darwinii. The sequence goes on from NC_134688.1 coordinate 306,561,387, forward strand.
GACAGAGACATCAAGCGCTCTGTCCAGGAGCGGAATCCCTGAAAACACGGGGATTCCGCTCCTTCAAGGAGCTAAAGTGCGGCTAGCACATAGCAGAGCGGAGAGGGGAGATACCTGCTCTGCTATAGCGGCGTCGCTACGGCAGTAGCAGCCGCAGCAGCAGCAGCTGCTGCTACTAGCGGCGCCATCGAAGGTGTCGCCGGGCCAGGAAAACAAGCAGGGGACGGGAGCTAGCGCAGCGCTCTCTTCCACCTGCTGTACACCCCGGCCCTGCCACACAGTGTTAAGCCATGCCATTCGTCAGCATGGCATCAACTCCTCCTCCTCACATGCACTCTGCGCTGTGAGGAGGAGGAGATAGAGCGCAAGCGCCGGGAAACCCGGCCATCACTCGGAACACATTCCGGTGATGGCCGTGTAATACCCGGCCCCATAGACTTCTATGGGAGCCGGGCGGCCGGGTACCCGGGCGAAGATAGAGCATGTCCTATTTTTTGACGGCCGGATTTCCCGGCCGTCAAAAAATCGGTCGTGTGAATAGCCCCATTAGGGGTCTATTATTCCTAATGCAGCCGGGTACCGGCCGATTTATGAACGGCCGGCACCCGGCCGGGAAACCCTGCCGTGTGAATGAGGCCTAATAGCATTGTAGAAAAGTAAAATCAGCACTAGGGAGGGATTTGTGCTGATGATGTATCTAGTTATATAATAATAAATAAATGTAGGCAATTCCCAATATGAATGGCCAAATAGTAATACAAATTAAGGTATGTTCACACAGAGTTTTTTGCAGGCAGAAAATTCTGCCTCAAAATTCCTTCGTGACATTTTTCTCCCGCGGCCGTTGAGCGCCGCGGGCAAAAAACGCTGCGAGATACGCTTTCTCTGCCTCCCATTGATGTCAATGGGAGGTCAGAAACGTAAATGCGCGAAGATAGGGCATGTTGCTTCTTTTTCCCGCGAGACGGTTTTTCCGCTCCTCACTGAATAAACTTTATTTACGAAAAAACAGAAAAACCCCTTTTACCCCTTAGTGACCAGACTATTTCAGGCCCTAATGACCAAGCAATTATTTTTTCCGTTTTTTCAAAGAGCTATAACTTTTTTATTTTTCTGTCGACATAGCTGTATGAGGACTTGTTTTTTTGCGGCATTAGTTGTACTTTTTAATGGCACCATTTTGGGGTACATATCATTTTCTGATTAACTTTTATTAACTTTTTTTGGTGGGAATAGAAAAAAAAATGAAATTCTGCCCTTGTTCTATGCGTTTTAAATTCACGCCGTTCACTGTGCGGTGTAAATAACATGTTATCTTTATTTTATGGGTCGGTACAATTACAACAATACCACATACGTTGAAATATAAGGACTTACCGGGTTAGGTAGATAGTTAGGCGTCAATTAACAAGTGTCCAATACGCCTCGTTATATATAAATAATGTAGCAAACTTCATTATATCATAGAAAACTTAGAGAAAAAGAAGTCATTACGCCATAGATGTAGTGAAAAAATTAACATATTTTATTGGGACATACAACATAAAGGGTATTACATAAAATTCAAAAACAGATCCGAATAAAAATAGGAGCACAGTGTGGCGGCTTCAAGGATTTTATAAATTAGGGGTATTCGGCCCACCGTAACACAAAATCCCTGGCAGTAAGTCACAATCCAGAATGGATAATAGGTGATCCAGTCTAAATAAATTAATTATTGCATACGTAACAATGAAGATAAAAAAATGCTAGTGGAGATAATGAATGCAAAGTATCTGCAAATTTGGAGCGAAAAAAAGGACTCGCTAAAAGAGTCATATGTTTCCTCCAAAGGTTATTCAGAGTGTTTAGAAAATTTAAAACATAGTAAGTTATAGCATTACAAAAGGTAGGATGTAGCAATAAAGTAAACTAGGATCAGAATATAGTAGTGTGACTGAGTACGCCAGGGAAAGAGTCAAATATCTTACATAGAGAGTGTGAAGCTGGGCTTACCCATAGAGATGGACGTGATAAGAAGCCCCGCACTGCAGCCTGACAACGTAGCGCTACGTTGTCAGGCTGCAGTGCGGGGCTTCTTATCACGTCCATCTCTATGGGTAAGCCCAGCTTCACACTCTCTATGTAAGATATTTGACTCTTTCCCTGGCGTACTCAGTCACACTACTATATTCTGATCCTAGTTTACTTTATTGCTACATCCTACCTTTTGTAATGCTATAACTTACTATGTTTTAAATTTTCTAAACACTCTGAATAACCTTTGGAGGAAACATATGACTCTTTTAGCGAGTCCTTTTTTTCGCTCCAAATTTGCGGATACTTTGCATTCATTATCTCCACTAGCATTTTTTTATCTTCATTGTTACGTATGCAATAATTAATTTATTTAGACTGGATCACCTATTATCCATTCTGGATTGTGACTTACTGCCAGGGATTTTGTGTTACGGTGGGCCGAATACCCCTAATTTATAAAATCCTTGAAGCCGCCACACTGTGCTCCTATTTTTATTCGGATCTGTTTTTGAATTTTATGTAATACCCTTTATGTTGTATGTCCCAATAAAATATGTTAATTTTTTCACTACATCTATGGCGTAATGACTTCTTTTTCTCTAAGTTTTCTACAATACCACATACGTATAGTTTTTTTTTTGTTTCACGACTTTTGCACAAAAAAACTATTTGTTTTGGGGTACATGGGACTTATTGATTAACTTTTATTATCATTTTTTGGGGGACAATGGAAAAAAATAGCAATTTCACCATAGTGACGTCACTGTCCATATATGAACAGTAGCATCTTAGTTAAGAATCCCCAGCCTATGCTCTGGCTGGGGATGCCACTCCTAGAGGGAGTCCCAATGGCGCTATGTACAGGGAGAGAGGGGTAGTGCTATCTATAGGGACAGTGGCACGATCTACATGGGCACTGTGGCACTATATAGGGGCACTATCTACAGGGGACACTGGCGATATCTACATGGGTAATGTGGGCACTATCTACATGGGCACTGTGGCCCTATCTAATGTGGGCACTGGTACTAGGGGCCTCTAAGGGGGCAATTCACTGTATCGGGCATTAAGGCGGCATTATACTGTATGGGGGCAATTATGGTGGTATTATAGTGTATGGAGGAAGCTATAGGGGCATTATACTATATGGGGCAGCTATAGGGGCATTATACTGTATGGGGCAGCTGTGGGGGCATTAAGCTGTATGGAGGCATCTATGGTGGCATTCTACTGTATGGTGGCAGCTATAGGGCATCATACTTTATGGGGCAACTTTGGGGGCAATAAGCTCTATGGGGCAGTTATGAGGCATTATACTGTATGGGGCAGCTATGGGGGCATTATACAGTATGGGGCATTATACTGTATGGGGCAGCTATACGGGCATTATGCTGTATGGGGCCAACAATAGGGGAATTATGCTGTATGAGGGAATTTGAGTGGGCATTATACTGCATGGTGGCATCTGTGTGAGCATTATACTGTATTGGGGCATCTGTGTAGGCATTATACTGCATGGGAGAATCTGTATGGGCATTATACAGTATGGGGGCATCTGTGTGGACTTTATACTGTATGGGTGCATTATACTGTAAGGTGGCGGCTATGGGGGCATTATACTGTATGGCAGCAGCTAAAGGGCATTATACCTTGTGGGGGCAGCTAGAGGACATTATACGGTGTTGCTATGCGCACCGCATCGGTTGTCCCTCTTTGTGATACTTGAAAGTTGGAAGGTATGGAGGAATCCCTGGACAAAGCATTGCCTATGCTCTTCCCGGGGATTCCGCTTCTGGAGAAGCCACTGACATCACTATCCATATATGGACAGTGACGTCAGGGGCTCCTCTAGGGAGCTCCAATGGCACTATGTACAAGGTGGTGGGGGTGTAGTGCTACTTACAGAAGGTTGTGTGTGGCACTATCTACAGGTGGGGTGTGTGTGGCACTATCTACAAGTGGGGAAGGGTGGCAATATCAACAAGGGGGGATGTGTGGGACTATCTACAGGGGGACTGACAGTACCTACAAGGGGATGTATGTGGCATTATCAACAAGGGGGCGTATGTGGCACTATCTCCTGGGGGCTGTGTGTGGCACTATCTACAAGGGGAGGTGTGTGGCGCTATCTACAGGAGGCTGCGTGCCATTATCTACAAGAGGAGGCTGTTCATTATGTCACCATATAGTCTAATTAGCCTCAGTTATACAATCTGTTTTATTTATTTTCTTTTAATTTATTATGGAGGGCCATTTAGATTAGTCATCAGAATAAGATTCCCTCACACTCCTTCTCTTCATGTCCGTCATACACGGATACTGGCTGGTGACCGGCTCATGCAGCTTTATGTTACCACCGCATGTGTATAAAAATGACCGGACCATTGTACAGAACAAACACGGTTACACTTTGTGTCTCCCTTATTTCCCCATAGATTGTAAGCTCTTGCGAGCAGGGTCCTCACTCCCCAGATTTGAATTGTAAATGAACTTTGTCACTATGTAATGTCTGATATTGTTTGTTTCATGTCCCCTCTAAATTGTAAAGTGCTGCGTAATATGTTGGCGCTATATAAATAAAGATTATTATTATTATTATTGTTATGTTAACTCCCTTATATAACTATATCGCTTGTAAAATGTACAAATGGTTTTATGCTCGAGTTACATTAAAAAAAACAGGGTGAAAAAAAAATTACATCTCATTGATTGGTAAAGAAAGCAAACATGGCAAGGGGGAAGGAAATGTCGGGAAAGAGGGTGGGGCGCCAAACTGAATTTTTGCCCCGAGTGCTGGAGAACCTAGTTACGCCTCTGCTTTATGTAATTACCATACTGCTCACAAACCTCCATAACACTACCATAAAAAAACATTATTGAGCCAAGACCTAGTTGTCTGGATTATTGCAGCCTTGAGTGATGCTTCTTCCTGCATTTAAAAGATAATATATATAACTGTCAGCTTAAATTTAGAGAGGATTACAGTTTGAGTTTACAGATTAAAATCTAGAAGAAAATTCACATTATTAGTATAAACTAATATATAGAAATATTAAGGGAGGAGGCAACTGCTGTTAGCTGAAGATGTGATATGCAAAATAACTTTATAATCCGTGACTATTGGCTCACAGTTTATATCATGTAAAGTTATTTTGTATTAAAATGTATATCTAAATATATAATCTAAGTATACAGAGATTAGAAAAGAAGGCATTGCAAAGTTTTTAACGTCATACAAAAGGACATGAATAAATATTGATAAGTCTCTAACCACCACAAAAGATGATAGCAGCTACAAAGAGTGCCAGGTCACTGTCGTTAATTTCCAGTGCATTGAACTTGGAGGCAAAGTTGAATTTTGGTTCCATGATGTGACAGAAGGGGAGACGAAGGCTCCGTAAGAATTCACGGGTGACAAAGCCATGACCTCCAGCAACCAGAAGTCCATCCTTGTTCATAAGTGAGGCAAGCATGCAAAATATTGCTTCATGGACTCCATATTTAAGTAGTGTGACCTGATCATTGAGGTAGAGTGTGCTGAAACCTGGAACGCTTTTGGCAAAGTCAGTAAGTGCCCGAACATTCTCCACAGATGTACACTGACAACGGTAAAATACATGAACTCCAATCTCTGTTCCAGGAGGGTCCTGTGTTGGCAGTTGGTCCCAGACTGTTCCTTTTTCTGCCTGCCATAGGGTTTCCATGTCGTATATCACAAAAGGCTAAAGAAAAAGGAGGATGTAGTAGATATTGTATGAAGGCATTAATATAAAAAATTGTGTTAGTATGTGTTCTGATTTAATGCATGTCCCCTTAGAAGATCATTCGCCTAATCGATTGCTTTGGAAGATAGTAGTTAGGAAATTAGATAATATAGAAGTTTGTTTTGTAGTACATTAAATAATAAAATTTTTGCTTAATATGAATATCTTATATAATGTTTACGTGTTTAATTTATTCTCTCTAGTTACATTTTACCACTTTCCTCACCGAAATGCTACTCCTGCCAGTCAGAATATCACGTGCTCTTTTCTTTGTCATGGTGAATGTACTCATATAAGAAGAGTGGATTCTCTGTGAAAGAGCCACCAGATCAGACACTGGAGGATCAGAGACCTCGGTTGTAGTCTGTACAAGACGCCTCCTCTCTGCCTCTGGCATTCGACCAAACCTAATTGCTGAAATAGTTTGGAATGAAAACGTAAAGAACTGGTTTACCAATTGGTAAAATCTGGGAAGTGAAACAATTATTAATACTATATCAAATCTAGAATATGAGCCTGTTTCAGAAGCTTTTACCGACAGGGAATCTTAGCCAGTAGATAGATGAAATAAACATTAGGAATCTTTAGTAGTTGACACATTTTAATTGCTAACTGAAATAAAACAATAGGAGTAGGGAGAGTAACCAGTTTATAGATAAGACATGAACGTTTTAATGTCCTCTGATTAAAACCTGGTCCAAAGTTGCCTGGCCCAAAACCTGGCCCATTTGACACATTCATTCCTGTTCTTAGTGTGTCAAAGGTTGTTAGAACTTTATACACCCAGACTCTCCAGTATCATGTGGATGTGTATCTTAAATAGGTTCTCCGCTTTGGACAATCCTTACATGCTAAGCGCTCCTTGACAATAAGCTGATTAACAAACCCCAGTGAACAGATTTAATCTGACTGGTAACCTGGCACTAATTGTTCAATTTCCCTGCAGCACCACCACAGGGGAAACTAAGTATTACATAGTGCCCATTCAGATCAATGGGTTGTCTGTGTAATGCAAGACAGGAACGGTCCTCTATAGTGAGAGGCTATCTTTGTAAATGCTCTTTACTCCAGCCAAGACACCAGGATCCTGAATGTGGCACTCTCCCTATTAACTCTGATTTCCCTAATAGGGTATATGACAATGTGTTTTCTAAATTGGACAACCACTTTAATAGACCTTCTGGTTACATCACAATATGAACCCATCTCAATCAGAGGACAACAACACTTTAACATCTTATCAATCAACTGCTTTAACTATTTTCTGACGACACTGTTCACCCCCTTCTCATACTGCTACTTCCCGCAGAGCGACGGATATATTCGTCATTCACTTTAACTGTCACTGTGTGTAAACACACAGTGACAAATACCTGACAACAGCTATCGTAGACTGCTGATCGTGACAGGGAGCCGTCAGGGGACCAATCACAGTGGTCCCCGTACGGCAATCGCTGTGATTGGTCAGTCAAATCTGATTGACCAATCACAACAGGTAAAGGCAGGGCAAACAGCTCCGTTCTCCTCATTTTGGTCAGATTTTTGAGGAGAACGGAGCTATGTGCTTTTTCTCCAGTGAAAGGTGAAAAAAAAGCCTTTTGATCACTCCCAGTACCCCATTTACTACCCTCCCCCTCCTTTGTGCTAATATATATATATATATATATATATATATAAAAATAAATACTATATATAGTGTAGCGTTAGTGTTAGGCGTAGGGCATTAGGTGTAGGGTGTTAGTTATGGGAGCAATTAGTTAGAAATAGTTAGTTAGGGCCAGCGTTAGGCTAGTAAGGTTAGCTTGGCCTACGCCATGATCTGCTCGGATACAGAAAGTGCAAGTGAGACTGATGATCAATGTTTTATTTTGTCATCGTCCACTAGCACTAGTGACGAGGAGCCACAGCCAAGGCGCCGCATGCACGATTGCCCACCTGGCACTAGTGCCATTGATCCTGATTGGGTGCCCATGGAGTCAGACACCCCGTGTTTTCCAGAATTTAATTCTGTGATGGGCATCCAAATCAGCATCGAGTGGTTTAGGGAGGAGTACTTTTTTAAAATATTTCTCTCAGAGGAATTATTAGTCCTAATTGTTAAGCAGACCAATTTATTCGCTGCTCAATTTATTGCCAGTCACCCCACCTCTTATTACACCAATAATAGCGTGTGGCACCTAGTAGTTGTGCTAGACATTTTAAAATTTAAGGGGCCTTCTATTGAACATGTGTTTGGTTAAGAAACCCACAATTAGGTCCTATTGGATATCTGATGTCCTGTACGACACCCCTATGTACAGGGAAGTAATGACAAGGCAGCGCTTTGAGACCATACTGCGCTTCCTTCATTTCGTGGATAATACACTTTGCCCACCCCACATTGACCCCAGCCATGACCGGCTTTATAAAATTAGGCCACTTTTAAATTATTTAAATGGCAAGCTTTCACAGACCCATATCCCTGAAAAAAATATTGCAGTGGATGAGTCCCTGGTCCTTTTCAAAGGCTAGCTTCAATTCAGGCAATATTTGCCAAATAAGAGGGCCTGATTTGGGTTAAAAAATTATGTGAGAGTGACTCAAGCTAAACTCACAAATTTAAAGTGTATGAAGGGAAAAACTCCCAAATTGTCCCTCCAGAATGCCCCCTTCACTCAACATCAGTGGGCAAATTTTGCACCCTCTTTTTGATAAGGGTTACCATCTATATGTGGACAATGTCTATTCCAACACTTCAGGTGCCTGCCTAAGAAAAAAAACGTGGCCTGTGGCACTATACGCCGCAATCAAAAAGGACGGCCAAAGTCCCTGGTCAACCAAAAATTAAAAGCTGGGGAAATCAGGGGACTTTGTAATTTCGTGACAAGAGAGATGTTCTCATGTTAACATCCATTCACCCAGATAGCAGCAACCACATTCCTGTACGCAGGATTAGTAGTACTGTCTGTAAGCCTGTGTGCATACAGGACTACAATATATATATGGGTATGTTGGACCTTGTAGACCAGATGCTGCAGCCCTACAATGCTGTCCAGAAATCCTGGATATGGTTAAAAAAAACTGGCCGTTCACCTCATCCAAGTGTCCCTATATAATTAATTTGTGATTTTTAGAAAGACGAGGAACCAGGGATCCTATCTTGAATATCAAGAAAAGCTTATAAAAAAATCTTATATTTGGAGACCAGGGGAGGGGTGGCATCATCAAGTCAAGCGAGCAGAATTGTCACAGGACAACATTTCCCATCTGAAGTGCCCCCTACGGGCAGAAAAAAGCCGACCCCAAAAAAGATGTTGCGTATATTTTAAAATGGAACACGGAGGTAAACCAGTTACCAATACGACACCTGCCCAGAGAAACCAGGGCTCTGCATTAGGGAATGTTTCCGGGTGTACCATACAGCCCTAAATTAATATCTAGATTTTTTTTTAGCCCTTATGGACTTTCTGACATTTTCTTTACCATTTTATCACCCAATCCAATGATATTTTTTTTTAATTACACCTTTTATTACACTATAGCCCACATATAAATTGGAATACAAGAAAAACTCCAAAGTAAAAAATTATAATTCTCACTATGTCCCTATATGAATATCATTAGGGAATTATCCCCTGACAAAAAAAAAATAATTCTCACTATACCTGTAATGATGGGGGTAGGGAAACGGACAAGTGAGCCCTAATCTACCCGCCACTCTGTCCCTGCCTACTTGCAACGACCCGCCCTAGGCGACGGGGTACAACTGGGCGGCGGTCCCTACGCTCAGTAAGTGCACGAGACAACAGACAAGGGTACACAAAGCTAGGGGAAATGGGGCAGTTGCCCACGGCAACACCGTGAGCAACAAGAGTGGTGAACGAGCCGAGTCAAACCAGGAGTGTACGAGGTACCAAACGCAGAGCAGGAGAGTAGTCAGTAAGCCAGGGTCAGTATGGAGCAGGATCAAATAGTTAGAAGCTGTAGCTGGGCCAGGAAACCACACGAGAAGAATCACAAGCAAAGGAGGAACAGGAAAGGCAGGATATAAATAGACAGAGGGCGGGAGCTAGCTCCGTCTGGCCAGGCTGCGATAGGCTCTCCCACTCCTAAGCCTGCCATCCTGAGTGGTGGAAGATGGAGTCAGTCTCAGAGACATAGACTCAGGTGCAGACTGATTACCTATGGGCGTATACACAGAAGTTGTGCCTGGCAGATCCTTTACAATACCCCTAGATGAATACCATTAGGGAAAGATACTACACCAAAAAAAATAATTCTCACTACACCCCTAGATGAATACCTTGTCCTGTAAATGACGTATTTGTGGGAAAAAAACAAATGCATTTTATTTTTTACACTACATTTGCATTAATTCCTGCAACAAAATGTGGCCTCAAACTACTCACTGCACCACTAGTTGAATAACTTAGGGGTGTCGTTTTCAAAATGGGTTAACTTTTGGGGGTGTTACATCGTTCTGCCAGCTAAAATCCTTTGTAAAGAAGTGGGGCATATAAGTAATTCAAGCTAAAATTATGTCCTGAAAACCATAGAGGGGTTCCTGTCATTTTGGGCTCCACCATGCGGCCAGGCAATGGATTATATCCTAAGTGGGGGTATTTTGGAAAACAGTAGAAGCAGCGCATTAAATGTTGGGGTGCATTTCCTCAGTTTCATATACTGTGTACGAAAAATATGTCCTATAAATGACGCATTTGTGAAAAAAATCTAAATGTTATTTTTTACACGGTCTTTGCATTACATTTAGCAAAGAACTGTGGGGTCAAAATACTCACTACTCCCCTAGATAAATACCTTAAGGGGTCTAGTTTTCTAAATGGGGTAACTTATGGGGAGTTTCTATTGTTCTGGCAGCTCAATGCCTCTCCAAATTTGCAGTTAGGCCTAAAACATTTTCAAGCAATATATGTGTCCTGAAAGCCACCGGGTGCTCTCCTCCTTTTTGGCCCTGCCGTGTGTCCAGGCAGCGCATTAGGGCCACAATGGGGGTATTTTTGAACACAAGAGAAACAGGGTGATCGATTTGGGGTGTGTTTCTTCATTCTCATGTTCGCTTTACAAAGAAATCTGTCTTTAAAATGATATATTTGTGAAAAAAGTGGTTTTGTTTTTTTTCACACCTACTTCGCATTAAATTCAGCAAAAAACTGTGGGATCAAAATACTTACTACTCCGCTAGATAATTACCTTAAGGGGCTTTAGTTTTCTAAATGCGGTAATTTATGGGGCGTTTCTATCATTCTGGCAGCTCAATGCCTCTCCAAGTGTGCAGTGAGGCCTAAAACATTTTCAAGCAAAATATGTGTCCTGAAAGCCAAAGGGTGCTCCCTTCCTTATGGGCCCTGCCGTGTGTCCAGGCAGCGCATTAGGGCCACGATGGGGGTATTTTTGAACAGAGGAGAATCAGGATGATCGATTTGGGGTGTTTTTCTTCATTCTCATGTTCGCTTTACAAAGAAATCTGTCTTTAAAATGATACATTTGTGAAAAAAGTGGAATTTTATTTTTTAGCACCTGAAATTCAGCAAAAACTGTGGGGTCAAAATACTCACAACACCCCTAGATAAATACCTGAAGGTGTCTAGTTTTCTAAATATGGTCATTTATGGGGAGTTTCTATCGTTCTAGCAGCTCAATGACTCTCCAAATTTGCAGTGGGGTCTAAAACATTTTCAAGTAAAATATGTGTCCTGAAAGCCTCCGGGTGCTCCCTTCCTTTTGGGCCCTGCCGTGTGTCCAGGCAGCGCATTAGGGCCACAATGGGGGTCTTTTTAAACACAGGAGAAACAGGGTGATAGATTTTGAGGTGTGTTTCTTCATTCTCATGTTCACTTTACAAAGAAATCTGCCTTTAAAATTTGTGAAAAAATGTAAATGATATTTTTTTACACCTGCTTTGTATGAATTCTTACAAGAAATCTATGGGGTCAAAATACTTACAACACACCCTAATAAATAACTTAAGGGGTATAGTTTTCAAAATAGGGTCATTTGTGGGGGTTTCCACCATTCTGACACCTATGAGCCTCTGAAAACTTGGCTTGGTGCAGGAAAACAAAATGTACTTCAAAACTTATACAATTATTATTAGGGTATGGCCACATGGAGCGGCCCTGACACGGTCGAAACACGGCCAACAACCGTGCCGGCACCATGTAGGAGCGGCAGACAAATACCTCGTTAAGAGGTATTCCGATGACATGCGCATGTGCACTGCCGCTCCATTCATTCTCTATGGGAGCGCCGGAGATAGCCGAGTGCAGTGTTCGGCTTTTTCCGGCGCTGCCATAGGGACTGAATAGGAGGTAAGTTGTACTAATTTGCAAAATCGTGCGGCCATAAAGGGTGTATTAATTCATGGCCGCACGATTTTGCAGATGAAGGGACGGTTTACCCGCGTTAACATGCGGCCACTATAGGGCTGTTTGACAGCCGCACCGAACGTGATGCTGGCGCAGTTGTTAGCCGCATTGCGACCGTGTCAGGGCCACTCCGTATGGCCTTACCCTTACATTTTTAAGTCTTCCGAATTGCTCAAAAATGTTTGTTTTTTTTCAAAATTGTTGGCAAAATAGAGTAGAGATGGAAATATTTATTTCATTAAAAAAATTGTACAGAATGTATGTATGTGACATATTGCAGTTCAAAATAGGGAAAATGTTGAATTTTTGCAAAATGTCATCAATTTTTGTATTTTTTAAGTCATTTACGCAAATCTTTTACCACTAAAATAAAGTACAACATGTGATGAAAAAACAATGTCAGAATTACTTGGATATACAAAACTATTGCAGAGTTATTCTCTGATAGTCAGACACCAGATTTTCCAAATCTGGCTTGGTCATTAAAGAGGCTCTGTCACCAGATTGTGCAACCCCTATCTGCTATTGCAGCAGATCGGCGCTGCAATGTAGATTACAGTAACGTTTTTATTTTTAAAAAACGAGCATTTTTGGCCAAGTTATGACCATTTTCGTATTTATGCAAATGAGGCTTGCAAAAGTACAACTGGGCGTGTTGAAAAGTAAAAGTACAACTGGGCGTGTATTATGTGCGTACATCGGGGCGTGTTTACTACTTTTACTAGCTGGGCTTTCTGAAGAGAAGTATCATCCACTTCTCTTCAGAACGCCCAGCTTCTGGCAGTGCAGATCTGTGACGTCACTCACAGGTCCTGCATCGTGTCGGCACCAGAGGCTACAGATGATTCTGCAAGCAGCATCGGCGTTTGCAGGTAAGTCGATGTAGCTACTTACCTGCAAACGCTGATGCTGCTGCAGAATCATCTGTAGCCTCTGGTGCCGACACGATGCAGGACCTGTGAGTGACGTCACAGTGCTGCACTGCCAGAAGCTGGGCGTTGTGAAGAGAAGTGGATGATACTTCTTATCAGAAAGCCCAGCTAGTAAAAGTAGTAAACACGCCCCGATGTACACACATAATACACGCCCAGTTGTACTTTTACTTTTCAACACGCCCAGTTGTACTTTTGCAAGCCTCATTTGCATAAATACGAAAATGGTCATAACTTGGCCAAAAATGCTCGTTTTTTAAAAATAAAAACGTTACTGTAATCTACATTGCAGCGCCTATCTGCTGCAATAGCAGATAGAGGTTGCAAAATCTGGTGACAGAGCCTCTTTAAGCAACAAACAGGCCTGGTCATTAAGGGGTTAAACACTATTTATATTTATTTATATATAACTATATGACTAAAAAAAAATGTAACTTATGCTTGATGAAGAGAACCATTGCCATTTGTCATTGGTAATAGCTTTTAAATTCTTTCTAGATTAATATAAATCAACAGTTTATATTGTTATCTTTTCTGGATCCTTTTAAATCTGATGCAACAAGGTTTTATGTTACTTCATATGGGTAATGGATTACTTTGTTGCCTAAATAATTCCCTACGCAGTGTGACACATGCAATAACAAGAAATCTGTAATAAACGATTTGCACTTATAATAATTTTCTTTGCCGGGCAAAGATGCTGAACGGCTGCCATGGAATTACACAGTATCTGTGTGAACTGAACAGACGCTCAAAAGAAGCAAGGCTTGCAAGGCAACATCCGTAAACATAAGTCAGTCTACCAAAGAGTAATTATGATAGGTTTGATGCAGTTTTTCTTGCCAAAATAAGGGGTAGATACATCAAGTCTTTCCTTCATACATTTCCTAACTTTAGAATCCACTCCTGGCTTAAAGAGAACCTTTCAGCTCCCCAAACATGTGCAGCTTAGTACAGCATGTTATAGGGAGGGTTTCAAAAACCCTGTCTCACAGAAATAAAAATTCCTAACTATCTCCGTTATTTACATACCAGTGCCGTTATATTTGGCACCCAATATGTAAATAAGCCCCTGAACAGTCAATGGGGCGTTTCTAACTAACAAGACAAGGGGACGTCTCCGCTCTGACACTGTCCATTCAGAAGTGGACAGTGTCAGGGCGGCTTGCGGTGAGTTTCCTCCCGTGAGAACACACACAGACTGTGTGTTCATGCTGCAGATAGCGTGCGCGAGCTCGCGTGCACCCACACGCATGTGCGCACGGCCGTTCGCGCGCACATCAACGTCACCACTCCCGCCGCAATAGATCTCCTCCTCGTCTCTTATGCTGCTTCCCACTGTCTCTTCTTCTCCTCGTCGCTTCTCCTCGTTTCGTGGCGGCGGGAGTGGTGACGTCAATATGTGCGCGAACGGCCACGCGCGCACGCGATCTGCAGCACAAACACACAGTCTGTGTGTGTTCTCGCGGGAGGAAACTCACCGCAAGCCGCCCTGACACTGTCCGCAGCTGATTGGACTGTGTCAGAGCGGAGACATCACGCCCCCTTGCCTTTTAGTTAGTTAGAAACGCCCCATTGACTGATCAGGAGCTTATTTGCATATCGGGCGTCAAATATAACGGCACTGATATGTAAATAACGGAGATAGTTAGAATTTTTTTTTTTTCCGTTAGACAGTGTTTTTGAAGCCCTCCCAATAACATGCTGCGCTCAGCTGCACATGTTTGGGTGGTGAAAGGTTCTCTTTAAGCAACCCCCAAAAAAAGCATAAAAAACCTGCACCAAACTGCAATGCCTCCTAAGGCTATGTTCACACGGAGTATTTTGGGGGAGGAATATCTGCCTCAAAGCTCCAAACGGAATTTTGAGGCAGATATTCCTCCCCCAAAATACTCCGTGTGAATAGCAATGATCGCGCCGTTTTTCGCCCGCGGCCATTGAGCGCCGCGGGCAGAAAACACGCTTTCTCCTGCCTCCCATTGAAGTCAATGGGAGGTCGGAGGCGGAAGCGCCCGAAGATAGGGCATGTCGCTTCTTTTTCCCGCGAGGCAGTTTTACTGCTCGCGGGAAAAAGACGCCGACGCCTCCCATTGAAATCAATGGGAGGCGTTCTCGGGCCGTTTCTGCCGAGTTTTGCGACGCGGTTTCCGCATCAATAAACTCGGCAAAAGACCCCGTGTGAACATAGCCTTACTGATGCGTGGGCCTGTTCAGCAGTAGTGGTAAGTCATTGATGCTCAAGGGGTTACACTAATTACTGAGAGTATCAGTTCACATACTCTTTCCAATAATTATTATTCCGTGCATTCAAATGCACTTGATTTTAATGGGAAATACGGCGTTCTGTTCTGACGGGGAGTTTTTTACGCGGTCGTTTTTCAAAACGGCCGCGTAAAAAAACGGCCGCGAAAATCACAAAGTGCATGTCACTTCTTGAGCCATTTTTGGAGCCGTTTTTCTTTGACTCTATAGAAAAACAGCCCTAAAAACGGATGTAAAAAACGCAGCGAAAATCACGAGTTTGCTTAAAAAACGGCTGAAAATCAAGAGCTGTTTTCCCTTGAAATCAGCTTTGTATTTTCAGACGTTTTTGATTTTGTGTGTGCACATACCCTGAGAGTTTGTTAATTAGTTTTGTCACTATGTAATCTGATATTGTCTGTACATGTTCCCTCTGAGATGTAAAATGCTGCAGAATATGTTGGCATTATGAAAATAAAGATTGTTATTGTCTGGATAATTTTATAAAGAAAAAATTAATTTAAAAAAGTGTAGGCTTGGGAGTGTTATTTGATGTACTGGTTTCTCTTGTATGATTTATGAGATATTCAATTGTATAATACAATTCTATTTCACTACCATACTATATCTGGTTAAAGAGTTACTGTCAGGGTATGTGCACACACACTAATTACGTCCGTAATTGACGGACGTATTTCGGCCGCAAGTAGTGGACCGAACACAGTGCAGGGAGCCGGGCTCCTAGCATCATACTTATGTACGATGCTAGGAGTCCCTGCTACTCCGTGGAACTGCTGTCCCGTACTGAAAACATGATTACAGTACGGGACAGTTGTCCTGCAGCGAGGCAGGGACTCCTAGCGTCGTACATAAGTATGATGCTAGGAGCCCGGCTCCCTGCACTGTGTTGGGTCCGGGACTTGCGGCCGAAATACGTTCGTCAATTACGGACGTAATTAGTGTGTGTGCACATACCCTCATAGTGACATGTCAGAAGTTTTGATGGGTGGGGATTCGGGTCCTGAGACCCCCACCAATGGCTGAAACTAAGGGGCCGAAGCGCAGACCTAGAAGTCTATGAGCCCGTCTTTAGCTAACCCCATTTCTCTGAAAAGAGCCAAAGTGGACCCATTAGGGTATGTTCACACGCTAGACTAAAAACGGCTCAAAATACGGAGCTGTTTTCAAGGGAAAACAACTCCTGATTTTCTGACGTTTTTAAAGCCACTTGCGATTTTCGCTGCGTTTTTTGCTGCGTTTTTTACGGCCGTTTTTGGAGCTTTTTTCGCTAGTCAATGAAAAACGGCTCCAAAAACGTCCCAAGAAGTGACCTGCACTTCTTTTTCGCGGCAGTTTTTTTGCACGTAAAAAAACGCAGCGAAAAACGCTCTGTTGGAACAGAACGCCGTTTTCCCATTGAAATCAATGGGCAGATGTTTGGAGGCGTTCTGCTTCCGATTTTTCGGCCGTTTTTCGGGCGTTTACGGGCCGAAAAATGGCCGAAAATAGGCCATGTGAAAATACCCTTACCCATTACTGGCCAAAGGGGCACTGCACTCGGCAGATAGTTTCTGCCTCTTGATTTCAGCAATCGGTGAGGGTCTCGACACCCAGACCCCCACCTATCAAAGCTTCTGATATGTCACTATGGCATGTCAAAAGATTTATGAAATGACCGTTACTCTTTAAATACGTTGCTGCATCAGGACAACACTTTTACACATGCAAATTACCCCAGGCACATGGACATTGGCTTACTTTCTTCACATTATAGTAATCAGCTTACAATTTCCTTAATATGAGATTAGGTCACCAACTTTTAAATTTTTTCATGAGTTTTTATTTTAACATGATTATAAGTTAAGTAGCTAAAACTGGTTTAGCTGCCTACCATTGTGGGACATTCCCAGACTCAGACACTTATTGAAGCGACAGTATTGACATTTATTACGGTTTTTCTTTTGTATCTTACAGTTGCGATCACAATGTTCATATTGAAGCCTCATCCGCAGGGTCCGTCGAAAGAAACCCTGTACAAATGAAAAGAAGCACATTCACTAGATTCACAAAAATTTTATAGAATAATTTATTGAATTAACAGCAGACAATTTTTGACAGAAGCTGTGGTATGATAAACTCAAATCTCCCGATATAGGAGTTTTTCAGAGGTGGGGCCGCAGAAATTTATATCATATCCCATTGTTAAAAGGGCTGTCCAGAATTTTATTTTATCTAACACTCTTATTCATGTAAGTTCACGCGTAGCGTAAATACTGCAGATTTTCCGCAACCGATCTAGTGGGGAAAATCCGCAGCATAATACAGTAGCAGCAAAGTGGATGAGATTTGAACAAATGTACTAAAATTTCTGGTGCGCAGATAAACACATGCATATGCACACATTGGTACAAATATGAACATATAGACAATGCACACACTCAAACATACAAATAAATAAACTCCCAAACATAAACATGTACAGACTCTTAAAGGGGTTGTCCAGGAAAAAAAAAAATTCTAAAAAATGTCCCCCAGCCTTGATTTGCCTTCCCTAATACCCCCTATTAAACTTCTAACCAGTTTCTGTTTGATTTCCATCGTCACTGCTGCTTTTTCTGTTTGTTTACATCCCTTGCTGTTTGTTTACATCCCTTACTGGCTGTTTCCTGTCTTGTAACCCACTATACCCATGATCCCCGGCTGCATCTGAGGAGACAGTTGCATCCCCTCCCCCTTCCTCCAAAGCACCTCAGCTATTTGCATACTGCCACGCCCCTCTATGGTCACATGGTCCTTCCCTGCTCTAATTACAGATTACAGGCAGACGCTCCCTCCCTGCACACTGTCTGAGGCCGGATTACACCAGCGTGTGCCTTTTGCTTGCGCAAAAAACACATCGTTTTGTGCGCGCAAAAGGTACATAACAGCTCCGTGTGTCAGCCGCGTATGATGTGTGGCTGTGTGATTTTCGCGCAGCCGCCATCATTATGACACTGTTTATATGTTTGTAAACAGAAAAGCACGTGGTGCTTTTCTGTTTTCATTCATACTTTTTACTGCTGTTGCGCGAATCACGCGCGTACCACGGAAGTGCTTCCGTGTGCTGCGATTGATTTTCACGCACCCATTGACTTCAATGGGTGCGTGATGCGCGAAAACACAAATATCGGACATGTCGTGAGTTTTACGCAGCGGACACACGCTGCATGAAACTCACTCACAGTCTGCACGGCCCCATAGACTAATATAGGTCCGTGCGAGGCGCGTGAAAATCACACGCGTTGCACGGACGTATTACACGTTCGTCTGAATAAGCCCTAACACAGTAATAATCATCATTATCCTTTGTGTCTCCATCTATCCCTGATCTAAGTACAGGCACCCGTTTCCCTCACCCGCCCCTTCCACAGCCTGATAAATGTCAGGGTATGTTCACGTTCCGGGCCATGCTTTCACTTTTAACCCGTTTTGTACCCATTTTTTTCCTTGTCCGTTTTAAAAACGGATGAATTTCATTTGTCAATTTCCTGCCACACACTGCCCCCTGTAGATAATGCCACACACTACCTTCTATAGATACTGCCACAGCCCCCTGTAGGTAATGCCACACATCCCCGCTGTAGGTAATGCCACACATCCCCGCTGTAGGTAATGCCACACATCCCCGCTGTAGGTAATGCCACACAGCCCCGCTGTAGGTAATGCCACACAGCCCCCCTGTAGGTAATGCCACACAGCCCCCCTGTAGGTAATGCCACACAGCCCCCCTGTAGGTAATGCCACACAGCCCCCCTGTAGGTAATGCCACACAGCCCCTCTGTAGGCAATGCCACACAGCCCCCTGTAAGTAATGCCACACAGCCCCCTGTAAGTAATGCCACACAGCCCCCTGTAAGTAATGCCACATAGCCCCCCCTGTAGGTAATGCCACATAGCCCCCCCTGTAGGTAATGCCACATAGCCCCCCCTGTAGGTAATGCCACATAGCCCCCCCTGTAGGTAATGCCACATAGCCCCCCCTGTAGGCAATGCCACCCCCCTACTTTCCTGTAGGGGACGGCTCTGGAGAAATCTCTCACTTCACTGTCCATATATGAACAGTGAAGTGAGGTACTTCTCCTGGAGCGGAATCCCCGGCCACATCGGCGGGGATTCCGCTTCAGAAGTCACTGACGTCACTGTCCATATATGGACACAGTGAAGTCAGTGACTTCTCCTGGAGCGGAATCCCCGGCCACATCGGCGGGGATTCCGCTTCAGAAGTCATTGACATCACTGTCCATATATGGACACAGTGAAGTCAGTGACTTCTCCTGGAGCGGAATCCCCGGCCACATCGGCAGGGATTCCGCTTCATTAGTCCCTGACGTCACTGTCCATATATGGACACAGTGAAGTCTGTGACTTCTCTTGGAGCGGAATCCCCGGCCACATCGTCGGGGATTCCGCTTCATTAGTCTCTGACGTCACTGTCCATATATGGACACAGTGAAGTCTGTGACTTCTCTTGGAGCGGAATCCCCGGCCAATTCGCCGGTGATTCCGCTTCAGAAGTCACTGTGTCCATATATGGACACAGTGAAGTCTGTGACTTCTCCTGGAGCGGAATCCCCAAACCCGGGCTTGGGGATTACGCTCCTACAGTGACCAAATAAACACCCTCCTCCTCCTCCTCCTCACATGCGCTTCGGACTGTGAGGAGGAGAAGGAGAGAGCGAGCTACAGTAGACACGGCCATCACAGTGCACACCGATACCACATACTAAAACTTGCGCATGCGCAATGAAACTGCTGCTGAAGACGCAGCCATACCATTTAACAGAGCATGCGTGGTAGACACAACCACGCATGCTCTAAGCAGATGGGGAAAACACGTGGTACAGTTATGACGTACCCGTACACTGAAAACCGGAAACCGCAAACCGGAAGTTAGGCGCGAATGGACGGGTATGCACAGGAAGTGCAAATTTTACATGGACAAGCGGTCACGTGACGGAAGAGGGGATACGACGATACAGCCAGCTAATCAAACGTAAGTACATTACAAAGTTAAATGTTTTTTATTGTTTAGTTTAATTAAAAGTAATTTTTTACTTCTGGAAAACCCCTTTAAGTACACTCGAATACACACATACATTAACATGTAAATGCTGAGAGGACAAAACGCTCACAAATGCATATGTGGTGCGTTTTTTTTAAATCTGCAGCATGTCAATTGTATTTGCGTAAACACTGCTTATTTGTTGCGGGTTTTCCCCATTGAAAACCTGCAACAAATAGCTTGTTTTATTTTTTCAGGTGCAATTTTCCGCAGCGGACATTCCGGTCGACAAAACTGCTCCACAATTTGGTGCGGTTTTGCCGCTGGAATTCCCTGCAGTGCACAGGGCGTATACGCTTTGTGCTTTTATTCAGCATATCCGCCCTTTGTGAACATAACCTATGAGAGCTTTCCAATAAATTATGCTTATGGTGTTAATAAAAAGGGCTCTCACTTCAGTGGGTGCGGTATAATTCTTCATTTTCTCTGCGACAGATGTGACACAGGGGCTATGTCACAGGGACTTGGGTAAAAGTACACAGCGTATCTGCCCTGGTTCCCGCAGGGTATTCCGGCCGAAAAACGCCAACAAATTGTGGTGTACTTTTTTGGCCGGAATGTCCGCTGAAGAAAACAACACATAAAAAGGAAAAAACTATACTTACTCATAGCTTTGGCGACGCATCCCTCTGATGTTTTGTAGCCCGGCCTCCTGGGATGACATTTCATCCCGTGTGACAGCTGCAGCCTCTGATTGGTTGCAGAAGTCACATGGGATGAAGCGTCAACCCTGAAATCTGGGATGCACGCAGAAGCAGTAAGTATATAAAAAAAATCTTCTGAATTGCGATTTTTGCGGTGGAATCGCAGCCTTTCTGCCGCAAAAATAACAAAATCTGCTATTTGTTGCGGGTTTTAACTTCCCATTGAAAACCAGAAATAGAAAAGCCAGGCTGCACCGCAGGTCAATTTAAGAAAGTTTTTTCGGCAGATCTTACGTACATCGAATACACACATACATTAACATGTAAGTGCTGAGCGGAAAAATACACTAAAAAATTGACATGTGGTGCTTTTTTTTATTCCGTAGTCAAATGTATTTGCATAAACACTGCTTATTTGTTGTGGGATTTCCCCATTGAAAACCGGCGACAAATAGCAGATGTTGCGATTTTTGCGGTGGAATCGCAGCACTTCAGCCACAAAAACCGTAACTCAAAAAAAAATAAAAAAATCTTATACTTATCCAGAAGTCTGTGTTTCTTCATCTAGGCCGGCCTCCTGGGATGACATTTCAACATCATCCCAGGAGGAAGGGCTGCAGGATGGTGGAGTGACGCGTCGCCATGGCTACGTAGGTGCAGTTTTCTGCTACAGACATTCCTGTCGAAAAACTGCACTACAATTGTACTGACAGCTATATATGTGGGTTCACATACATGATACACAGGGGGTTCAAATTCCGCAACAAATGGGCGTGCTGCGGATTTGAAAACAACATTTGCATGTATTGTACACACTTTTACTGTACTGATTGGTAGAGTAAATGCTCCAGTTTACTAACCAGAACAAACAGTATTGACAATGGGTGCAAAAAGGTGCCTGGTGACCAGACAAGCTTCCAAGCTGGTTAATAAGATTGATGAGTAATAAATAGCAATGTATATAACTATTCTGCCCCAAAAAAATTCTGATCTGGAACCCGTAGGTCCCCTCAGATTGACGGCACGGTAGCAGCCACTACGGTGGTAGTTTTCAATTTCTAAACAATGAATAGAGATGCAGGTTTCTGGAAGAAAGTCTTATTTTTGGTAAAATACATATCGTACCTTGCAGCCTTCACATGCGTGCACCCCATAATGAAAGCCAGAAGCTTTGTCACCACAGATCTTGCAGTCCACGTTATGCACAGTTTGCTGATGCCCTTGAGATCCTGAAAGTTGCTCATCTGAAGATGGAGATCTAGGTAGGATTTCTGCAATATTAGGTTGACATTAATGACATCTATTGTAATTGAATGAATAGAGACTTGAAGACAGGGTTGTGTTCACTATATTACAGTACATTCAGAAGTATTTTATTCCTCTTAGGCCCCATGCACACAAACGTAAAAACGCCCGTAATCACGGACCGTAATTACGGGCCCATAGACTTCTATTGATTGTCCACGGGTACCTCCCGTTATGCTTACAGGAAGGTGCCCATGCCGTTGAAAAATATAGAACATGTCCTATTTTAGGCCGAAATTACACATGATAGGATTAGACACAGTGACTCAGCAGACAGTATCACACATGATAGGATTAGATATAGGGCCCAGCAGACAGTATCACACATTATAGGATTAGATATAGGGCCCAGCAGACAGTATCACACATGATAGGATTAGATAAAGTGACTCAATAGACAGTATCACACATGATAGGATTAGATATAGTGGCTCAGCAGACAGTATCACACATGATAGGTTTAGATATAGTGGCTCAGCAGACAGTATCACACATGATAGGTTTAGATATAAGGCCCAGCAGACAGTATCACACATGATAGGATTAGATACAGTGGCTCAGTAGACAGTATCACACATGATAGGATTAGACACAGTGGCTCAGCAGACAGTATCACACATGATAGAATAAGACACAGTGGCTCAGCAGACAGTATCACACATGATAGGATAAGATATAGGGCCCAGCAGACAGTATCACACATTATAGGATTAGATATAGGGCCCAGCAGACAGTATCACACATGATGGGATTAGATAAAGTGACTCAACAGACAGTATCACACATGATAGGATTATATACAGTGGCTCAGCAGACAGTATCACACATGATAGGTGTAATGTTGGAGTAGGGAAACAGACAAGTGAGCCCTAATCTACCCGCCACTCAGTCCCTGCCACTTGCAACGACCCGCCCTAGGCGACGGGGTACAACTGGGCGACGGTCCCTACACTCAATAGGTGCACGACAGACAAACAGACAAGGGTACAAAGTCGCCAACGGGAACACCGTGAGCAACAAGTGAGGTGAACGAGCCGAGTCAAACCAGGAGATGAGCGAGGTACAAAAATGCAGAGCAGAAGAGTGGTCAGAAAAGCCAAGGTCAATCACAAGCAGAGGATCAGTAGTTCAAGAAGCTGCAGCAGGGCCAGGAAACAAACAGAGAAGAATCACAAGCAAAGGAGGAACAGGAAAGGCAGGTATAAATAGACAGAGGGCGGGAGCTAGCTCCGTCTGGCCAGGCTGTGATAGGCTCTCCCAGTCCTAAGCCTGTCATCCTGAGTGGTGGAAGATGTAGTCAGTCTCACAGACATAGAAGCAGGTGCAGACTGATTACCTATGGGCGTCGATACAGAAGTTGTGTCTGGCAGATCCTTTACAATAGGTTTAGATATAGGGCCCAGCAGACAGTATCACACATGATTGGATTAAAGTCCAAATACAATGTCAGCCGCACAGCCTTGTAAATCATAGGTGGGTGCCGACCTGCCCAGGTCAGGGCTAACAGACCTGCTGTAGTAGAATCCAAAAATCAGGCAGCACTCCAAGGTATAAGCAAGGTAGAAAAAGCTTTATTGGTCCATATACACACGACGTTTCAGCTCAACACAGGAGCCTTTCTCAAGTGAACAGATTCATGTCATGACCACACATTTATAGGAGAACCAATGTTATAAAAAAGTAGTGCCAATAAAATGCAACAACACATATAAGGTTGCCAAAAGGTACATAGTGAATTCATATATGCAACATTAAATGAGTGAGGAATGTGTTAAAAAGATACTATCACAACAGGACTGTAATACATAACATAATACATTACAGAAAGTTATATAGTTTAACAATCTTTAAATTGTATATAATTAGATAGGATCGTGCACATGTGTAGATATCACTACACTTGAGGGACTCACCGAGAATAAGGATCCGGCTCCAATGTAAACACAAAACATGTGCTGCAATGTGGAGCTGTCAGAAGCATTGGAAGCATTAGTATTCGTGCTGCGCATGTCATGCATGCGCAGTCACGAAGGGAACGCCAATCAGCCATACCCGAAGAGGGCAAATGCCAATCATAGACATGCGAAGAAAATCCACAATGAGAAATGGAATTTTAGGAATGAAGGGGAAAAAAAAACCTTTATCACTCCTATTTGATACAGGAAGACAATATGTACTAGAATGTCAAATATGTATGTGCGTATATAAAGAGACCTCAGTCTACTACGTAGAGGATTAAATACAGAACCCTGAATCACAGGTATTCTGAAAAGATAAATCAACTCCTGATAGTATATACACATATATATATATATATATATATATATATATATATATATATATATATATATATAAAGAAAGAAAGAAAATTTGCAGCACTCCAATGTGAAAAAAGTGGTGGTTTATTCAATCCAAGAACAACAGCAACGTTTCAATCCTACAATAGGATCTTTATCAAGCCTAGTGACACATCTACTACAGGAAACTAATATAGGGTTGAGACTACTTGACATAATTAGTCTCATTATAATACAATAAAGTATACAGTGTTGAAAAACTCATATAATGCATGGTATAAGGTATCATTATAAAACATAAACATGATACAAAAAGTGTGAATGTATATATATAACAGTGTAAGTGGCAATGTACAATGACACAAACATTAAAAACAACTGATTACAACATAATCATTTATGCCTCAGTGGTGTTAAAATCAATCGTCATAACCACACTCACCAACCAGAACTTCAGATACATCAGGTGAATCATTAGTATGTAAATTCGTAGGCATACATTGTAGCAAACAGCTGCACACCTAATGTCATTAGACTTCAATACATCCGTATAAAACCCAGAAACGGAAGTGTATCGTCGATCAGTAGCGAGACGCATCGGACGCATCAATATGATATAATGCGTGTCAATGCGTTCCACTGAACTGATCATGTGTGAAGCGGCATCATAGGTTGCCAGGCAACTGATGCAACTATGTAACGGATAACTAGTAACACGGCTGTGTCAGACATAAAGTCTGAATTGTAAACAATACAAATAAATTAATCAATGCTCCTCATGGTAAGGAATGGAGATATTAAAATAGTGTTACAATATTATGTTATTATATCAGCTTCTTATGGATGATCCACACGTTAGCACAAAGAGCTCTGTCCGCAATTAAGTATCCAGAGCGTCCTTCTACCTAGAGTTTAGGAACCACATAGCATCGTCTTCACGTGCATAGGATATCCCATCCCCCTCATCCGTGTAACGGACCAGGATTGTCGTATCAGCGACACCATCTCTCATAAAGCATTTTTTTTTTTTTCTCACACATTTTTTTTAAAAGAAATCTTTTTTTATATATAAATATCTCTACATCACTCAACACCATAGTAGGAGACAAATAATAAACATCTTTATTGATATCATAAGACTAGATGAATATGACACAGCCGTGTCAGATATCCCTAATACAGTAATTTTACTATTAAAAATAAAGAAAGAGGTTCCGAAATTCTGTTGGGAGTGGTATTTCGATCTAGAAAAATACAAAAATATAAAAATTAGTATTTATCACATATTGACAAGAAATTCATCATAAGAAATACAAATGCTAGTGTGTCAACATTCTTTATACTAGGGAGGACATCAAAGAATCCAAGGAGAGAGATATGTGAGCGTCATACAGCTATCCTATCTACAGCAAATACTACATTAAGTCCAAATGGTCTCAATGTATTTAATCGGAATATCCACCTCAATTCTTTTTTATGTAATGCCAAATGACGATCGCCGCCTAATTGTAGTATAGGTACATGGTCCAGGATCATAAATTTAAGATCCCTCTCATTGTGACCATATTCTGAAAAATGCTTAGACACAGGTAAGTCAAGTTTCTTTTTGCGTATCGAGAAACGATGATTATTTAACTGGGTTTTGAAAGCACAAGTTGTCTCCCCTACATATAGGAGGCCACAGGGACACCATAACACGTATATGACCCAATCCGAGTCACAAGTGGAATTGTGTCTGATTTTAAATTGTTGTCCAGTAACTGGATGTCTAAAGGAATCACCCTTGCACATCAAAGTGCAGTTGACGCATCTGTAACACGGAATATTACCCGGTTTCAGGGGTTTAACGATTGATTGTAATACTTTTTTTATTCTGACACTCTGGTTTTCACCAGTCTATCTCGAAGATTTTGTGAACGTCTATAAGACATAAGAGGATTATTATTCAATTCATCAATGTGTCCAAAGCTATTGCTAATAATTGGCCAATGTCTGTCCATAATTTTAGAAATATCCCCACTTATATCATTATAAGTCAAAATGAATGGAATACGTTTCCGTTTTCCACCCACTAGAGCTTTTTTAGGTTGTAGCAAGCTATCCCTCGCTGATATGTCTATGTCCCATAATCCCAGTGTGCTTTACCATAGCCCATAATGAGTCCCCTCACCTGTCGTCACAACTCATTCAATTGGTTTCTTTTTTTTTTTTTCAAGTTGTATGCGGTCCAGCTTGCGTCTCAGTACGCATTTCCGGCTCCGTTGTTGTCTAGGTTGCTTGGCAACCGGGAACGCCACTCCAGCGGCATTGAAATCTAGCGGCGAATTTAACAAATAGATCCTGTGTTCACAAATAATTTATGTTCAATTTGTTAAAGTACTAACTATGCACTACTATGATGACCAGTGGGACTATCGATGTATTGATTTAACTATGTTGTTTCATTTTATGAAAAGTCGGCAAGGTGAGCCGCACTGAGTCTTGTCGGCTAATGTCATTCTTTAGCCTTCATTCATCAATATGTGATTTATTATGTTTAATGTGGCGTTATAATACCATGTTTAGCTATTAGTATTCTCTCTTTTTGTTTTGTCATATGCAAATCTTATACTGAGTTTGACATCTGACCTTTGACCTGTTGTTTTTTGGCGGTCTTTTTCTCCTGTTCTGTATGTATATAAATATGTGTTGTATTGTACATTCTATACTGGCCTGATGAAGACACCAGTCCGGTGTTGAAACGCGTAGCCCTTCTATTAAATTTTGCTTGATGTTTATCTAAGTCGTCCATCCCTCTGTTCATCCGTGCAGCGCCGTTGGTCCTATTTTTTATGTTTTACAACTAATACCAAGGAAGACGTGGATTGAATATCTAATGTAAGAGGTGTAACTGTATGCAAAATTTATTTAATAACGGTACCCAGAGGAAACTCAACGTTTAAGCCACCTAGTTTAAGTGTACCCAATCTGTAAATCCACTGCAACACTAAACATTTTTCTGATTTTAAACACAGTGAAAGAGACTTTAAATTTTGTATAGTAGATCATGTACCCCCACTACGCAGGGGTGGCGATAGAGTTAGATTGTTGAAACGCCGCGAGTTGCAGTGGATTTACAGATTGGGTACACTTAAACCAGGTGGCTTAAACGTTGAGTTTCCTCTGGGTACCGTTATTAAATAAATTTTGCATACAGTTACACCTCTACATTAGATATTCAATACACGTCTTCCTTGGTATTAGGATTGATTACCATTTCATGTCTTTTTCAAAATTTTATTACATGTTTTTAATACACTTCTCTTTATTCACAGATCACGTATTTTCATATCACATCGCGGCATTGATCGACTCACCGATACTAGGACTGGCTCATTTATACAAATGAAATATGCTTATTGTATTTTCTGTTGAAAATTTTGACAACTATAATTAGTATTTTCAAATGCATTGAGACACGCCAATATTTGACATGTGGTTTGAGTTAGACATGTACAAATATGCAATATGTGCAATTTTTGCGCTATATGTGTATGTATATATATATATATATATATATATATATATATATATATATATATATATATTGTGAGACAGTGACAGGTAAAGTCATTGAGGGAAGGTATATTTCCCCTAGAATCCTGTCATATGTATCCTAGGCTCCAGGGAATGAGTAGTTCTTGCAATAGAAAGCTCTAGTTTTCCAATCTCGGCTTAAAGAAAAGCCGGAAAAAAGGGCCTGGAGTTGGATTGGAGTAGAGCAGGGCGGGTTCCCCAATCCCTAGTCCATCTCTGTTTGTAGGACAAGGCTGCTGCTCAATTAGCTGCACCTGTAGCCTGTGTATAAAAAGGTGCAGACACAGTGTGTGGGAGTCTCACCCCTGACTCAGACTGGAGACTACTAAGGCTGGAGTAGCCTGTATGCTATGTGAGTAAAGACCTGTGTTACTTTGTGTCCAGTGCCTGGTAGGAAGGCACTTGGTATAGTTAGATAATACCTTGTTTAGTTAGTGCTCAGACGAGCAGGATTTATTTTGTATTTTGCCTTGTTGTACAAGAGGCTGTTTCTTTGACCAGAATAAAAACACAGGCAAAGCCCTGTTATGACTTTTAATGCACGGTGTCCCTGTCTCTGGCTACAAAGAAACCACTGTACCAACCTCTCCTGATGCTAAACCCTCACAATATATATATGTATATACTATCAGGAGTTGATTTATCTTTTCAGAATACCCATGATTCAGGGTTCTGTATTTAATCCTCTACGTAGTAGACTGAGGTCTCTTTATATACGCACATACATATTTGACATTCTAGTACATATTGTCTTCCTGTATCAAATAGGAGTGATAAAGGGTTTTTTTTTCCCCTTCACTCCTAAAATTCAATTTCTCATTGTGGATTTTCTTCGCATGTCTATGATTGGCATTTGCCCTCTTCGGGTATGGTTGATTGGCGTTCCCTTCGTGACTGCGCATGCATGACATGCGCAGCACGAATACTAATGCTTCCAATGCTTCTGACAGCTCCACAATGGTGATTGCAGCACGTTTTGTGTTTACATTGGAGCTGGATCCTTATTCTCGGTGAGTCCCTCAAGTGTAGTGATATCTACACATGTGCACGATCCTATCTAATTATATACAATTTAAAGATTGTTAAACTATATAACTTTCTGTAATGTATTATGTTATGTATTACAGTCCTGTTGTGATAGTATCTTTTTAACACATTCCTCACTCATTTAATGTTGCATATATGAATTCACTATGTACCTTTTGGCAACCTTATATGTGTTGTTGCATTTTATTGGCACTACTTTTTTATAACATTGGTTCTCCTATAAATGTGTGGTCATGACATGAATCTGTTCACTTGAGAAAGGCTCCTGTGTTGAGCTGAAACGTCGTGTGTATATGGACCAATAAAGCACCTTTTTCTACCTTGCTTATACCTTGGAATGCTGCCTGATTTTTGGATTCTACATGATTGGATTAGCTATAGGGCCCAGCAGACAGTATCACACATGATAGGATTAGATACAGTGGCTCAGCAGACAGCATCACATATGATTGGATTAGCTATAGGGCCCAGCAGACAGTATCACACATTATAGGATTAGATATAGGGTCCAGCTCGCTGACATTGCAGCTCCAGCTCTGGACCCAGGAAAGGTAAGAAAAATAATTATTTTCCTTTTTGACGTGATACAAATTATTTTTGTGTGTTTGTTGTTTTACAAGTTCGGTTGTTGGACTACTTCAGATTCAAGGACGACTTCGATAACTGCGTTTTTTTTTTTTTTATTCTCAATAAAATTAATAACGAGGGTTGTGTGGAATTTTTATTTCAATAAAATATTTTATCTATGTCTTTGTATTTGTTTAAACTTTATAACTACCACCCTAGTAATTGTCGCTGGCTGATTCACAACGCCCATTACTAAGAGGGGGACTTAATGTTAGACATTAAGAGGTTAACACTAATCCCCATTATTACCCTGGTACCCAGCGCCACCAGTTAGAGCCGGGTATGATCTAGTACCCAAACATCTGTAGTGACAGAGGGGTACTGGGGCGGCCGCAGTCTGGTATTATTAGGCTGGGAAAGGCCAAAAACTGTGGCCCTTCCAACCCTGGTAATGCTAGGCTGCTGCTGCTATGTAGTATCTGACTGGTTATAAAAATGGGGGAACCCAACATCGTGCTGTCCAATTATTTATAAAAAAAAAATGACGTGGGGTCCCCCCCATTTTTCATAACCAGCCAGATACAACACAGCAGCAGCAGGCTACCATTACCAGGGTAGGAAGGGCCACTGTTTTTGGCCTTTCCCAGCCTAATAATACCAGCCTGCAGTCACCCCAGTATCCGACCATCACTACAGATGGTCGGGTACTGGATCGTACCCGGCTCTTCCTGACACCCCTGGTGGCGGTGGGTACCAGGGTAATAATGGGGGTTAGTGTTAGCCTTTTCACTGGCTAACACTAAGCCCCGCCTTAGTAATGGACGCTGTCAATCTGTCAGCGGCCATTAGTAAGTTGGCAGCGATAAAGTAAAAAAATAAATACAAAAGACATAGAAAAAATAGATTTATTGAAATAAAACACCGCCACACAACCAGCATTAACCATTTTATTGAGAATAAAAAAGCCATCATCGAAGTAGTCCTCGAATCCGACGTACTCCAACAACCGAACCTGTAAAAAAACACAAAAAAAACAAACATTAGTAAGGGCCTATTCACATCACCGCTGCCCTTTCTTTGAAGGGTTCCGTCGAGTTAACCCCTCGACAGAAAGGCAAACTGAAACCTCCGCTTCAGTTTCCCTCACCATTGATCTCAATGGTGACGGAAACGTTGCTAAAGTTTTCAGTTTCTCACCGTTGTGGCAGGGTTCCGTTGTTTTGCATTGTCGACTGCGCTATTGATTCTGCCAAAACAACGGAACCCATTCACAACGGTGACAAACGGAAACCATTAGCAAAGTTTCCATCACCATTGAGATCAATGGTGATGCAAATGGAAGCTAAGGTTTGCCTTTACGTTGAGGGGTTAACCAGACGGAACCTCTCAACGGAAGGGCAGCGGTGATGTGAACAGGGCCTTAGATACAGGGCCCTAGATACAGGGCCCATGTGCATGTGTGATACTGTTTGTTGGACCCTGTATCTAAGCCTAATGTAGGCTTAGATACAGGGTCCAGCAGACAGTATTCTTATGCAGTATAAGCTGGGGTCCTGTATCTAAGCCTAACACACGGTAAGCTTTAAAGGTTGTCCAGTTCCTAAACATTGATAGCCTATATTCAGTATAGGCCATCAATAGCTGATGGGTCGGGGTCCCACTCCCGGGAGCCCCGCCAATCATCGGTCTTGTAGGGGGTGCAGTACGAGTGCTGCTTCCCCTTCATTTCCCTCACTTGCTCACACTGTGAATCGCTGACACGTTTCATGTCGGCGATTCAGTGTGAGAAAGTGACTGGAATGAAGGGGAAGTAGCACTCGTACGAGCGGCTGCAACCCCTTAAAAACAGCTGATAAGCGGGGGTCCCGGGTGTCTGACCCCAACCCTTCAGCAAGACACTAAAATTAAACTTACCACCTCTTCGGTCGCAGATCCTCACTCCATCAAGTGTCGGGATGCTGTGTGCAGCGCATAGCATTGTGACGTTATGCGCTGCGCACAGCGCTGTGACGTCAGAACCTCCGATGCACTCCAGGAAGAGGAGGGGTAAGTACTGTCAGTTACTATAGTAACAGGGGCCCGTGTAGTTTATTACATAGGCCCCAGTTACTATAGTAACTTTTCATTGATGTGGTGAGGGGGGCTGCGGGCCCCCCTGGCTTCTGGGCCCGGTCGCAATTGCGACCGCTGCGACCCCTATAGCTACGACACAGAACTCCACAAAGCATACCATAGGGTGAAACCCAATAAAAAAAAAGGCTGAATATAGGGACGGCGGTGTAAGGAATACACTCCCCTATTCAGGATGTGTGGGTCAGGCACAACTGTGATGAAGACCTTTAGGATGTTTCTAGATGATGTGGCTGCAGCTTCCTCATTGTTTACCGGATAACCGGCATTGCAGATATTAGTATGACGAGCAGGGAGAAAAGCTGTATACAGAAGCGTGGTCAGGGCAGAATGGACCTGAGGTGGAAATTGATCCAATTTTGAAACTTGTTAGAATAAAGCTTTTTGAAAATTATCTCAGACCCTGGTGACTCTTCTGTTTACAACTTTTCTTCCCACTCGTCATACTGGATGCATTTCTGTCAGCTTTTGTGGGTTTTTTATTATTTCTCTTGCATTGGAACTATGGGTAAAGAGATATTTTCAAGTCGGTCCCCAAATATATTTGCTTTATATTTTGTCTTGCTAGAAAATAAATATTAAATATTCAGTAGATTCTCTGGAATGTCCCTGAAACTTTGCAGCATCCTTTTTACCCCCTAGCCTTCCAAAGCTTGTGGCAGAGATCCTTTCCTTTTACTGTGTTGATGGTGTGATTTTGGTTTTGTGTGGTGTTTGTCATATGCCATCGTAATTTTATTTTTAAATGACAAAAGTCTCCCTGACTGGACAATTGTTTGTTGCTGTGTACATAGGTATTAAAAGCCAGGGTCCACAGGTCAAGGTCAAAATACGTTTTACATATGAAATCAGCCATACACTGTTGCTTTTTGTCATTCTCTCTCCTTTCAGCCCTGAAAGACTTCTACTCCTTCGGAGTTATCCTAAATCCATTTGAAAATATATGGGACAGTTCGGGTATGTGCACACGACCTCTTTTCAGACGTAATGGAGGCTCTGAAAAGACGGCTCCAATACGTCGGCAACATCAGCCCATTGCTTGCAATGGGTCTTACGATGTTCTGTGCAGACGAGCTGTCATTTTACGGCGCGTAAAATGACGGCTCGTTAAAAGAAGTGCAGGACACTTCTTGGGACGTTTTTGGAGCCGTTTTCTCATAGACTCTATTGAAAACAGCTCCAAAAACGGCCGTAAAAAACGCTGCGAAAAACGTGAGTTGCTCAAAAAACGTCTGAAAATCAGGGGCTGTTTTCCCTTGAAAACAGCTCCGTATTTTGAGACGTTTTTCACTCTGCGTGTGAACATACCCTTACCCTTAAGGGAAAACAGCCCCTGATTTTCAGAAGTTTTTTGAGCAAATCGCGTATTTCGCGGCGCTTTTTGCGTCGTTTTCACTGCGTTTTTTACGGCCGTTTTTGGAGCTGTTTTCAATAGTCTATGAGAAAACGGCTCCAAAAACGTCCCAAGAAGTGTCCTGCACTTCTTTTGACGAGCCGTCATTTTACGCGCCGTATTTTGACAGCGACGCGTAAAATGACAGCTTGTCTGCACAGAACATCGTAAGACCCATTGCAAGCAATGGGCAGATGTTTGCCGACGTATTGGAGCCGTCTTTTGAGGCGTAAAACGCCTCCATTACGTCTGAAAAGAGGTCGTGTGCACATACCCTTAGAGCTTTTAAACATCCAGTATAGCCATGGTTATAGCATTAACAGGGTTTATCATTCATCTTTGCCAGACTCCTGAATGGCAATTCTGCCTGGTTATATACCCCCTGACTGTGGGAGACACCAATGGGAGTTGTAATGGCAGGCATATTGGTTTCCCAGAATGAAATGTATCTAATAAATGACAGAACGAAACTCCAGTGTCATAGCCCTTTTAAAAAAAAATTTTTTTTAAATGTCTTTGGCTGGGGCTATACACAGACTTTTGTGAACAGCACCAATAGCAACTATAATGCAATATTTCCAATTTCAGTTGCTATCACACTCCAAAAAGGTCTGTTTTACCACAGCCCTAGCTACAAGCAGACTTTTCTCTTACACGTTTCAAAAACAACTGCTGTCATCCACAAATGTGTTAAAAAATATATATAAGGCACACTGCTAATAAATTCTGCATAATTTTTTTTAGATTTCTATACGCACAACCACCTTCAGGCAACTATGTAGCATGAATATAACCAATAATGCAAAATTAAACTTTGCGACTTAAAAAAGAAGAACCTTTATGTAAACAGACCAATTTCTCCCTCCTAGGAGACGCCAGCTTGCACAGCTGTCCTATTCTGGACTTCTAAGGTGCACGCACGCTCGTCCCCGGCCTTAAAGGGCCAGTGCCCACGCATACTAAGAGTTCCCTAACCAATCTCTAAATCACCCTCCGCCCTTTCACTCCTTACCTGAGCGTTGTTGTTGTTGTCTACCTATGTTCGTATTGCAAACTGCTCCCAGTGTTCCCTTATCCTGCTCCCTGTATCCTGTATTTTGTTGCTGTATTTGTTTCCTGAGCCTTTAGTTGGAGTCGAGTGTGTCATCTGCTAAGTCGGGTGTCATGTGTCATGTCTGGTATCATCCACTACATCTGGTATCATCCACCACGTCTGGTGTCATCTGCCACATCTGGTATCATCCACCACGTCTGGCATCATCCGCCACGTTAAGCTTCATCCGTGCCCCTCCTCTGGATGCTGCTGCCGTTCCACTGCCTGTTATCCCTCCTGCCTGTTCCGGATCTACAGTTTTGCTACCTCTACCACCTCACCATGATGGAGATCCTAGAGCAGAGAGAGGCTTCATTAATCAATGTACCACCCATTTTAGACTTCATGCTCATCTCTTCCCCTCTGAGGAGGCCAAGGTAGCATTCATCATTTCTCTTTTAGCTTGCAAGGCCCTAGCTTGGTCGAACCCCATCTTGGAACAGGAGGGCCCGGAATTCTCAGATCTGGCATTGTTTTTAGAGACTTTTCATACTGTGATCGAAGAGCCGGGTCGAACATCCTCTGCAGCTGCCACTCTGCTAACCCTCAAGCAAGGGGAGTCGATGGTAGGAGAGTATGCCATCTCTTTCCGTACACTGGCAGCCGAGCTGGCATGGAACAATGAGGCGTTGGTGGCAACCTTTTGGCAAGGACTCTCCACGAACATCAAAGACGAGCTGGAAGCTCGCAATCTTCCTTCCACCCTGGATGCTCTTATCCTGTTGGCAACCGAGATCGACATGAGGATCCAGGAACGTGAGACGCTTCTACAGATTGACATCCTCGTTCCAGCAACCCCTATTGCCTTCCGCCGTCGTTCCACCAGAAGAACCTATGCAGGTGGACAAAATCAAATTCTACGAGCAGGAGAAACAGCGCAGATAGGTTTGTGTCTGTATTGTAGCCTTAAAGGCCATTTTGTGCGTCAATGTCCACAAAAGCCGGGAAACTCCAGAACCTAGGGCTGGTTGGAAAGACAACCCTAGGTGGAATGACGTCAAATTCCAAATCCTCTCCCAAATTATCTATTCCTGTAACTATTGCCCTGGAGAGAGATTACACCACTGCCTATCTGGATTCCAGAGCAGCTGAAAAATGTATCCAGCAGGATCTAGTGGATTATCTGCATCTACCCACAGTTCCTCTGGAGAGACCCCTGGCTGTTGCCTCTGTGTTGGACTACCATTGCCCGATCGTTTTGCGTCTGTCAATGAACCGCTGACATTACAAGTCTGAGTTCTTCACTCGGAACAGATTAGCGTTCTCGTCTTGCCTAGAGCTATCAACCCTATTCTGCTGGGCCGGCCATGGCTTCGTCTACATGCTCTGTTTCTCAACTGGAGTTCCGGAGAAGTCCTCCAATGGGGATCCAAGTGCCTTCATCGCTGTCTGTCACGGTTCGTCCTGTTTTGCCTCCACTGCCTCAGTCACTCTCCGCTCTACCCTCCTATTATGCCAATTTTGCGGACGTCTTTAGCAAGAAGGAAGCAGAGACTCATCCTCCTCATCACATCTACATTTGCCCTGTGGAATTGCTTCCTGATGTCTCACCCCCTCGTGGATGAGTCTATCCTCTATTTCTGCCGGGGACCCTGGCCATGTCTGCGTATGTTAAAGGGAACCTTGAGAGAGGGTTCATCTGGAAGTCTTCTTTGTGAAAAAGAAAGATTGATCTGCTCATCCTTGTATCGACTACTGAGGTTTGAAACAAATCAAGGACAAGAACAAGTTCCCCTTGCCACTCACCTCATAGCTCTTCGACTGAATTTACGGGGCCATGGTGTTCACAAAGCTGGATCTACGCGGGGCTTATAACTTGATCTGTATCCGCAAAGGTGACGAGTGGAAAACCGCATTCAACACCCAAGACGGTCAGTACGAATATCTTGTAGTGCCCTTTGGACTGTGTAATGCTCCAGCTGTGTTCCAGGAGTTCGTAAATTACATCTTCCGGGATCTGGACAACATCCTGATCTACTCACCCGATTTGACGACGCAAGTTCTGTTGCGGTTAAGGAGGAATCACCTAGATGCTAAACTCAAAAAGTGTGTGTTCGAGAAGAACTCTCTGCCTTTCCTGGGCTACATTGTCTCTGACCGTGGACTCAAGATGGATCCAGAAAAGGTGAAGTCCGTCTTAGAGTGGCCACGTCCACAGGGTCTTCGGTCTATACAACAATTCTTGGGATTTGCTAACTTCTACTGGCAATTTATCCCGAACTTCTCGTCTCTGACTGCTCCAATCTCTGCCCTCACTAAGAAGGGGGTGAACGCCAAGGCTTCGCCTCCGTAGGCAGAGTCAGCATTTACAAACCTCAAGAGCGCTTTCACTTCAGCTTCAGTTCTCCATCACACTGATGCATCTCGACAGTTCTTTCTGGAGGTGGATGCATCTTCTGTTGTTATTGGAGCATTACTATGTCAAAGAAGCTCTAACGGCAAGACTCTTTTCAAAATCATACTCTCCTGCAGAGCGCAACTATTCCATCGGGGATCGGGCGTTGCTGGCCATCAAGTTGGCCTTAGAGGAGTGGAGACACTTGCTGGAGGACGCTATTAACCACTATTAACCCTTTTACAAGAACCTCACATACCTACGGTCAACACAATGACTAAATCCTTGCCAAGCCAGATGGTCGCTGATCTTTACCCGATTTCAAGTCTTACTTCACTTCCATCCTGCAGACAAGAATGTGAAGGCTGGTGCCCTGTCTCGATCTTTTGAAACCAATGACTCTGAGGAAATTCCTCAATATATCACAGATCCTTCTAGGATTAATGTCGCTAACCTTCTGCAAATTAGAGACATTCCTCCCGGAAAAACTTTTGTTAGTCTTGCAGGCAGGAAGAGAATTCCCTGCTGGGGACAGAACTCCAAACTGGCTGGGCACTCTGGTGTCCGTAATACACAAGACTTGGTAGCTCGACATTACTGGTGGCCCACATTGCCTAGAGATGTTGTGGACTATGTTTCCTCATGTACAACTTGTGCTTCGAACAAGTCTACCCACTCCAAACCTGCTGGTCTGCTCCTACCCCTCCATGTCCCTGATAACCCTTGGCAACATATCGCTATGGACTTTATTACAGACCTTCCTCCTCCAGCTGGATGTACTACGGTCTGGGTAGTGGTGGACCGTTTCTCTAAAATCGCAAATTTTATAACTTTGACTTGCCTTCCGTCTGCTCCTCGCCTGTAAATCTTATTATTCTGCACATTTTCCATTTGAACGGACTACCTCTTGGTCCTGAGGAGAGGTCCTGGGAGCCAGAAAAGAATCTTAATGACTGTACCCTCATTAAGAAATTCAACTTACGCTCTTGACACAAAAAGGGGGCATAAGGGGGTACTGTAACGGTTGTGGACTGACTTATAAGGTGCGCGAGCGATCATCCCCGTCTTAAAGGGCCAGCGCACGTCCATACTAAAAGTTCCCTAACCAATCACTAAATCACCCTGGACTATAAAAAAAAGGGCTCCACCGTTTCACTATTTGCCTGAGCTATTGTCTACCCATATTTCGTATTCAAACAGTCCCTTGATTGTTTTCTGCTCCCAGTGTTCCCGTATCCTGCTCCCCATATCCTGTATCCTGTTGCTGTATTTGTTTTCTGACCCTTTAGTTGGAGTCGAGTGTGTCATCTGCCATGTCTGGTGTCATCTGTCACGTTTGGTATCATCCACCACGTCTGGTGTCATCTTCCACGTCTGGTGTCATCTTCCACGTCTGGTGTCATCTTCCACGTCTGGTGTCATCCACCACGTCTGTTGTCATCTTCCACGTCTGGTGTCATTCACCACATCTGGCGTCATCGGTCACGTCAAGCTCCATCCGTACCAAAGCCTCTGCTACCTTCTGGAATCTTTCAGGTACTCTTGTGCTAGACTTTTATATAGACTGTTGTTTGGCCAGCTGCCACTCTGCTATGGCGGAGCGGCCTAGTGGGTCCAACATACACCTAGATCATGACACATATATGGACAGAGACGTCAGCGGCTTCTCTGGAGCGGAATCCCGGTTGCT
This sequence comes from Rhinoderma darwinii, assembly GCF_050947455.1. NCBI lineage: Eukaryota > Metazoa > Chordata > Amphibia > Anura > Rhinodermatidae > Rhinoderma > Rhinoderma darwinii. The sequence goes on from NC_134688.1 coordinate 306,599,886, forward strand.
CTGGCAGGGGATTCCACTCCAGGAGTAGCCCCTGATGTCACTGTCCATATATTGGACATTGACATCAGGGGTTCCCTCTAGGAGCGGAATCCCCGGCCTATGCTCCTAGAGGGAGTCCCAATGGCGCTATCTACTGGGGGTAGCACTATCTATAGGGACGGTGGAGCTATCTTCAAGGTGGATGTGGCACTATCTACATAGGTACAGTGGCACTATATTGGGGCACTATCTACTGGGAAAACTGACGCTATCTACATAGGCAGTATCTACATGGGCACTGTGGCACTATCTACATGAGCACTGGCACTAGGGGCAGCTAAGGGGGCATTATACTGTATTGGGCAGCTATGGGGGCATTGTACTGTATGAGGGAAGCTATAGGGGCATTATACTATATGTGGCAGCTATGGGGGCATTATACTGTATGGGGGCAGCTATAGGGCATTATGCTGTATGGGGCAGCTATAGGGGCATTATGCTGTATGGGAGCAGCTATTGGGCATTATGATGTATGGGGGAATTTGTTTGGGCATCATACTGCATCAGGGAATCTGTGTGGGCATTATACTGTATGGTGGCATCTTTGTGGGCATTATACTGTATGGGGCAGCTATGGGGCATTATCCTGTATGATGGCATTATACTGTATGGGGACAGCTATGGGGGCATTGTGCTTTATGAGAGCAACTATTGGGCATTATGCTGTATGGGGGAAGTTGTTTTGGCATTATACTGCATGGGGGCACCTGTGTGGGCATTATACTGTATGGGGACATCTGTGTGGGCATTATACTGTATGGGGCAGCTATGGGGGCATTATATTGTAGTGGGGCATTATACTGTATAGGGGTAGCTATAAAGAAAATATATGAATGAGGTCAGTGTGCCTGACTAAAGCAGATTGTATAACCGAGGCTAATGAGACTATATGGTGACATCTCGTAGATAGCACTACAACCCTCCTCCCTGTAAACAGCTCCATTGGGGCTCCCTAGAGAAACCCTCGATGTCACTGTACATATATGCATAGTGACGTCAGGAGCTTCTCCAGGAGCGGAATCCCTTGGAAGAGCATCCGCTCCTGGAGAAGCTCCTGACGTCACTATGCATATATGTACAGTGACATCGAGGGTTTCTCTAGGGAGCCCCAATGGAGCTGTTTACAGGGAGGAGGGGTGTAGTGCTATCTACGAGATGTCACCATATAGTCTCATTAGCCTCAGTTATACAATCTGCTTTAGTCAGGCACACTGACCTCTTTCATATATTTTCTTTTAATTTATTGTTAGGTTAACTCCCTTTTATATAACTATTGCTTATAAAATGTACAAATAGTTTTATGCTCGAGTTACATTTAAAAAAAAGGTGAAAAAAAAATTACATCTCTTGATTAGCAGGGAAAGCAAACACGGCAAGGGAGAAGGAGATGTTGGGAAAGAAATTTGGGGTGGGGGTGCCAAACAGCATCTTTGCCCCGAGTGCTGGAGAACCCTAGACAAACTGTGAACCTAAATAATAATCGCAAATCCCTTTTCTGGCTGACAGAAATCATTGAAAGTTTGTTGACACTTTGGGAACAATATCGCAGCGAAGAGCTGCGTTTTTTGCAAAATCAGTTCCCACAGAGTTTTTTGGCGCTGATTTTGACGCGGAAACCGCGTTGGAATCAGTGGCAAAAAAAATCCCAAACCACCCCCCATTGACTTCAATGGGAGGCAAAGGCGTTTTTTTAGCCGGTTGGCTTTTGGCCTCTCGCAGGAAAAATGTCCTTTCTTGCCGCGGCTTTTGCCTCTGACCTCCCATTGAATTAATGGCAAGCAGAAAAAAACCTGTGGCTCTCGTTTCCGAGCGTTTTTCACAGCGTTTTTTGCCCGTGGTCCTTGCATTAGCTTCAATGGCCGTGGGCGAAATATGCAGCAAAAAAAGCAGAAAAAAAGCACAAGTAGTTCAAAATCTGCCTCAAAATTCCTGAAGGAATTCTGAGGAAGATTTTTTTCTCCTGCAAAAACTCTGTGTGAACGGGGACATTCTTCTATAGTGATAATTGTTACTGCCATAACAAAAGCAAGTAAGGCCTCGTTCACATCAGCGTAGGGTTCCGTTTGCGGTTTCTGTTCATCCATTCCGTCAAAGAACCATCGTTTTCATTACTATTGATTTCAATGGTAATGCTTCTGTTGCAAATGGTTTCCGTTTGTTTCCGTTCCGTAAGCTTTCCGTTTTTTGCTGCAGAAACAATAGCGTAGTCGACTACGCTATTGTTTCTTTAAAAAAAAACGGAAACTTTATGGAACGGAACCAACTGCAACGGTAGCATTACCATTTAAATAAATGGTAATGCAAACCAAAGCTATGGTTTCCGTTTGGCTTTTCGTTAATCTGTTCCTCTGACAGAATGGATGAACGGAAACCCCCAAATGGAACCCGATGCTGATGTGAACGAGGCCTTACTGGTATCGCTAGAGAAGCGGTTAGCAGATTTTATGCTAAAGAGAATAGATACGGATAGTATATGGACAATGTAGTGAAAAATGTAAATATTTAGAAATATTTGGTAGATTAGTAAATAGGGGACAGATGGAAGACTACAAAGGGTTTGTGTGTTGTCCGTTACCATGCATAGTTCCACATAGTAGCTAAAGCCGCTAAACAGTGGGAAACTTAGATGTGTTCGATAACTGCTCGTTCCTGGTGTCAGAGTCATGCAGGATCCGCTTTCACTGAACCCGTCAGTCCCGTGGACTTTACGTATACAGGGTTCAGTGCTCGATACAGCTGCTGTTTATCCAGGATACAAAGCAGCTGTATCTGAAAAAGTAAAAATAATTTTTAATAAAAATTTAAAAGTTGCAACAAACACTGTTTTATTGAAAGAAAAAAAATAAATTCAAAAGGTGTACATAGCCTTTAGAAGGTTGCACCCTGTACAGCACTAGGTGAATGCTGTGTTAAAGGGAACCTGTCACCAGCATTCACCTATTGAACTCTCCTCACTCCCTTGAGGCCACTGCTGTCAAAATGTCATTGGCGTTATCCACCCTGCTAAACTCCTCCTCCGACCATAAATGGTCTGCAAACATTTCACACCTTTTATATTAATAATCCGGCAGTCTCGTTCGTTCCTCTTCTTATGCCCACCCACCGCCGAAAACCGGCCGACCTGAATGCCAAAATCTTGCCTGAGATAGAGCATATGCCCATCATGTATGGTCCGATACGCTTCCCTGCTTTCTTCCGTCCCCAAATCTAGTTACTGCGAATGCGCCGCTATGGTGCCCCATTGTTCGCATACATCAGAGCAGGACATCGATCTGCAAACGCGGGATTTCGTGTCTGCTGGGGGTAGGCGAGGAGCTGTCAATCAAATGTAAGGAGGCGGGATAAACTCGGAAAGGCTTGAGGAATGAAGATATGACTCTTTTCAAACGAAGATATGACTCTTTTATGCTCATTAGCATACGGAACAGGAACACTAAAAAATGGAATACTATAGCTACAGAGCCGACTAAGAAGACAATTATAGGTTACACAAAAAAAAAAAATCACCCAATTCCACCAGGTATTGCTGGTATAATAGGTGAAATGCTGGTGACAGGTTCCCTTTAAGGCTGGATTCACACGAGCATGTTACGTCCGTAATGGACGGAACGTATTTCGGCCACTAATCTCGGACCGAACACTTCAGGGAGCCGGGCTCCTAGCATCATACTTATGTACGATGCTAGGAGTCCCTGCCTCTCCGTGGAACTACTGTCCCGTACTGAAAACATGATTACAGTACGGGACAGTTTTCCGGCAGTGAGCCAGGGACTCCTAGCATCGCACATTACTATGATGCTAGGAGCCCGGCTCCCTGCACTGTGTTCGGTCCGGGACTTGCGGCCGAAATACGTTCCGTCCATTACGGACGTAATGTTCTCGTGTGAATCCAGCTTAAGAATGCCTTGAATTGCACCCTAGTCAGCAGCCTGTAGGGCATAATACTGTCATGACGTATACATAAAATTATTTAAATTATGTTTTCGTGTATCAAATGCAGAGACAGGCAATTTCAACTAATACTTTTGTGTAGAATTATATTCATCATGTACATACAAGTGATCAAAAACTAGAGGTAACTGTTCTATACAATAGCTATGTTTACATGTATACATTTTTGTTTTACTTTATGTGAAGTGAAGTTCCAAAAATGACACATATACACACACATGTAATTCAGTATCCTACTGTTTGTGCCTGCTGTACACATACCATGCATTCACACTCAGTACTTATTATAGCTTGCTTAGAACAAATTGACATGCATAGATAGAAACAAATCACTAACACCTATCCCAGGTACAAAGAGTAAAATGAACTATAATTTACCGTCTTTCATCTGTCTGCGCTGTGACAGGATTTTTTATTTGTGATTTAAAAAGCCAGACCATCCCCCTTCCAGCTATGCTACTTCCTGTGACTCAAATGACATCAAGGCAGGCTGCTGGAATGTGAGTGATGTGGGGGTGGGGAGAGCGTTCAGTGCATTCCTTGCAAACTCTTTGACCTCTTCCCCTCGCCCAAGTTTCTGCATACTTTTCAGCACACCATTTCCCACAGATTTGGTACATACCAATAATTGTAGCCTGTATGTTGTTCTGTATTCCTGAATGTAGTACACTATATAAAAATAGCAATTTTATTGTTATACGCTATTAATCCTGCCACAAAAACGGAAACCTTATGCAATGGAGACAAACGGAAACTATTGGCAACGGAAGCATTACCATTGAAATCAATGGTAATGCAAATGGCAAGCTATGGTTTTAACCTGTCATGCAAATACAATTTTGTAATTTTTTTAAATTATTTATTTAATTATATGCTTTTTGTGCAAATACAAAAAAAGAGTAAAGGGCCTGTTCACATCAGCGTTGGCTTTCCGTTCCGGTGTTCCGTCTGAGGTTTCCGTCGGGTGAACCCCGCAACGGAAAGTCAAACTGAAACCACAGCTTCCGTTTCAGTCACCATTGATATCAATGGTGATGGAAATATTGCTAATGGTTTCCGTTCGTCACCATTCCGGCAGGTTTCCGTTTTAACTATGGAATCAATAGCGAAGTCGACTACGCAGCACTTTACAATTCAGGGGGTACATTGTACAGGCAATATCAGACATTACATATTGACAAAACTAATTTACAATTCAAACAAGAGGAATGAGGACCCTGCTCGCAAGAGTTTACAATCTATGAGGAAATAAGGGAGACACAAAATGTAAAAGTGCTTGTTAAAGAGGCTCTGTCACCAGATTTTGCAGCCCCTATCTGCTATTGTAGCAGATAGGCGCTGCAATGTAGATTACAGTAACGTTTTTATTTTTTAAAAACGAGCATTTTTGGCCAAGTTATGGCCATTTTCGTATTTATGCAAATGAGGCTTGCAAAAGTACAACTGGGCGTGTTGAAAAGTAAAAGTACAACTGGGCGTGTATTATGTGCGTACATCGGGGCGTGTTTACTACTTTTACTAGCTGGGCGTTGTGTATAGAAGTGTCATCCACTTCTCTTCACAACGCCCAGCTTCTGGCAGTGCAGCACTGTGACGTCACTCACAGGTCCTGCATCGTGTCGGCACCAGAGGCTACAGTTGATTCTGCAGCAGCATCAGCGTTTGCAGGTAAGTAGCTACATCGACTTACCTGCAAACGCCGATGCTGCTGCAGAATCATCTGTAGCCTCTGGTGCCGACACGATGCAGGACCTGTGAGTGACGTCACAGTGCTGCACTGCCAGAAGCTGGGCGTTGTGAAGAGAAGTGGATGATACTTCTATACACAACGCCCAGCTAGTAAAAGTAGTAAACACGCCCCGATGTACGCACATAATACACGCCCAGTTGTACTTTTACTTTTCAACACGCCCAGTTGTACTTTTGCAAGCCTCATTTGCATAAATACGAAAATGGTCATAACTTGGCCAAAAATGCTCGTTTTTTAAAAATAAAAACGTTACTGTAATCTACATTGCAGCGCCGATCTGCTACAATAGCAGATAGGGGCTGCAAAATCTGGTGACAGAGCCTCTTTAAGTACAATGGTCCAGCCATCTTTTATACATTTGGGGTAGTACACATAAAGCTGCATGAGCCGGTCACCAGCCAGTGTCTGTGTATGACAGACATGAAGTGCATTAGGGTGCAAGAAGTGTGGGGATACTGCTGAATTAGGGGGTCAAGTTCTCATGACTAATGTCAAGGGGGGCCAGGTAAAAGAGTCAGATTAGGGAATGTTATAGGCCTGTCTAAATAGATGTGTTTTCAGGGCACGTTCAAAACTGTGGATGTTGGGAATTGATCTGATTGTCTGGGGTAGCGCATTCCAGAGGACGGGTGCAGCATGAGAAAAATCTTGGAGACGGGAGTGGGAGGTTCGGGTTATGGTGGATGTTAACCCCTTCCCGACATACGCCGTATATATACGGCGCTGTCGGGAGGTGGTTCCCGCAAAGCGCCGTATATATACGGCGCAGTGATGGTGCGGGCTCAGAAGCAGAGCCGGCACTATCACTGCGGGGTGACAGCTGTATTATACAGCTGGCACCCTCCTGTAACTGCCAGGACCGGAGCTACTCTCCGATCCGGCAGATTAACCCCTCAGATGCTGCGCTCAATAGAGCGCAGCATCTGATAGGTTTTCACCCGATCGGCAACCCAGTGATGCAATCGCTGGGTTGCTGTGGCAATCGGACGCCAGAAAATGGCGTCCGAGTCTGCCTTGTACGGGAGCCGATGAGGACCCGCCTGCGGCGAGTCCTCATAGGCTTGCTGTCAGTGAATAACTGACAGCGCTAATACACTGCACTACGTATGTAGTGCAGTGTATTAGAGTAGCGATCGGGGCATCAGGCCCTCATGTCCCCTAGTGGGACAAGTAAAAAAAGTAAAAAAAAGTAAATAAAAATGTGGTAAAACAATAAAAACACACACATTTCAAATAAAAATAAGGCTAAACTGACTTTTTTCCCATAGTAAGTATTTTATTATGGGAAAAACCGTAAAAATAAAAAAAACTATACATAATTGGTATCGCCGCGTCCGTAACGACCCAAACTACAAAACTATTATGTAATTTATCCCGCACGGTGAACGCGGTAAAAAAAAAACATGAAAAACAGCGCCAGAATCTTTGTTTTTAGGTCACATCTCCTTCCAAAAAATGCTATAAAAAGTGATCAAAAAGTCACATTTACTCCAAAATAGTACTAATAAAAACGCCAATCCGTGCCGCAAAAAATAATCCCTGACACCGCTTTGTGCACGCAAAAATAATAAAGTTATGGGTCTTAGAATATGGCGACACAGAAAACAAATGATTTTATAAAAAAAGTGATTTTATTGTGCAAAAGCCGCAATACATAAAAAAAACTATATAAATTTGGTATTGCCGTAATCGTATCGACCCGCAGAATAAAGCTAACATGTAATCTAGGGCGCACTGTGGATGCAGAGAAAAAAAAACAATAAAAAACTATTCCAGAATTGCTTGTTTTTGGTAATTTCCTTTACCAAAAAATGAAATAAAAAGTGATCAAAAAGTCGTATGTGTTCTAAAATGGTACCAATAAAATCTACAGCCCGTCTCGCAAAAAACAAGCCCGCACACCGCTCAATCAACTGAAAAATAAAAAAGTTACGGCACTAGTAATGCGGTGATCAAAAACATCTCAATGCGCAGGCCGGAGGGGAACATTCCTTCAGTTTCAGGGCCCTAGTATTTAGGAACTAGGAAAGGGCAGGGACATAGCACATCCGCTGGAAGCGAGGGCGCCCGTATTATATCAGCGCAAAACTTTCCCAGCAATATTTCCCAAACTACGAAGGAGAAAAAGTCCCCAAAAGGTGCAGAGCGTTACAAAGGAGGGATAAGAAAGAAAACCGTTTATCAGTGTGACGCCGGCCTGCGCATAACGGATCGCTTCACAGCGTAACACACATCTATGGATAATTGTATTATTTACCCCATTATTATACCCTCCTATTATGCCCTGATATACTCCGCACAGATTACATATGCCACCACATTATAAGCTGAAATACCAGCAAAACCCCAAACAGAACTATTACCAAGCAAAATCCATGCTCAAAATGGCGGTCTTTCCCTTCTTAGCCCTACAGTGTGCCCAAACAGCAATTTATGGCCACAAGTAAGGCATTACCATACCCGGGAGAACCCGCTTAACAATTTATGGGGTAAGATTCTCTAGGGGCACAACATCTTGTGCGGTGAATGGGCAGATCAGTGGAGAAATTGCAATTTTCACTTTGCACCATCCACTGCGTATTCATTTCTGAAAAACACCTGTGGAGTCTAAATTGTCACTACACCCCTTGATAAATGCCTTTAGGGGTGTAGTTTCTAAAACGGGGTCACTTTTGTTTGGTACATCAGGGGTTTTGCAAATGCAACATGGCATCCGCAACCCATTCCAGCAAAATCTACGCTCCAAAAGATAAATACCGCTCCTTTTCTTCTGAATGCTCCCATATATGTAAACAGTCGATTATAACCACATATGGGGTGTTACCGTACTCTGGAGAAATTACTTTACAAATGTTGGGGTGCTTTTTCTTCTCTATTCCTTGTAAAAATGAAAAATGTGTATCTAAAACTACATCTTGTTGGAAAAAAAAAATATTTTTCATTTTCATGGCTTAATTCTAATTAATTCAGCAAAAAACCTTTGGGATCAAAATTTTCACTATACCCCTAGATGATTCCTCAGGGGGTGCAGTTTCCCAAATGGTGTCACTTTTGGGGTGTTTCCACTGTACTAGTACTACAGGGGCTCAGCAAATATGACATGACACCCAGAAACCATTCCAAAATCCAAATGGTGCTCCTTCCATTCTGAGCCCTACCGTGTGTCCAAACAGATGTTTGTGACCACATGTGGGGTATTATTTTACTCGGGAGAAGTTGCTTTACAAATGTTGTGGTGTTTTTTCTCCTTCAGTCCTTGTGGAAATGAAAAAAAAATACCTAAACCTACATTTTCTTTGAAAAAATGTAGATTTTCATTTTTACGGCCTAGTTACAATAAGTTCTGTAAAAAACCTGTGGGGTAAAACTGCTCACTCTACCCCTAGATAATTCCCTCATGGGGTGTAGTTTCCAAAATGGGGTCACTTGTTGGGGGTTTCCACTGTTTTGTCCCCTCAGGAGCTTTGCAAATGTGACATGGCCTCCGCAAACCATTCCTGCTAAATTTGAGTTCCAAAAGCCAAATGGCGCACTTTCCCTTCTCAGCCTCGCCGTGTGTCCAAACAGCCGTTTATTACCACATGTGGGGTATTGTTTTACTCGGGAGAAATTTCTTTACAAATTTTATGGTGCTTTTTCTCCTTTAGTCCTTGTGGAAATGAAAAAAAATTAGCTAAACCTACATTTTATTTGAAAAAATGTAGATTTTCATTTTCACAGCCTACTTGCAAAAATTTCTGCAAAAAACCTGTGGGGTCAAAATGCTCACTATACCCTAGATAATTTCCTCAAAGGGTATAGTTTCCAAAATGGGGTCACTTGTTGGGGGTTTCCACTGTTTTGTCACCTCAGGGGCTTTGCAAATGCGACATGGCCTCCGCAAACCATTCCTGCTAAATTTGAGCTCCAAGAGCCAAATGGCGCTCTTTCCCTTCTAAGCCCTGCCGTGTGTCCAAACAACTGTTTATTACCACATGTGGGGTATTGTTTTACTCGGGAGAAATTGCTCTACAAATGTTGTGGTGCTTTTTCTACTTTAGTTCTCTTGGAAATGAAAAAAAATTAGCTAAACCTACATTTTATTTGAAAAAATGTAGATTATCATTTTCATGACCTAGTTCCAAAAATTTTTGCAAAAAAACTGGCCGGTCAAAATGCTTGCTACACCCCTAGATAAATTCCTCGAGGGGTATAGTTTCCAAAATGGGGTCACTTGTTGGGGGTTTCCACTGTTTTGTCACCTCAGGGGCTTTGCAAATGTGACATGGCCTCCGCAAACCATTTCTGCTAAATTTGAGCTCCAAGAGCCAAATGGCGCACTTTCCATTCTAAGCCCTGCCGTGTGTCCAAACAACCGTTTATTACCACATGTGGGGTACTGTTTTACTCGGGAGAAATTGCTCTACAAATGCTGTGGTGCTTTTTCTACTTTAGTTCTTTTGGAAATGAAAAAAAATTAGCTATACCTACATTTTATTTGAAAAAATGTAGATTTTCATTTTCATGGCCTAGTTCCAAAAATTTTTGCAAAAAAACTGGCCGGTCAAAATGCTTGCTACACCCCTAGATAAATTCTTCGAGGGGTGTAGTTTCCCAAATGGGGTCACTTTTGGGGGGTTTCCACTGTTTTAGTTCCACTAGACCTGTTCAAAGCTGACATGGTGCCTAAAATATATTCTAATAAAAAGGAGGCCCAAAATCCACTAGGTGCTCCTTTGCTTCTGAGGCCGGTGCTTCAGTCCAGTAGCACGCTACGGCCACATGTGGGATATTTCCTAAAACTGCAGAACCTGGGCAATAAATATTGAGTTGCATTTCTTGGGTAAAACCTTCTGTGGTACAAAAAAAATGGATTCAAAATGAATTTCTGGAAAAAAATAATGAACTTTGTAAATTTCACCTCTACTTTGCCTTAATTCCTGCGCAATGTCTAAAGGGTTAAGAAACTTTCTAAATGCTGTTTTGAATACTTTGAGGGGTGCAGTTTTTAAAATGGGGTGACTTATTGGCGGTTTCTAATATCTAAGGACCTCAAAGCCACTTCACAACTGAACTGGCCCCTGTAAAAATAGCATTTTGAAATTTTCTTGAAAATGTGAGAAATTGCTGCTAAAGTTCTAAGCCTTGTAACGTCCTAGAAAAATAAAATGATGATCAAAAAACGATGCCAATCTAAAGTAGACATATGGGGGATGTTAGTTAGCAACATTTTTGTGTGGTATAACTGCCTGTCTTACAAGCAGATGCATTTAAATTGAGAAAAATGTTAATTTTTGCAATTTTTCGCAAAATTTTGGTGTTTTTCACAATAAATACTGAATGTATCGGGCAAATTTTGCCAGTAACATAAAGTCCAATGTGTCACGAGAAAACAATCTCAGAATCGCTTGGATAGGTAAAAGCATTCCGGAGTTATTACCACATAAATTGAAACATGTCAGATTTGAAAAATGAGGCTCTGTCAGGAAGGTCAAAAGTGGCCAAAGAGGGAAGGGGTTAATCTAAGGTTGTTGACAGGGTGGATTCTGGAGATGTTTTTGAGGTGAAAGTGACAGGAGCATGTAAGTGATTGGATATGCGAAGTATAGGAAAGATCTGAGTCAAAAATAACCCCAAGGCAGCGGACGTGCTGCCTGGGAGTTATGGTAGTGCCGCACACTGAGATGGAGACATCAGGTTTAGGTAGGTTAGTAGATGGTGGGAACACAAGGAGCTTCGTTTTAGAAAGATTCAGTTTCAGATAGAGAGAGGACATGATGTTAGAGACAGCGGACAGACAATCACTGGTGTTTTGTTTTAGAGCGGGGGTGATGTAACGGTGAAAGGTATATAATTGTGTGTCATCAGTGCAGAGATGTTACTGGAAGCCAAATCTGCTGATGGTTTGTCCAATAGGTGCGGTGTAGAGAGAAAAGAGAAGCGGACCTAGGATTGATCCTTGAGGAACCCCAGATAGCAAGGGGAAAGAGGAGAAGAGGTAGAACCAGCAAATGGCACACTGAACGAGTGGTCAGACAGATAGAAGAAAACCAATAGAGAGCAGTGACTTTAAGGCCAATAGAGTGGAGCATTTTAAGTAGGAGTTTTTGGTCTACAGTGTCAAAGGCTGCAGAGAGATCCAGAAGAATCAGTAGAGAGTGTAACGCCCATAGCCACGGACCATCAGGATTACTCACCCCTCGACGGCCGCTGCCATGTATCTGTGAGCGCTGGCCCGCATCTCCTTCTCAGGAGATGCCAGGGCTCACTTCCGCTTCATTCTGGTGTGTCCTGTAGGGTGCGCCTGCACGCTCGTGCCTGGCCTTAAAGGGCCAGCGCGCGCACATGAAGTAAATCAGTAAATTAGCCCATACTCACACTGGACTATAAGAAGGGCCCGGCCCCTTCCTTCATTGCCTGAACATTGTTGTGTTTACCCGTGTTAGTCTTTGCAAATGGTCCCTTAGTGTTTTCCAGTTCCCATTGTTCCTGTACCTGCTACCTGTATCCTGTATCCCGTGCTACCTTGCTCCTGTGCCTTAGAGAGTTGGAGTCGTGTTGTGCCACCAAACTCGTCTGCTGTGTTACACCATGCCTGGTGTCTGGTGCCAATGTCCCATCCGAGCCAAACCAGCTACTGTCTGAACTACTACAGGTACCCTTATTCGGACTATAGACATTGACTTGGTACACTGTTTGGCCAGCTGCTATCCCGCTAAGGCGGTATGGCCCAGTGGGTCCACATACCCACATAGAGTATTTGCTATTAGATTTAGCCGCCAAGAGATCGTTTGAGAATTTAGTAAGGGCAGATTCTGTGGTGTGTAGAGTGCGGAACCCAGATTGTAAGGGGTCAAGAATGGAGTTAGCAGAGAGATAGCAGATAAGGCGAGAGTAGACTAAGCGTTCCAGGAGTTTGGAGATGAAAGTGAGATTAGAGACTGGATGGGTCAAGAGTTGTTTTTCAGTAATGGGCTTATAATGGAAATTATAAATGAGGGGGGAAAGATTCCAGAAGAAAGAGAGAGGTTAAAAACTTTAGTCAGGTAACTAGTGACAGCCGGGGAGAGGGACTGGACGAGGTGTGAGGGGATAGGATCACTAGAGCAGGTAGTTGGAGGAGAAGAAGAAAGGAGCCTAGAGACTTCTATTGTTATTGGGTCAAATGCTGAAAGTGAAGAAGAGGGAGTGTGGGAGGGAAAGGGATCTATGTTACTAAGGGACTGGGAGATAATATCATTCCGGATGTTGTCAATTTTAACTTTAAAATAAGTGGCCAGGTTTTCAGCATTAAGATCTGTGATTAGCGTCTGCAGTTTAAGGCTAAGGATGGAATGAAAAGTATCAAATATGCGTTTTGAATTATTAGATAGTGTGGATATGAGAGAAGTGAAATAGACTTGTTTGGCTATTCAAAAGGCATAGCTGTAAGTTCTCAGAATAAATTTGTAATGAATGAAGTCCGCTGACAAGTGCGATTTTCTCCACAGACTTTCGGCACCTCTTGAGCATCGCTGAAGAAAGCGGGATTGAGGCGTGTGCCAGGGTTGTGGACGTCTTTGCCGGGTGGTGTAGGGGGGCTGCTTCATCCAAAGCATTTTTGAGAGTGTTATTGTAATGTTTGGCGGCCTGATTGGGACAGGAGAGGAAAGAGATAGGGGACTGTAGACTGTCTATGAGTTTCTTAGTGTTAATGGCATGTAGATTTCTGTATGTCTGATGGTTAGGCACAGGGCCGCCATCAGGAATTTGAGGGCCCCCTACAGCTACATTTTCTGGGCCCCCCTACCGTGGCACCGCCTATTAACGGTACTCCGTCCAGCACTATATCATGGTACCCAGGGCCGCCATCAGGGGGGGTATTATTGGTACTGATGTGAGTGGCCCGGCCAAACCTAATTGAAAGGGGGGCCGGGCAACTGCCGCGACTTTCCTTTGGTAGAAAAAAAACAGGCCCCTGCAATGGGGCCTGTTTTTTTCACCAAAAAAATGTCGTGAGCTGCGGGCCCCCCTTTCACCATTAGCGCAGTCGACTACGCTATTGATTCCGTCCGAAAACCTGCCGGAACGGTGACGGACGGAAACCATTAGCGATGTTTCCGTCACCATTGAGATCAATGGTGACTGAAACGGAAGCTGTGCTGTCACTTTCACTTTCCGTTGCGGGGTTCACCCGACTGATTTTTGCGGCAGAACCGCAGAATTTCCGCAACAGAGGAGCAGCAATCCCACAAAATAAATTGACATGCTGCGGCTTAAAAAGCCAAAAGCCACACTGCAGGTCCATTTTTTTTTGCAGCGAGTGGATGAGATTTGTTGCATAAAATCTGCAGTGTTCATGCCTAGTGTGTTCCTACCCTAAGAGCGGATTTACACGAGCATGTGCTTTTTGCGTGCGCAAAAACGTGGCGTTTTGCGCATGCAAAAGGGCCATAACAGCTCCGTGTGGCAGCAGCGTATGATGCGCGGCTGTGTGATTTTCGCGCAGCCGCCATCATTATGACACTCTGTTTGTATGTTTGTAGCTCGTGGTGCTTTTCTGTTTTCATTCATAGTTTATACTGCTGCGGAAGTGCTGGGCGTGATTTTCACGCACCCATTGACTTCAATGGGTGCGTGATGCTCGAACAATGCACAAATATCGGACATGTCGTGAGTTTTACGCAGCGGACACACGGACACACGCTGCGTGAAAATCACTGACAGTCTGCACGGCCCCATAGAGTAACATAGGTCCGTGCGAGGCGCGTGAAAATCACGCACGTTGCACGGACGTATTACACGTTCGTCTGAATAAGCCCTAACAATAAGGCTAAGTTCACAGAGTTTTTGGGCCTTGATATTGACTCGGATACTGCGTCAGAATCAGCACCAAACAACTTCCAAAACCGCCTCCCATTGATTTCATCTGAAATCAATGGGAGCCAGTCACGGAAAAAAGGAAAAGCAGCACGTCCTTTCTTGCCGCGGTTCCGCCTATGACCTCCCATCGAAATCAATGGGAGGCAGAAAATGAATTTTTCGCTGGGTTTTTTGCCTGCTGTCCTCAATCGCAGCGGGCAAAAAACGCAGCAAAAAACGCGGCAAGATAGTGTGGGCAGGTCAAAATCTGCCTCAAAATTCTTTAAGGAATTTTGAGGCAGATTTTTTCGGCCTGCAAAATACTCTGTGTGAACAGGGCCATACATAAACAGCACTTTGAGACACTTTACTCACCGTGTCAGAAGAGCTGCTCCCACTCCAGTCCTCTTCAGGCGATGTCTTCGGTCCAGACGTCCAGTCCTTCACCTCCAGGCTCCAGAAAATGGCGGGGATCGTAGAACTCCTGCCGCCGCGCAACAACTAGACTCCTCCCCCTCTCCTTACGCAGCTACGCTCTGGAGGAGGAGGCGAAGTCGGAGGAGGACGAGGAGTCGGCGGAGGACGAGGAGGAGGAGGAGGACGAGTACGCGGGCCAGCAGGTAAGTAGACTGCGCGCCGCTGTCCCTGTGTGGCTGTCCTTCCCCGTAGATCGGTCGATGTGTTGCGGGCGCACCGCCTCCCTCTCGGCGGCGCGCCTATTTGTGGGCGGTCGTGCGCTCGCTTGCACGCGCGCAAGCGGGCCGTGTTTCGCGGCGGTGATGAGAGAGGGGCCCGCAGCTCTCGGCGGTGTTTGACGAGAGGGGGGCCCGCAGCTCACGACATTGTTTTGGTGAAAAGAACAGGCCCCATTGCAGGGGCCTGTTTTTTTTCTACCAAAGGCAAGTCACGGCAGTTGCCGGGCCCCCCTTTCAATTAAGTTTGGCCGGGCCCCCTACAGTAGTACCCCTAATACCCCCCTGATGGCGGCCCTGGTTAGGCATGCACTGTGAAGGCAGAGAATTATTGATAGTAAAGAAGAGACGGTTGTGATCAGAGAGCGGGAGAGGAGAATTATTAAAGTCAGAAACTGAGCAGAGATGGAAGAAGACCAGGTAAAGACCAGGTAAAGTGAATGGCCATCTTAATGTGTAGGAGAGTTAGTAAGTTGTGACAGACCTAGGGAGGAGGTTAAAGATAGAAACTGGGAGGCAGATGAGGACATTGGGTTATCAATGGGGATCTTAAAGTCACCCATGATGAGAGCTGGTGTTTCAGATTATAGGAATTGTGGAAGCCAGGCAGCAAAATGATCCAGGAATTGACGTGTGGAGCCCAATAGCAAACTACTGACTAGGCCCCCCAGGTGCCACAAGCAGCCCCCCTTATAGATAGTGCCCCCTGTAGATAGTGCCATACAGCCCCCTGTAGATATTACCATAAAGCCCCCCTGTATATATCGCTATACAGCTCCCATTGTATATAGTGCCACACAGCCCCCCTCCCTTGTATGTAGTGGCACACAGCCCCCCCTTAGTATATAGTGCCACACACAGCCCCCTGTTGATTGCGCCACACACAGCCCCTGTAGATAGAGCCACAGCCCTCCACTTGTAAATAGTGCCATACAGTCCCCCCCCTTAGTAGTGGCACATAGCCCCTTGTATATAGTGCCACACAGTTCCCCCTTGTATATAGTGACACACAGCTCCCCCTTGTATATACGTGTATACTGCCACACAGCTCCCTCTTGTGTATAGTGCCACACAGCTCCCCCTTGTGTATAGTGCTACACAGCCCACCCCCCCCCCCCCTTGTGTATAGTGCCACAAGGCAATGGCGCATTCAAGAAAATTGTATCAGCCAGGGGGCTCTCAATCAAACATGGAAAGTTGGGTTTGGAGGAAGGACTATGACTCTTCAGGATAGTGGCACCGCCCCATGGCCCTTTAGTGAGTAATTAGCATATAGTGTGCGCCGTTTTAAAAGTGGATATTAAAGATTTTGCTGCATTTGGAAAAAAACACACATTTGGAAATATTATCAGGTCATGTATTACCGCATGGTGGAGGTTCAAGGGGTTAAAACTACCAGACAGGTTCCCAGGAAATATACAATGAATTGAGACCAATTCCATCTGCCCTGCAATTTTGTTATTATAAATATATTCTATATAATTACATATCCAGAACCAAGCGCTGACATATACGGCTCCAGAACCAAGCTCAATACATATATACATCCCCAGAACCAAGCTCAGTACATATATACAGAACCAGAGCCGAGCTCAGTACATAAATACAGCCCCTGAACCAAGCGCAGTACATATATACAATACTAGAACCAACCTCAGTACATAAATACAGCACTAGAACCAAGCTCAGTACATATATGCAATACCAGAAGAAAGATCAGTACATAAATACAGCCCCAGAACCAAGTTCAGTACATATATACAATATTAGAACCTAGGGATGCACAATGCATCGAAATTTCGATACTGTTTCGATACCGTGCACCCCCAAACTGTTCGATACCGTTATTTCATGTATTTCGAAACGAAGCTGTGCGGCCGCACAGCAAAGTATAGTAACACATGAATGTATGAGTGCGGGGCTGCGGCTGTGTAATACAGTCATTGCCCCGCTCCTGCATCCTGAAATGTGTGTGCGGTCAGGACGATGCGATGCGGCCAGTGCTGCACTATTGAGCGGCGGTTCAGGCACTGAAGACCAAACATGGCAGGCGCACTACAAAACACCCCCATGTTCTGTGTTCAGTGCCTGAACCGCCGCTCATTAGCGTCATCACCTGCTGACCGCGCGCACACTTAATGTCAGGAGCGGGGCAATGGCTGTATTACACAGCCGTAGCCCTGCTCTATAACGACGGCGATCAGAGAAACCGCTCATCTCCGCCACTTTTCCCCTGAATGCTGCGATCAAAGCTGACTGCCACCGCAGCATTCAGGGGAAAATAAGATGGGGGTTGCCCCTTGGGTCGCATCACAGGAATCCCTGTGACGCGATTGAGGGACATACCATATATGGCCAGACAGCCCAGGGTCCATTGAAGGACTCCAAGGCTTTCTGACCATATTTCCTGTTGTTAGGGCATACTGAGGTATGTCCTAACAACTGCCTCTGTACTAGCCGTACACAGGCTAATGTACTGGCATATGGATATATGCCAGTACATTAAAGTTTAAAAATAAAGTAAAAACATAAAGTAATATTAAATTTTAAAAAAATACACCTTTTTTACAATAAACATTAAAATAAGTCTCAATACATAAAATATACACATATTCGGTATTGGCGCAGCTGTAATAACCTGCACAACCAATTTTTTGGCGTCATTTATGATGTGTAAGATGTAAAAAAATAAAATAAAAACGTCTTTCTTTCACTTATTCTGAGGCACGAGGTGTGATGAATTTAACCTCCATGTGCCTCACATTAATAGTAATTATCCCCATCATGTACCTTACACATTAACCCATTATGACTGAGAAACATGATGGGGTTAATTACTATTAATGTGAGGCACATTCAAAATTCATTCATCACACCACGTGCCTCACATCAGAAAATGTAAGAACTTTTTTTTTTTATTATTACTGTTGGCAAAATATCGTTTTAGTATCGAAATCGCAATACTACACAAGGTATCGGTATCGAAGTACAAATTCTGGTATCGTGACATCCCTACTAGAACCAACCTCAGTACATAAATAAAGCACTAGAACCAAGCTCAGTACATATATACAATACCAGAAGAAAAATCAGAACATAAATAAGGCCCCAGAACCAAGCTCATTACATAAATACAGCCCCAGGACCAAGCTCAGAACATAAATACAGCACTAGAACCAAGATCAGTACATATATGCAATACCAGAACAAAGATCAGTACATAAATACAGCACCAGAACCAAGCTCAGTACATATATACATCCCCACAACCAAGCTCAGTACATATATACAGAGCCAGAACAAAGCTCCGTACATAAATACAGCACTGGAACCAAGCTCAGTGTCGCGAAGGGTCTGTGGACCCACTGGGCCGTAACGCCTTGGTGGTAAGGCAGCTGCCCAACAGGGCGCAGGTGAATGTCTACAGTTCGTATTGGTACCTATGGCAGCTCAGACAGCGGCAACACAGGCTCGGTTAGGACTAGTCAGCAGGTAGACGTCAGGCGAGGTGAAACAGGTCAGACGTGGATACAGCACGACACGACTTTGGCACAGCACAGTGCTCGACCAGGATGGTATGGAATGCCAGGGACACGTACTGGAACAGGTACAGGAACAAGAACTGGAACAGGTACAGGAACAGGTAACACACTAGGAGGCCATCACATAGACAAACTAGGGAACAACAACAATGCTCAGGCATCGAAGCAGGGGGCTGGACCCCTCTTATAGTCCTGGGTACTCATGGGTCAAAGTTTGTCAAAAGGTCCGGTGCGCACGCTGCCCCTACTGGATCCGGCTGAGGTGAGTAGACGTGAGCGCTGGCGTCTCCTGAGGAGGAGGCTGGGGCCAGCGCTTGCCGACTCATGGCTACGGCTGTCAGGAGGGGACCGGAGCTGACAGCCCACAGCCACGGACATTACAGTATCCCCCCTCTTACGCCCCCTCTTCTTGGGACCAGAGCAAGAGAGAAACTTCTTCAGAAGAGCAGGAGCATTGAGGTTCTCTTCTGGCTCCCAGGACCCCTCTTCAGGACCAACCCCCCTCCAATCCACCAAATAAAAGGTCTTTCCTCTCACTTTTTTGGTGTCCAGGATCTCCTGAACCTCAAAGGTGTCTGAAGGGCCGCTGGAGGCAACCACAGGGCTAGGAGTCTTGGTGTAGCGGTTCAGGACCACCGACTTCAGGAGGGAGACATGGAAGGAGTTGCGGGATCTCGAGGGTAGGAGGCAGCCGAAGCTTATAGGCGACAAGGTTGAACTGCTGCAGGATCTCGAAGGGTCCGAGGAACCTGGGAGCAAATTTGCATGATGGTACCGTTAGTCAGATATTCCTGGAAGACCGCCAGACCCTCATGCCAGGAAGAAACTGAGGAGGTTCTCTTCTCCTTGTGTCAGCCCTCCGTTTCATGCGGTCGACTGCCATCAGGATGGAGGATCGAGTTTGCTGCCAGATCTGTAGGAAGTCTCTAAAGGTGGAGTCAGCCGCTGGAACCTCGGAAGAATCGGGCACCGCGAGAGGAATTCAAATGTTATTTTTCGCTGATTTTCCTAAATAGTCGATGCAAATGACAGTCAGTATAATCTTCAAGCCATCAACCGTTGGGAGTATAATGCGAATTTTATTGAACAAATCTCCTAATGATAACAGATTTGCTTTTTAGAAGTAAAAAACTCAAAATGCACTGTTTCAAATTATTATGCACAACAGAGATCAAAACATTTTAAAGGTTGTAAAGAGAACTAAAATGGTAATTTGTTGCATTTGCAGCATCAGGAGGTCATATTTACAGAAATCAAAAGCTCTTTCAATCAAAAAAAACTTAACAGGCCAAGTTACATGTTAACATAGGACCTCTTCTTTGATATCACCTTCACAATTCTTGCATCCATTGAATTTGTGAGTATTTGGACAGTTTCTGCTTGAATATCTTTGCAGGATGTCAGAATAGCCTCCCAGAGCTTCTGTTTTGTTGTGAACTGCCTCCCACCCTCATAGATATTTTGCTTGAGGATGCTCCAAAGGTTCTCAATAGGGTTGAGGTCAGGGGAACATGGGGGCCACACCATGAGTTTCTCTCCTTTTATGTCCATAGCAGCCAATGACACAGAGGTATTCTTTGCAGCATGAGATGGTGCATTGTCATGCATAAAGATAATTTTGCTACGGAAGGCACGGTTCTTCTTTTTGTACCACGGAAGAAAGTGGTACGTACTTTGCATAGGTAATTTTCACACCGTCAGGGACCCTAAAGGGGTCTACCAGCTCTTTCCCCATAATTCCAGCCCAAAACATGACTCCGCCACCTCCTTGCTGACGTCGCAGCCTTGTTGGGACATGGTGGCCATTCACCAACCATCCACTACTCCATCCATCTGGACCATCCATGGTTGCACGGCACTCATCAGTAAACAACACGGTTTGAAAATTAGTCTTCATGTATTTCTGAGCCCACTGCAACCGTTTCAGCTTGTGATCATTGTTTAGGGGTGGGCGAATTATAGCTTTATGCACACTTGCAAACCTCTGGAGGATCCTACACCTTGAGGTTCACGGGACTCCAGAGGCACCAGCGGCTTCAAATACTTGTTTTCTGCTTTGCAATGCTTTGCATTTTAGCAGCTGCTCTCCTAATCCTATCAATATGTCTGGCAGAAACCTTCCTCATTATGCCTTTATCTGAACGAACCCGTCTGTGCTCTGAATCAGTCACAAAGCTTTTTACAGTACGATGATCACGCTTAAGTTTTCTTGAAATATCCAATGTTTTCATACCTTGTCCAAGGTATTGCAATATTTCACGCTTTTCGGCAGCAGAGAGATCCTTTTTCTTTCCCATATTGCTTGAAACCTGTGGCCTGCTTAATAATGTGGAACGTCCTTCTTAAGTAGTTTTCCTTTGATTGGGCACACCTGGCAAACTAATTATCACAGGTGTCTGAGATTGATTACAATGATCCAAAGAGCCCTAAGACACAATACCATCCATGAGTTTCATTGAAAAATGAATAATTAAATGTTTATGACACTTAAATCCAATGTGCATAATAATTTGGAACACGGTGTAGATAGTGCTCCACATATAGCCCACCTATGTAGATAGTGCCTCACGTATAGCCCACCCCTGTAGACAGTGCCCTACATATAGCCCCCTTTAGATAGTGCCCCACAGGTAACCCACCCCTGTATATAGTGTCCCACATATAGCCCACACCTGTAGATAGTGACAAGTAGCTCCCCCTATAGATAGTGCTCCACATATAGCCTACCTCTGTAGATTGTACCTCACATATAGCTCCCTCTGTATATAGGGTCCCACATACAGCCCACCCATGTAGACAGTGTCCTACATATAGCCCCTGTAATGTCCGCGGCTGCGGGCTGTCGGCTCCGTTCCGCCCCTGACAGCCACAACCACGAGTTGGCAAGTGCTGGCCCCAGCCTCCTCTTCAGGAGATGCCAGCGCTCGCGTCCACTCACCTCAGCCGGATCCCGTAGGATAAACTTTGACCCGTGAGTACCCTGGACTATAAGAGGGGTCCAGCCCCCTAGTTCTATGCCTGAGCGTTGTTGTGTTCCCTAGTTTGTCTATGTGATGGCCTCCTAGTGTGTTACCTGTTCCTGTACCTGTTCCCGTACCTGTTCTAGTTCCTGTTCCTGTTCCTTGCATTTCCGTACCATCCTGATCGAGCACTGTGCTGTGCCAAAGTCGTATCGTGCTGTATCCACGTCTAACCTGCTTCACCTCGCCTGACGTCTACCTGCTGCCTAGTCCAAGCCGAGCCTGCCCTTCCGCTGTCCGAGCTGCCACAGGTACCTATACGAACTATAGACTTTCACCTGCTCCCTGTTGGCAAGCTGCCTTACCGGCAAGGCAGTACGTCCCAGTGGGTCCACAGACCCTTCGTGACAGTACATTCAGGCCATGGACCCCGCTGGTCGATTCAAGACTATGACGACGTCTCAAGAGATGCGAGCGGATATGCTAGACCTCCGGTCTTGATAGGACCAACTCCTCCAGGCGTTGAACATTCTTGCACGTCGGCAGGAGGCACAAACTGCTGTTTCTCCTACTACACCTCCTGGCAATGTTGATCCTCAGACTACACGTCTTGGCAGTATTGACCCACGTGTTTCTTTGCCACTTCCTGACTGCTATGATGGAAAAGCAAGTACCTTAATTAATGCCAAATCCACTTCTACCTTTATGCTAGGACATTTTCGTCTGATGGCGCCAGGGTCGCTTTCATCATTTCTCTCTTCACCGGCAAGGCTCTTGCATGGGCGAAACCCATCTGGGAGAGACAAGAACCAGAGACCCGTGCCTTCCAAGCCTTCCTCCGGACTTTTCGCATGGTGTTTGAGGAGCCTGGACGGGTCTCATCTGCAGCGGCCTCTTTGATTAACCTGTGCGAAGGAGACACCTCCGTGAGTGAGTACGCCATCCTCAATCCGCACCCTGGCGGGAGAACTGTTATGGTACAATGAGGCTCTGGTGTCTGAATTCTGGCATGGACTATCTTCTAGAATTAAGGACGAACTTGCCGCCCGGGATCTGCCGTCTACCCTGGATGAACTCATCCTTGTGCCTGCCTGGATTGATATACGGATCCGAGAACGCCTCCAAGAGGTTAGACGGGAGGGAGCCCTTCCTAGTCTGGTCCCTACTTTGCAGCAACCCCTGCTGTCCTCAGATCTCGATCCTCCTAAGGAGTCGGTAATAACGGACCAGTATAAGTTATCTACCCAGGAGAGACCACGCAAACGCACATCTGGACTTTGTCTTTATTGCGGTCTCGATGGCCATCTGGTGTGCCTGTGTCCCCAAAGATCCCAAAACTTAGGGTTGCTAGGAGTGACAACCTTGGGTAAAGATGGACTTCCGTCTAAATTGTCCATACCTGTGACCATAGTGTCCAAGTGGGAGCCCTTCACTTCGAACTTCTGTCTTTCTATGTCCTGTCCAAAGCTGTTAACCCTGTGTAGATGGGCTTGCCTTTGCTCCGACTGCATGCCCCAGTCCTGGACTGGAATTCTGTAGAGGTTCTCCAGTGGGGCCCTGAGTGTCAAGGTCGTTGCCTGGTGCAGATTTGTTCGGCTCAGCCTTCGCTGCCTCGGTCATTGGCAGGATTGCCGAGTCATTATGCTGCATTTTCGGACGTCTTCAGCAAGAGGGAGGCGGAGACATTGCCTCCACATTGGGCATATGACTGCCCTATTGAACTGATTCCTGGTGCATCCCTTCCCTGTGGTAGGGTATATCCTCTCTCCTGGCCAGAGACTATGTCCATGTCTGCCTATGTGAAGGAGAACTTGGACAGGGGCTTCATACGGAAGTCTTCCTCCCCGGCAGGAGCCAGGTTCTTCTTTGTCAAAAAAAAAGATGGCTCTCTTCGTCCTTGTATTGACTACAGAGGTCTCAACCAGATCACGGTGAAGAATAAATATCTGTTGCCACTGATCTCTGAACTGTTTGATCGTATACGTGGTGCCAAGATTTTTTCTAAACTAGACCTGCGTGGGGCTTACAACCTAGTCCTGATTCGCCAGGGTGATGAATGGAAGACTGCATTTAACACCCGTGATGGACACTATGAGTATCTAGTAATGCCCTTCGGCCTGTGTAATGCTCCCGCAGTCTTCCAGGAGTTTGTGAATTACATTTTCCATGACCTCCTCTATGTTTTTGTAGTAGTCTACCTTGATAACATCTTGATTTTTTCTCCAGATCCTATAACGCACCAGAGACATGTCCGTCAAGTTCTGCTATGATTAAGGGAGAATCGTCTGTACGCCAAGCTGGAGAAGTGCGTGTTTGACAGAGATGCTCTACCCTTCCTGGGCTACATCATCTCAAATCGAGGTCTCGAGATGGATCCTGAGAAGGTAAAGTCTGTTCTGGAATGGCCACGTCCTCATGGCTTGAGGGCCATACAGCGCTTTCTGGGATTCGCTAATTTTTACAGGCAGTTTATTCCAAACTACTCCTCACTGACTTCTCCCATCTCTAACCTTTCTAAGAAGGGTATGAACACCAAGGTGTGGACTCCTGAGGCAGAGTCCGCATTCAATAGGCTGAAGAGTGCCTTCACATCAGCCTCTATCCTCCATCATCCAGATGTCTCTCTGCAGTTCTCGTTGGAGGTGGACGCATCCTCTGTCAGTGCTGGTGCACTTTTGTTCCAGAGAGGTCCCAAGGGCAAGTCAAGGGTATGTGGATATTTCTCTAAGCTCTTCTCTTCCGCAGAACGCAACTACTCGATCGGGGATCGGGAGTTACTGGCCATCAAATTGGCCCTGGAAGAATGGAGACATCTATTAGAGGGCGCAGCTCATCCGATCCTGATATTTACAGACCACAAGAATCTGACCTACCTCCAGACGGCCCAACGGCTGAACCGTCGTCAGGCCAGGTGGTCACTCTTATTTACAAGGTTCCAGTTTGAGCTCCATTATCTCCCGGCCGACAAGAATGTGAGGGCCAATGCCTTGTCCAGGTGTTTCGAGACGGAAGACACCTTGGAGACTCCACAGAATATTATTGATCCGTCTTGCATTATCTCTGTCAATCCCCTGCAAGTTGGGGACATTCCTCCAGGGAGGACTTTTGTGCGCCTGGCTGATCGTGGATGAATCCTCCACTGGGGACACTCCTCTAGACTGGAAGGTCTTGCGGGGGTCCGTAAGACCCGGGATCTGATTGCTCGTCATTTCTGGTGGCCTGCCCAAGGATATTATGGACTTCGTTTCTTCCTGTTCTGTATGTGCAGCCAACAAGGCCGCTAACTCCAGACCTGCTGGTCTGCTCCAGCCACTGCCTGTGCCCAATGCTCCCTGGCAGTATATAGCTATGGACTTTATTACGGACCTGCCTCTCTCTGCTGGATGCAGTGCTGTCTGGGTGGTGGTGGATCAATTTTCGAAGATGGCCCACTTCGTTCCTCTGACCAGTCTTCTTTCTGCTCCTCAGTTGGCCAAGCTGTTCATCCAACACATCTTTCGCCTGCACGGCTTGCCGCAGCATATTGTGTCTGATCGGGGGGTTCAGTTTACCTCGAAGTTCTCTGCGGACTCCTCGGTGTGAAGTTGGACTTTTCATCAGCCTACCATCCTCAGTCCAATGGTCAGGTCGAGAGGATTAATCAGATCTTGGGGAACTACCTACGCCACTTCATTTCCGAGCAACATGATGACTGGGTACAGTTGCTCCCATGGGCAGAATTCTCCTACAATAATCACACCAGCGAGTCTACAAGGAATACACCGTTCTTCATTGTTTACGGCCAGCACCCACGAATTCCTCTCCCTTTGCCCGATACTTCCGAGGTACCAGCGGCTGACTGCATGTTTAGAGACTTTCTGCAGATCTGGCAGCAGACTCGATCCTCCATCCTAATGGCAGTTGACTGCATGAAACGGAAGGCTAAAACAAGGAGAAGTGAACCTCCTCAGTTTCTTCCTGTCACAAGGGTCTGGTTGTCTTCCAGGAATATCCGACTAAGGGTGTCATCATGCAAATTTGCTCCCAGGTTCCTCGGACCCTTTGAGATCCTACAGCAGATGAACCATGTCGCC
Source organism: Rhinoderma darwinii (assembly GCF_050947455.1). NCBI lineage: Eukaryota > Metazoa > Chordata > Amphibia > Anura > Rhinodermatidae > Rhinoderma > Rhinoderma darwinii. The sequence goes on from NC_134688.1 coordinate 306,625,713, forward strand.
TATAAGCTTCGGCTGTCTCCTACCTTCAAGATCCCCAACTCCTTCCATGTATCACTCCTAAAGCCGGTGGTTCTGAACCGCTACACCAAGACTCCTAGCCCTTTGGTTGCCTCCAGCGGCCCTACAGACATCTTTGAGGTTCAAGAGATCATGGACACCAAAAAAGTGAGAGGAAAGACCTTTTATTTGGTGGATTGGAGGGGGTTTGGTCCTGAAGAAAGGTCTTGGGAGCCAGAGGAGAACCTCAATGCTCCTGCTCTTCTGAAGAAGTTTCTCTCTCGCTCTGGTCCCAAGAAGAGGGGGCGTAAGAGGGGGGATACTTTAATGTCCATGGCTGCAGGCTGTCAGCTCCGTTCCCCCCCTGACAGCCGCAGCCATGGGTCGGCAAGCGCTGGCCCCAACCTCCTCCTCAGGACATGCCAGCGCTCGCATCCACTCACCTCAGCCGGATCCCGTAGGGTTGATGAACTTTGACCCGTGAGTACCCTGGACTATAAGAGGGGTCCAGCCCCCTAGTTCTATGCCTGAGCGTTGATGTGTTCCTTAGTTTGTCTATGTGATGGCCTCCTAGGGTGTTACCTGTTCCTGTTCCTGTTCCAGTTCCAGTTCCTGTTCCTGTTCCTTGCATTTCCGTACCATCCTGGTCGAGCACTGTGCTGTGCCAAAGTCGTGTCGTGCTGTATCCACGTCTGACCTGCTCCACCTCGCCTGACGTCTACCTGCTGCCTAGTCCAAGCCGAGCCTGCCCTGCCGCTGTCCGAGCTGCCACAGGTACCTATACGAACTACAGACTTTCACCTGCTCCCTGTTGACCACCTGCCTTACTGCCAAGGCGGTACGGCCCAGTGGGTCCACAGACCCTTTGTGACAGCCCCCCTGTAGATAGTGCCCCACAGGTTACCCTCCCCTGTATATAGTGTCCCACATATAGCCCACCCCTATAGATAGTACCCTACAAATAGCTTCCCTATAGTTAGTGCTCTACATATAGCCCACCCCTGTATATAGTGTCCCACATATATTTCCCCTGTATATAGTGCCCCACATCTCCACATATAGACTCCCCTGTAGATATTGCCCCACACATAGACCCCCCTATATATAATGCCCCACATCCCTACATATAGATCCCCCCTGTAGATAGTGCCCCACATATAGACCCTCTGTATATAGTGGCCCACATCCCCACATAGACCCCCCTGTATATAGTGCCCCACATCCCAACATATAGACACCCCCTGTATATAGTGCCCCACATATAGACCCCCCTGTATATAGTGCCCCACATCCCCACATATAGATGCCCTCTGTCTATAGTGGCCCACAACCCCACATATAGACCCCCTGTCATGTATATAGTGCCCCGCATATAGACCACTCCTGTAGATAGTGCCCCACATCCCCACATATAGACTCCCCTGTATATAGTGGCCCACATCCCCACATATAGACCCCCCCCCCCCGTAAATAATGCCACTCACAGTTTTATTAGAAAAAACAAAAAACTTTACATACTCACATGATCCCGTTCCCGCGCCGTCCGGTGGCAATGCAAACCAGCTCTCTTCTGAGCAGGTCTGCTGGAGCTGAACAACGCGTTGTTCAAAGGTGCTGATTGGCAGGGCAGAATGACTTGCCCCGTCAATCAGCACCTTTCAAGCATAGAAGCGGCACGATGACGTCATTGCGCTGCTAGCGATGTTGAAAGGCGCTGATTGGCAAGGCAAATAATTTTTCCCCGCCAATCAGCGTCATATTAAGGCGCTGAATGGTCGGAACATGCCCGGCCATTCAGCGCTAATACATTTATTTGTACCTGCGTGCTATAGACGCAGGTACAATTACTGCAAGAGAGGGTGGCTGTCGCTAGCACCAGGGCCCCCTCTGGTGCTAGCCATGCCCCGGGCATGGGGGGGCCGTGTCGCCTGGCCCATAAATGTTAGTGGCTCGGCGGCGCGGGCCCCCGTAGTAGCGTCGCTACAGCTGTAGCCACCTTAACGGTTGCTAGCGGCGCCACCAGGCATATGGGGGGGAGTGTCGGCTAGCGGCATGGGCCCCCTCAATCTGCGGGCCCCGTAGCGGCCGCTACGGCTACTACCGCGGTAGTTACGCCAATGAGTTTGATGGTGTAGACTTCAAAAGAGGGAAATGTGAGTGAGGGGACAGTGGGAAAGACATGGAAAATGCAGTATTGGGATAGAATATACCTACTCTTCCACCCTGCCTGTTCTCAGGTCTGGGGGCATGAGAGAAATGGAGAAAACCATAATATAGAGCAGCAGTGGAAGCAGTGTCAGACAGGTGTAGCTATGTTCCTGTAATAGCAAGGAGGTTGAGAGAGTTAGAAATGAATAATTCATGAATAAAGGTTACATAGTTACATAGTTACATAGTTAGTACGGCTGAAAAAAGACACATGTCCATCAAGTTCAACCAAGGGAAGGGAAAAGAGAAGGAAAAATTTCTACACATAGGAGCTAATATTTTTTTGTTCTAGGAAATTATCTAACACTTTTTTAAAGCCATCTACTGTCCCTGCTGTGACCAGCTCCTGCGGTAGGCTATTCCATAGATTCACAGTTCTCACTGTAAAGAAGCCTTGTCGCCTCTGCAGCTTGAACCTTTTTTTCTCCAGACGGAGGGAGTGCCCCCTTGTTTTTTGAGGGGGTTTTACAAGGAACAGGATTTCACCATATTTTTTGTATGTGCCATTAATATATTTATATAAGTTAATCATGTCCCCCCTTAGTCGTCTTTTTTCAAGGCTAAATAGGTTTAATTCTTTCAATCTTTCCTCATAACTTAAATTCTCCATGCCCCTAATTAGCTTCGTTGCTCTTCTTTGTATTTTTTCCAACTCCAGGGCATCCTTTCTATGAACTGGAGCCCAGAACTGAACTGCATATTCTAGATGAGGCCTCACTAATGCTTTGTAAAGTGGTAATATTACATCCCTGTCCCGCGAGTCCATGCCTCTTTTAATACACGACAATATCCTGCTGGCCTTTGAAGCAACTGATTGACACTGCATGCTGTTATTGAGTTTATGATTTACAAGTACACCCAGATCCTTCTCAACAAGTGAATCCGCCAGTGTAGCGCCCCCTAGGACATATGATGCATGCAGGTTGTTGGTACCCAGATGCATAACTTTACATTTATCTACATTGAACTTCATCTGCCAAGTGGACGCCCAAACACTTAGTTTGTTTAAATCTGCCTGTAATTCATGAACATCTTCCATAGTCTGAACTATATTACATAGCTTGGTGTCATCTGCAAAAATAGAAATAGTGCTATTAATCCCATCCTCTATATCATTAATAAATAAGTTGAATAATAGTGGTCCCAGCACTGAACCCTGGGGTACACCACTTATAACCGGTGACCATTCAGAGAAGGAATCATTGACCACAACTCTCTGGATACGGTCCTTGAGCCAATTCTCAATCCAATTACAAACTACATTTTCTAAACCTATAGTCCTTAATTTACCCATTAGGCGTCTATGGGGGACAGTGTCAAATGCCTTTGCAAAGTCCAAAAACACTAAATCCACAGCGGCCCCTCTGTCTAGACTTCTGCTCACCTCTTCATAAAAACAGATTAGGTTAGTTTGACAACTTCTGTCCTTAGTAAAACCGTGCTGGCTGTCACTTATAATGCTATTTATTGTCACATAATCCTGTATATAGTCCCTCAATAGCCCCTCAAACATTTTCCCCACGATGGATGTTAAGCTTACTGGTCTATAATTACCTGGGGAAGACCTAGAGCCCTTTTTGAAAATAGGCACCACATTTGCGCTGCGCCAGTCCCTTGGCACTATACCAGTCACTAGAGATTCTCTGAATATTATGAAAAGGGGGACAGAAATAACTGAACTAAGCTCTTTAAGAATTCTAGGGTGTAACCCATCTGGTCCCGGGGCCTTGTGCACATTTATTTTATTTAATTTAGCTTGGACCATCTCTACATTCATCCAATTCAGTATATCAACTGATATATTAACAGCACTGGCAGCGGCTACATCAGCTGCTCTTTCTTCAGTTGTATATACAGAGCTAAAGAACCCATTTAGTAACTCTGCCTTCTCTTGATCCCCTGTGATCAACTCCCCATTACCATTATCTAGGGGTCCTACATGTTCAGACCTGGGCTTTTTTGCATTTATATACTTGAAGAATTTTTTGGGATTTGTTTTACTATCCTTGGCCACCTGCCTTTCATTTTGTATTTTTGCTAATTTTATTACATTTTTACAGATTTTATTAAGCTCTTTATATTTTACAAAGGCTACAGCTGTACCCTCAGATTTGTATTTAGGTGAGTATAAAGGTGAGTTTGTTGCACACGGACCTAGAATTTCAGAGATGTTACGTCCATGGCCGGGGATCGCCGTTCTAACTCACCCCCTGACGATCCCGGCCATGGACACCTCTCTGCTCGGCGTCCTCCTCCCTCTGGCAGGCGCCGGCACTGTCTTCCGGGTCCTCGCGCCGTTCCCCGCAGGGCGCGCGTGCCCGCGCGTGCACGGCCTTAAAGGGCCAGTACGCGTCCAGCTGCCAGTAATCAGTTATTAGCCCAAATGGCTGCTGGACTATAAAAATGAGCTCTGCCCACTGGTTCCTTGCCTGAGCGTTGTTGTATACCCTAGTCTGTCTTGCTAAAGGTCTCCCAGTGTTTTCCAGTTCCCAGTGTTGCCCGTTCCTGCTGCCTGTACCCTGTATCCCGTACTATCGTTACCTGCTGTGAAAGCCAAGTCGTGTCTCCCGCCGCATCCGCGGCGTCACCTGCTGTGAAAGCCAAGTCGTGTCTTCCGCCGCATCCGCGGCGTCACCTGCTGTGAAAGCCGAGTCGTGTCTTCCGCCGCATCCGCGGCGGCACCTGCTGTGAGAGCCAAGTCGTGCCTTCCCGCTGAATCCGCGGCGTCACCTGCTGTGAAAGCCAAGTCGTGATCCTGCCACTGTCTACTATTGCGTCAGGTACCCGTTTTGAACTATATACATTGTTTTGTACCTAGTTGGCCAGCTGCTACCCCGCTACGCGGTACGGCCCAGTGGGTCCACACCCCGCGCCGTGACAAGAGAGCACAGTTAAAAGAGACAGAATAAGACATACAAGGAATCTTAAGTAGATTTGCAGGGTTTCTATGTGTGGTAGTTAAGGGGTTGAGCTCGGCAGAAGAAAAGGGAGGACCAGGAATGGGAGAGATGTCACCTGCAGATAGTAGCAGGAGAATGGAGAGAGTCTGCAAATGGTTTAGTGATTTTTGAGAGTGACTTTTGTATTGAGCAGTGGGATGAGATGAACCCCTTAATGCTCCATGACCTATTATTAGGTCACCCTAACTAGAGCGTTCGCACTCCGTGACCTAATAGTAGGTCATGGGAATAACCGCCCTTCCGACCCCTCCGGGAACTTTTATGAGCTGTGACAACTGCTGACTCGCTGATTAACCCCTTAGGGTATGTTCACACGATGAGAGGCATTTACGTGTGAAAAGACAGACTGTTAACAGCTGCCTCGTTTCACACGTAAATGCTCCTCCTCGCATTTTGCGAGCCGTCTGAGACGCTCGTAATTCTTGAGCTGTGCTTCATTGAGTTCAATGAAGAACAGCTCAAATTAAGTGGCAAAGAAGTGTCCTGTACTTCTTTGCCGAGGCAGTCAATTTACGCGTCGTCGTTTGACAGCTGTCAAACGACTACGCATAAATTACAGGTCGTCTGCACAATACGTCGGCAAACCCATTCAAATGAATGGGCAGATGTTTGCCGACGTATTGTAGCCCTATTTTCAGATGTAAAACGAGGCAAAATGCGCCTCGTTTACGTCTGAAAATAGGTCGTGTGAACCCAGCCTTAGAAGCCGCGTTCAATAGCTTAATAGTTTAATCGCGGCTTCTTAGGTGTTAAAGCACCATTGACGTCCCGTGACATTATCGCGGGTGGCGATGGTTGCTACGGCATCCAAAGGCCTAACAATGGCCTCCGGCTATGCCATCTACGGAAGCCTAGTTCTGACAAAGTTAGTGCAGTGTATTAGAATTGCGATCAGGGTCTCCTGCCCTCGAGTCCCCTACTGGGACAAAGTAAAAAAGTAAAAATAAGTTGTATAAAAATAAAAAATAAAAGTTTTAAAGTAATAAAAGTAGAAACCGCCCTTTTCCCTTAACAGTCCCTTTTTATTAAAAATATAAATAAAATAAATAAATAAACTATACATAATTGGTATTGCTGCGTCCGTAACAACCTGAACTACAAAAGTATTTCTTTATTTATCCCGCAGTGTGAACACCGTAAAAAATAATAATAAACCATACCAGAATCACAATTTTTTGGTCACTTCACCTTCCAAAAAATAAAAAGAGATCAAAAAGTTGAATGTTCAAGTAAAGGATCTGCCAGGCACAGCTTCGGGGTTAACTCCCTTAATTAATCAGTCAGCACCTGAATCTACATCCCTGAGACTGACTCCAGCTTCCACCACTCAGGCTGGCAGGCTTAGGAGTGGGAGAGCCTATCGCAGCCTGGCCAGACTCAGCTAGCTCCCGCCCTCTGTCTATTTATACCTGCATTTCCTGTTCCTCCTTGCTTGTTATTCTTTTTCGTGTGGTTTCCTGGCCCAGCTACAGCTCCTTCTATTTTGTTCCTGCTCCATACAGACCCTGGCTTACTGACTACTCTTCTGCTCTTCGTTTGGTACCTCGCACACTCCTGGCTTGACTCGGCTCGTTCACCACTCTGGTTGCTCACGGTGTTGCCGTGGGCAACTGCCCCTTTCCCTTGCTTGTATTCCCTTGTATGTTTGTCGTGTTTGTCGTGCACTTACTGAGTGCAGGGACCGCCGCCCAGTTGTACCCCGTCGCCTAGGGCGGGTCGTTGCAAGTAGGCAGGGACAGAGTGGCGGGTAGATTAGGGCTCACTTGTCCGTTTCCCTACCCCCCGGTCACGACAGTTCCTAAAAGCCCTCACACGGCTTTCTTGATGGAAAAATTAAAACGTTATGGCTCTTAGAATATGGCAATACCAAAAGGAATTTCTATAAAAAGTATTTTATCGTGCAAACACAGTAAGACATTAAAAAAACTATAAACATTTGGTATCGCCGTAATCGTATCGCCCCGTAAAATAAAGTGAATGTCATTTATAGTGCACAGAGAACGCTCTAAAAAAATGGAATAATAAACAATAGTAGAATTCCTTTTTTTTTACTTACCACGCCCCGTAAAAAAATAGAATAAATGCTCATCAAAAAGTCGCATGCACCCCATGAAAACTACAATGAATTCCTCAAGGGGTCTAGTTTAAAAAATGGGGTCACTTTTAAGGGGTTTCCCCTGTACTGGTACCTCAGAAGCTCTGCAAATGCAACATGGCGCCCAGAAACCAATCCAGCAAAATCTACATACCCAAAAACCGCTCCTGCCTTTCTGAGCCCTGCCGTTTGTCCAACCAGCAGTTTATGACCACATGTGGGGCATTGCCGTAATCGGGAGAAATTGCTTTTCAAAATGCAGCAAAAGAAAAAGTATGGTCTAAATGCTCACTATACCCCTCGATAAATTCCTTGAGTGGTCTAGTTTGCCAAATGGGGTCACTTTTGGGGGTTTCCACTGTTTTGGCACCACAAGACCTCTTCAAACCTGACATGGTGCCTAAGATATAATCTAACAAAAAGGAGGCCTCAAAATCCACTAGGTGCTCCTTTGCTTTGGAGGCCTGTGTTTCAGTCCATAAGCACACTAGAGCCACATGTGGGATATTTATAAAAACTGAATAATCTGGGCAATAAGTATTGAGTTGCGTTTCTCTGGTAAATCCTTCAGTTTTACAGAAAAAAATGGAATAAAAAGGATTTTCTGACAAAAAAATGAAATTTGTAAATTTCCCTCTACTCTGCTTTAAATTCCTTTCAAACACCTAATAAACTTTCTAAATGCTGTTTTGAATACTTTGAGGGCTCTAGTTTCTAAAATGGGGTGTTTTATGGGGCTTTCTAATATACCTAAAAAATAGTGGCTTTTGAAATTTTATTCAAAGCCTTGTAACGTCATAGAAAAATAAAAGAATGTTCAAAAAATTAAGCCAACATATAGTTGACATATGGGAAATGTGATCTAGTAACTATTTTGGGTGGTATAACCCTCTGTCTTACAAGCAGATGCATTTAAATTCAGAAAAATTCTATTTTTTCCAAATTTTCTTTACATTTTGCTATTTTTCACAAATAAACACTGAATATATCGACCAAATTTTACCACTAACATAAAGCCCAATGTCTCACGAGAAAACAATCTCAGAATCGCTTGGACAGGTTTAACCCCTTTCCGCACCTTGGCGTAAATGCACGTTCAGGTGAGAAGTAACTTTGCGCACCTGGGAGTGCAGTTACGTCCGCGCTTTAACAGTTAACCACTGCGCGGCGCTACACCGCAGCGGCGGTTAATTGTGCAGGGTGTGTGCCCTGCTCTCCGTGTTGCCGATCAGCGGCCTATCGCCACTGCTTTCGGCAATTAACCCCTTAGATGCGGCGGTCGATTTCAATCGCCACATTTAAGAGGTTTAGAGCAGATTGGCAGCCCTAACATGAATTTGCGGAGGCTGGCGATCCTTGTCACGGCAACCAGAGGCCAGACAATGTCCTCCAGGCTGCCATGTACGGAAGCCTATGAGGACCAGCCTCTGGCTTGTCCTCATAGGCTTCCTGTCAGAGTGACTGTCACGTCACAATAAGGCTGGGTTCACACGAGCACATTAACGTCCGTAATGGACGGACGTATTTCGTCCGGAAGTCCCGAACCGAACTCAGTGCAGGGAGCCTGGCTCCTAGCATCGTAGTTATGTACGACGCTAGGAGTCCCTGCCTCTCCGTGGAACTGCTGTCTCGTACTGTAATCATGTTTTCAGTACGGGACAGTAGTTCCACGGAGAGGCAGGGACTCCTAGCGTCGTACATAACTACGATGCTAGGAGCCCGGCTCCCTGCATTGAGTTCGGTCCGGGACTTCCGGACGAAATACGTCCGTCCATTACGGACGTTAATGTGCTCGTGTGAACCCAGCCTTATAGTTAGAATACATTACACTACATAAGTAGTGTAATGTATTCTAGCAGTGATCAGAGCTGCAAGTCTAAATGTCCCCTAGTGGGACAAGTATAAACATGTTTCAAAAAAGTGTAAAAATAAAAGTTATAAGTAAAATGCTTTTACTATAGGAAAAAAATTAACACGTTAAAAAAAAGTACACATATTTGGTATCACCGCGTTTCGTAACGACCCCAACTATAAAACTATAATATTATTTTTCGCGCACGGTGATAACCGCAAAAAATAAGTAAAAGAAAACAATGCTAGAATCACTATTTTTTGGTCACCACCCCTCCCAAAAGATACAATAAAAAGTGATCAAAAAGTCGCATGTACGCCAAAACAGTACCAATAAAAACTACAAACCATCCCACAAAAAACAAGCCCTTACACAGCTTTTTTTACTGAAAAATAAAAAAGTTCTGGCTCTAAGAATATGGTGACACAAAAAATAACTTATTTTATAAGTAAGTGATTTTATTCCACAAACGCTGCAAAACATAAAAAAACTATATACATATGGTATCGCCGTAATATTACCGACCCACTGAATTCAGCATAACAACTGTGGGGTCAAAATGCTAACTTTACCCCTAGGAAAATTCCTTGGGGGGTGTAGTTTACAAAATGGGGTCACTTTTTGGGGGGTTCCACTGTTTTGGTCCCTTCAGTGCATTGCAAATGCGACACAGCACTGAAAACTATTCCAGAAAAATCAGAAATCCAAAATCCAAATGGTGCTTCTTCTCTTCTGAGCCCTGCTGTGGGTCCAAATAGCAGTTTATTACGACATATGGGGAATTGCTATAATTGGGAGAAATTGGTTTACATATGTTGGAGTGTTTTTCTTCTTTATTCCTTGTAAAAATTAAAAATGTCTTCGTTTTTTTGAAAAAAAGTCGATTTTCATCTTCACATACTAATTCAAATAAATTTAGCAAAAAAAACTAACTATACCCCTAGATAAATTCCTTGAGGGGTGTAGTTTCCAAAATGGGGTTACTTTTGGGGGGTCTTTACTGTTTTGTCACCGCAAGACCTCTTCAAACCTGCCATGGTGCCTAAAATATATTCTAGCAAAAAATACAATGGAGCGGACCTCAATAGTTGGTGGGCGTGCAACAGTTAAATTCAAAAAAGGCTGCCTGCCGGCAGAAATAAGCCCTGTTTTCCAACCATTATTAAAGAGTAAAAATAAAAAAGTCTTTATTCAATTTGCAACAAGGACAGACTACATGAAATTTAAAAGTTAATGTCCATTTCTGACAGCAATTAGCACAGTGCCAGACGTAAGAGCTCTGTCTAGAAAGGGTTAAGTACCACAACCACAGAGCGCTACATGCAGTTAGTTATTAGTTAGATTCAAAGGTGTCAATAGGACAATTATTAAAATAAAGGTAGAAGCCCCCCCGACATGTTTCGCTACGATGTAGCGTCCTCAGGGGTATCGGGGCCAATGACCATGGTCGAAACATGTCGGGGGGGCTTCTACCTTTATTTTAATAATTGTCCTATTGACACCTTTGAATCTAACTAATAACTAACTGCATGTAGCGCTCTGTGGTTGTGGTACTTAACCCTTTCTAGACAGAGCTCTTACGTCTGGCACTGTGCTAATTGCTGTCAGAAATGGACATTAACTTTTAAATTTCATGTAGTCTGTCCTTGTTGCAAATTGAATAAAGACTTTTTTATTTTTACTCTTTAATAATGGTTGGAAAACAGGGCTTATTTCTGCCGGCAGGCAGCCTTTTTTGAATTTAAAATATATTCTAAGAACACGGAGGCCCCAAAATCCACTAGGTCCTCTTTTGCTTCTGAGGCCTGTGTTTCAGTCCATTAGCACGATAAAGTCACATGTAAGATATTTCTAAAAACTGCAGAATCTGGGCAATAAATATTAAGTTGCATTTCTCGGGGTAAAACTTTCTGTGGTACAGAATTTTTTTTTATTACAAATGAATTTTGGCAAAAAAAAAATTACATTTTTAAATTTCACCTCTACTTTGCTTTAATTCCTGTGAAACGCATAAAGGGTTAAAACACTTTCTGAATGCTGTTTTGAATACTTTGAGGGGTGCAGTTTTCAAAGTTAGGTGATTTATAATATATAAGGCCCTCAAAGCCACTTCAGAACTGAACTGGTCCCTGAAAAAATAGCCTTTTGAAATTTTCTTGAAAATATGAGAAGTTGCTGCTAAAGTTCTAAGCCTTGTAACGTCCTAGAAAAATAAAAGAACGTTCAAAAAACAATGCAAACATAAAGTAGACATATAGGAAATTTAAACTAGTAACTATTTTATGTGGTATTACTATCTGTTTTACAAGCAGATACATTTAAATTTTGAAAAATTGCACATTTTTGCACATATTCTCTAAATCTATGTGTGTTTTACAAATAAATATTGAATTTATCGTTCAAATTTTTTCACTAACATAAAGTACAATATGTCACGAGAAAACAATCTCAGAATAACTTGTTTAAGTAAAAGCATTCCAAAGTTATTGCCACATAAAGTGACACGTCAGATTTGAAAAATCGGCTTCGTCCTGAAGGCCAAAACAGGCTCAGTCCTGAAGGGGTTAACCCGTTAGTGACCGGCCCATAGTGTTTCTACCTCGGTCACTAACGGGCCTTATTCCGATGCCATAGACTTTTTACGTTGCGGCATCGGAATAAGTAAACAGAGCAGGGAGCTGTCAAATCTCCCTGCTCTCAGCTGCCAGAGGCAGCTGAGGGCTGGGGGCGTCGCTGCTCTGCCGGGTGAGATCAATATTAGTATCGATCTCACCCGTTTAACCCCTCAGATTCGGTGCACAATAGCGTGCACCGCATCTGAGTGGTTTTGGTGAGAGGGAGGGAGCTCCCTCTCATCCCACTGACACCCGGCGATAAAATCGCTGAGTGTCTGTTTTTCTGATGGCAGCCGGGGGCCTAATAAAGGCCCCCAGGTCTGCCTGTGGTGAATGCCTGCTAGGTCGGATGATCGCATAGTGATGATCGCATAGTGAAGACCCCTAGTGGGACTAGTAAAAAAGTGAAAAAAAAAAAAGTGGAAAAAAAATAAACTTTTTCCCCCTTACAAACTGCTTTATTATTAACACGCAAAATAAAGTAAAAAAGTTACACATATTTGGTATTGCCACATCCGTAACGACCCCAACTATAAACTTATTACATCATTTAACCCGCACGGTGAACGTCGTAAAAAATAAAATAAAAAAACATGCAAAAATTGCTGTTTTCATTGAATCCAGCCTTAAAAAAAATGTGATAAAAAGTGATCAAAAAGTTGCATCTACTCCAAAATGGTACCGATAAAAACTACAAGTCGTCCCGCAAAAAAAAAGCCTTCCTACAACTACATCGGCAAAAAAATAAAAACGTTATGGCTCTTCAAATATGGAGACACAAAAACAAATAATTTTGAAAAAAAAAAAAGTGTTTTTACTGTGTAAAAGTAGTAAAACATACAAAAACTATACAAATTTGGTATCGTTGCAATCGCAACAACCCGCTGAATAAAGTTATTGTTTTATTTATACCACATGGTAAACGGCGTAAATTTAGGACGCAAAAACGTGTGGCAAAATCGCTGGTTTTTTTTCTATTCCCTCCCAAAAAAAGTTAATAAAAGTTAATCAATAAATACTATGTACCCCAAAATGATGCTATTAAAAAAGACAACTTGTCCTGCAAAAAACTAGACCTTATACAGCTATGTCGACCCAGAAATAAAAAGTGTATAGCTCTTTGAATGAGACGATGGAAAAACGTAAAAAATGGCTTGGTCATTAACGTCTAAAATAGGCTGGTCATTAAGGGGTTAATAAAATATTATATTGACTTTATTTTTTTTTCACACACAATGTTTTTGGAATTTTTTTATTAACACTTTCTTACTTTACTGGGGGCTGCCATGTTTTATTTAATCTGTGTATGTGTCTCTTAACAACACATACATGGATTATGGAATACGATGGAATTCGGCAGCTACAGTGCATAGGACATAACGAACGGGACCCGTTCCTTATACCCTGTGCTTCTGCCGTCTCTCTCTCTCTCGCAAGTGTAGTTTAGAGCGACCAAGCATAGAAGCTGGTTTGTAGGGGGGAAATCTGGCGCCATTTTGAAGACCGGCCGCACACCCCACTCGCGACCCACCCCACCTGCAAACCCCTTGCACACCTGCTGTAAGGCCTCATGCACACGAATGTATTTTTTGACTTCCGCAAAATACTGATGTAAATACGGGTCCTTGGTCATACGTATTCGACCCGTATTGCACCAGTATTTACGGAGTCATGCCCTTAAATACGGGTCCGGTGTCACCAGTATTCCACCCGTATTTACGGGAACGTTTTCGCTGCAAAATTGCACTGCACTAATCGGCAGCCCCTTCTCTCTATCAGTGCAGGATAAAGGGAAGGGGAAGCCCTTTCCGCAGTAAAAGTAATTCATACTTACCCGGCCGTTGTCTTGGTGACGCGTCCCTCTTTCGACATCCAGCCCGACCTCCCTGGATGACGCTGCAGTCCATGTGACCGCTGCAGCCTGTGATTGGCTGCAGCAGTCACATGGGCTGAAAGGTCATCCCAGGAGGCCGGACTGGAGGAAGAAGCAGGGAGTTCTGGGTAAGTATGAATGTCTTTTTTTTTTTTTACACGTTGATCTATATTGTGATCGGTAGCATTGTCCAGGGTTCTGAAAGAGTTACTGCCGATCAGTTAACTCTTTCAGCACCCTGGACAGTGACTATCCCCTGACGTCGCCTAGCAATGCTTCCGTAATTACGGGTGCACACACGTAGTCACCCGTAATTACAGGAGCCCCATAGACTTTAATGGGCCTGCCCGTGCCATAATTATGGGCTAAAATAGGACATGTTCTATATTTTTTAACGGCCCGGTCACCTTCCCGTAAGCATACCGGGAGGTACCCGTGGCCAATAGAAATCTATGGGCCCGTAATTACGGGCCGTAATTATGGCCCGTGATTACAGGCGTTTTACGTTCGTGTGCATGGGGCTTAACTGTGTGTTTGGTGTGTGTGTGTGTGTGTGTGTGTGTGTGTGGCTGAGCTGTCTGTGTATAGCAGAGCTGTGTGTGTAGCAGAGCTGTGTGTGTGTAACAGAGCTGTGTGTGTGTAGCAGAGCTGTGTGTGTGCGTGCAGCAGAGCTGTGTGTGTGCGTGCAGCAGAGCTGTGTGTGTGCGTGCAGCAGAGCGGTGTGTGCGTGCAGCAGAGCTGTGTGTGCGTGCAGCAGAGCTGTGTGTGTGCGTGCAGCAGAGCTGTGTGTGTGCGTGCAGCAGAGCTGTGTGTGTGCGTGCAGCAGAGCTGTGTGTGCACGCAGCAGAGCTGTGTGTGCGCGTGTGTGTATGTGTAGCAGAGCTGTGTGTTTGCGTGTAGCAGAACTGTGTGCGTGTAGCAGATCTGTGTGTGTGTGTGTGTGCGCGCAGCTGAGCTGTGTGTGCACGCAGCAGAGCTGTGTGTGTAGTGTGCGCAGCAGAGCTGTGTCTGTGTAGTGTGCGCAGCAGAGCTTTATCCTATTTTTGTGCAGCGGAGTATGCATGGGTGCCGCTTATCCTTCATAGCCGCTTATCAGCTATTTTAAAGAATCAGCGGCTAGGACCCACACAACACACACACACACACACACACACACAAATCCCCCCGAAACATGCAACTGTGCCCACTGTGTGTGGGGGGGGGGGGGGGGTTGTGTGCAGGGTGCTTGTGGGGAGGTTGTGTGATGGAGGACGTGTGTGTGTTGGGCGGTGCATGCAGTGTGCTGTTGGGGGGGGTCTGTAGGGGGGGTTTTGTGCAGGGTGCTTATGGGGGGGCTGTGTGATGGTTTGCGTGGACATATGTGTGGGGGGGGGGGGTGCGTGCAGTGTGCTTGTGGTGACCTCTAGTATTTATTGTGGGGAGAAGACAGAAGTTGTTGTAGGTGAGTATAAGTATTTATATTTTTCATATTGCTTACTTAAATTTTTTATTTTTTTTGCAGTTTCCGCTGGACCAATTGGACTTTTTAATAAAATGGTTAGCGAGGATTGTGTGGGGGAGTTTTTTTTTCAATAAAAATATTATCTTATGTCTCTTAGTTTTTTTAATACTTTATTACCACCTTAGTAATGGCAGTTGTCTGTTAGACAATGTCCATTACTAAGGCGGGGCTTGGTGTTAGCCAGTAAAAAGCTAGCACTAACCACCCATAATTACCTTGGTACCCAGTGCCACCAGGGGTATCGGGAAGAGCCGGGTACGATTCAGTATCCGACAATCTGTTGTGACGGCAGGGCACTGGGGCGTCCACGGGCTGGTATTATTAGGCTGAGAAAGGGCCAGAAACCGTGACTTTTCCCACCCTGGTAATGCTAGGCTGCTGCTGCTATGTTGTATCCATCTGGTTATGAAAATGGGGGGGACCCCGCGTAGTTTAAAAAAAAATGTCATTAAAAAATTACAAGGGGTCCCCCCCATTTTATATAACCAGCCAGATACAACACAGCAGCAGCATTACCAGGGTGGTAAAAGTCATGGTTTTTGGCTCTTCTCAGCCTCATAGTACCAGCCTGCGGCCGCCCACAGTGGTTGCCCTTCACAACAGATGGTTGTGTCCCGGATCGTACCCGGCTCTTCCTGATAACACTGGTGGCTGTAGTTACTGGAGTACAGCTGCCATACTAAGGTGGTAATAAAGTATTAAAAAAACAGACATAAGAAAATATTTTTATTGAAATAAAAACTCCCACACACAATCCTCACTAACCATTTTATTTAAACAAAAACCGTAGATCATCACCATTGTCCACCGAATCTACAACGTAGTCCAATACGTCCAACGGAAGTTAGGCCTCAAGCACACTTCAGTGAAATGCTTCAATGTGCTATCCGTTTTTTTAATGGATAGCACACTGACCCATTCATTTCTATGGGGCCATGCACAGTTACTTTTTATTTGCAGAGGTTTTTTTTGTAGTTTGTGTGCGCTTTTTGCAAGTTTTTGGGCATGTAGTTAGGACTCCCACTGACTCTGGGAACATTTGGAGCATTTTATGAACCAAAGAAGTGATCCAACGCTTCTTTTTTACGCAACACGTTTTTTAAAAATACTTGTGTAAAAAACTAACAGCTCGCTTTCCCATTGATTTAAACGGGAAGCTTAATCAAGCGTTTGATGCTTTTTTTGCGTGTATTTTGAAGCATTTTGTGTGCGCTTTTTGGCGTATAATTAGGACTCCCATTGACTATGGGAACATTTGGAACGCTTTACGTGCAAAGGAATTGACTCGACACTTCTTTATATACACAACGCGTTTTTTACCAATTATGTAAATGAAAAGCGCAATCAAACTTTTTTTTATGCGGTTTTTGGCACATAAAATGCGCCAAAAAACAATGTCAAATACACACCGTGTGAACCTGTCAATTAAAAAGTCATTCACTTTACTTTCATCATTCTTAGCCTTTTGGTGTGTCCTATAGCTTCTACCAGCTGCATTGTACAATCTCTCCCAAAATGGGAGCCGGACAATGCTTAGCAATTTGAAGACACCTTTTCCTGGCTTGTAGCCAAAAATAGGGAGGGGGCTGAGATTCCCTCCCACATTTACAGCAGCTGTGAGTCAGGTTTCTTTCCCTTATTCATCTTGCTGTCATTCTGGGAAGTGCTCCCTCTGCTGGCCAACATAGGAAAACATGTAAAATTATTATTGATTTTTTAATACTTCCCACCATGTGGAAGAAAAAAACCACATACAGCAAAAAACTTTAAAAATATAATAAAAATAAGTAACTTAAAAAAACTATTAATTTGCGACACATTCCCTTTAAGCAAAGGCATAAATGGGCGGTAGGATTGTAAACAAACCGCAGTTGCAATGATGAGTGAGGCAGTAAACATGGTGTGGTGGTTATTTTAGGAAACATAAAATGTCCAAATTAACTTCTGGAGGCGGGGCATCCTGTGTGGCCGCGTCTTACCTCGGCTCCATGTCCTAAGCAGGGGATCTAGCCGCCATCATAGACATCGGAGGCTCGCTGTCCTCCTTCTTGTTTGGGTAGAGCGGGACATCCTCCCCTGCCCTGTCGGAGCCACTCTTTTGCTCCGGGAGTCCTTAGTGTCTCCAGGGAGACACGTCGCCCCAGTGACTGTCGGCCATCTTGGGGCCTACAGCGTTGCCACGAGTGGGGTCGGCCGGGAGACTGCGCCGGAACTGCTGTGGCATCCCCTCTCTTCAAGAGGGGTCTCGGAACCCCTGTGCTGCTCCCCGGGGACGCTCTCCTGCCGATACGAGCTGCGGGTGTCGCGCTGTGGGCATCACACCTGCCTGCCATGTGGAGTCGTCGGCCATCATGGGGCCTATCATCCGGGGCTGGCTGGCCTCCACTGCTGGTTCTGAGCCTGTTGGAGGGTCTCCCCACTGTATTTTGGATCCCCAGGTGCCCCACGGAGGGGGACTGTGAGGAGAGCATCATCCCCGCTCAAAGGGGTCGCAGGAGGGAACTGGAAAACCCTTGTGTGGCGCTAAAACGGGGTGGATCTGAGTGGCCTGGCCCCTTCCTCATCATCAGGAGGTTGGTGGCCATTTTGAGCGCTGTTTGTCATCGTCTTTCACAGTCAAGCACCCGGACAGGAGGTATCGTCTGGTACTGAGTGAGTACAGTGTTTCACCTCTCATGTACTGAGCATAGTTTTCTGCTGAACACGAGGGCCCCATAGAGACCTGTTGCGTGCCCATTTTGAGCTCTGCTTGTGTTCGCCCTGGGCCGTATGCCTATACTTTGGCATAAATACCATCTGGATAACTACACTACCTGTTGTACTGGCCTGACTGCTTACACCTCACTATCATCTGACCTCAGTAATAGCTGAATGCGTGTGACGTTGCTGCCATCTAGTGGTCGTCCTAGTCCTATCTGTTGCATCACCTTTTTGTTCTTTGCATTGCACACTCTGATATCATGCTGATGCCGTAACCCTGCAATGTACGAGACGACCCGTCAACAGGGGTGAACCTAGCCCCTCTGCTGCCTGAGGCGAACTATAAAAAGGCGCCCCCCCCCCAATCTATCGGAGTTTTCTCATTACTACCTTTACACATCAAACACGCAATATATAATAAAAATTAAATAGGAAAACATTTGTTGTTTATTTGTAAAGTGCTGTTTAATGTACAGAGAAGATTTAAAGAACTCTTTTTACTGTATTACTTTAGTATCATAGATCAGCAACGCAGCATTAACACTGAAAATGGTTTAACATCTTCTATGCCCCCTTTTTATTACCTAATTGACTTATGATTTTTAACCGAGTTCAGTGGCCCGGCGTGGTCGGCATGATGCAGTGACGTCATCGTGCCGGGCAGTTGACGTCATCAGCGTGCTCCCGATCTCTTGTAGGCCTCAGGCCTAAACCAGGCTGTGGCCTACAAGAGCAAACGGCGGAGCAGGGGTTTCTATTGTGGTAAATTAATTTTTTTTTTTACATTTTATACTGCTAACTTTTTTTTGGTAGGTTCCGCTGGACCATTTGGACTAAGTCGTAGATTCATTGGACTACTTCAATGATCTACGTTAAAAAAAAAAAAAAAATTGTGAAAGAGGGTTGCATGGGGGAGTTTTGATTTCAATAAAACAAAAATCTTATGTCTGTTTTTTTTTAATACTTTATTATGGCCTTAGTAATGGCAGCTGTCTTAGCATTAGCCAGTAAAAAGGCTATCACTAACCCCTATTATTACCCCGGTTCCCACTGCCGCCAGGGATACCGGGAAGAGTCGAGTACGATTCAGTACCTGGCCATCTGAAACGACTGTTAGACCTCAGGCTGGTATTATCAGGCTGGGAAGGGCCAAAAAAGTGGCCCTTCCCACCCTGGGGATGCTAGGCTGCAGCTGCTTTATTGTATCTGGCTGGTTACGAAAAATTGGGGAAACCCCTCGTCATTTTTTTAAAATAAATTGAAAAAAAAATTACGTGAGATCCCCTCCATTTTTCATAGCCAGCCAGATACAATAAAGCAGCAGCAGCAGCCTATCATCACCAGGGTGGGAAGGGCCATGGTTTTTGTCCCTTCCTAGCCTGATAGTACCAGCCTGCGGCCACCCAAGTGCCCTTCTCTTCAGACGGTCGGGTGCTGGATCGTACCCAGCTCTTCCCGGTACTCCTGGTGGCGGTGGGTACCGGGGTAATAATAGGGGTTAGTGATAGCCTTATTACTGGCTAACACTAAGGGTATGTTCACACGGCGGGGGTCCGTAACGGCTGAAATTACGGGGATGTTTCAGCCTGAAAACATCCCCGTAATTTCAGCCGTACCGGCATGTGCAGGCGCTTGAACGCCGCGTCAATTACGGCCGTAATTAGCGCTGCTATTCATTGGAGTCAATGAATAGCGGCTCAATTTACGGCCAAAGAAGTGACAGGTCACTTCTTCAACGCGGGCGTCTAATTACGCGCCGTCATTTGACAGCGGCGCGTAAATATACGCCTCGTGTGAACAGACAAACGTCTGCCCATTGCTTTCAATGGGCAGATGTTTGTCAGCGCTATTGAGGCGCTATTTTCAGACGTAATTCGGGGCAAAAACGCCCGAATTACGTCCGTAAATAGGCCGTGTGAACATACCCTAAGCCCCTTCTTAGTAATGGACGCTCTCGATCAGACAGGAGCCATTACTAAGGCGGTAATGAAGTATTAAAAAACAGAGACATAAAGTAATTTTATTTTATTGAAATGACAACTCTTCCACACAATCCACTTTAACCATTTTATTTTTAAAAAAAAAGAAAAAAAGCTTACATCAGCGAAGTAGTCCAACGAATCTACGACGTAGTCCAAATGGTCCAGCGGAACCTACAAAACAAAAATTAGCAGTATGAAAAATAAAAATAAAGTTGGCTGCCCCCACAGACGTACAAACATATGAATAAATAGCTACCTTCGGGAACATATTAAAATAATAAGAAAAATTAGGCCCATAAAATAAAACATATCAAATAAAAATAAAATAATTATAACACCTTTCTTTTAAAGAGAACCTTTCATCTCCCCATACATGTACAGCTGAGTGCAGCATGTAATGGGGAGGGCCGCACAAACTCTGGGACACTTTACATTTTTTCCTAGCCTCCTTCGTTATTTAGATATCGGTGCTGTAATATTTGGTGCCCGATATTTAAATAACCCCCTGAACTGTCAATGGGGAGGTAATTGGCAAGGGGGCGTGTAACATCGCTGTGACACTGTC